>NW_027421959.1:0-300000 GCF_037893015.1 Macrotis lagotis
AATGCACGGCAAGGCAAGGAAAGGGTAACGCAAGGCAAGGCACGGTGAGGAAAGGCAAGGCTAATGCACAACAACGCACGGTCTAGGCAATGGACGGCAAGGCAAGGAAAGGGTAACGCAAGGGAAGTCACGGTCAGGCGAGGCAAGGCTAAGGCACGACAACGCAAGGCTAGGCAATGCACGGAAGGTAAGCAAAGAGTAACGGAAGGCAAGGAAGGCAAGGGAAAGCAAGGCAAGTCAAGAGTAAGGGAAGGAACGGCACGGCAAGGGGAAACAAGGCTAAGGCACGACAACGCAAGCTGGGCAAAGCACGGCAAGGCAAGGAAAGGGTAACGCAAGGCAAGGCACGGTCAGGCAAGGCAAGGCTAATGCACGACAACGCAAGGCTAGGCAAGGCTGCACGGCTAGGCAAGGAACGAGTAACGGAAGGAATGGAAGGCAAGGCAAAAGAAGGCAAGGCAAGTGTAACAAAAGGCACGGCACGGCAAGGGGAAACAAGGCTAAGGCACGACAACGCAAGCTAGGCAATGCACGGCAAGGCAAGGAAAGGGTAACGCAAGGCAAGGCAGGGTCAGGCGAGACAAGGCTAAGGCACGACAACGCAAGCTAGGCAATGCACGGCAAGGCAAGGAAAGGGTAACGCAAGGCAAGGCAGGGCCAGGCGAGACAAGGCTAAGGCACGACAACGCAAGGCTAGGCAATGCACGGCAAGGCAAGGAAAGGGTAATGCAAGGCAAGGCACGGTGAGGAAAGGCAAGGCTAATGCACAACAACGCACGTCTAGGCAATGCACGGCAAGGCAAGGAAAGGGTAACGCAAGGGAAGTCACGGTCAGGCGAGGCAAGGCTAAGGCACGACAACGCAAGGCTAGGCAATGCACGGCAAGGCAAGGAAAGAGTAACGGAATGTAAGGAATGCAAGGGAAAGCAAGGCAAGGCAAGAGTAACGGAAAGAACGGCACGGCAAGGGGAAACAAGGCTAAGGCAAAACAACGCAAGCTAGGCAATGCACGGCAAGGCAAGGAAAGGGTAACGCAAGGCAAGGCACGGTCAGGAAATGCAAGGCTAATGCACGACAACGGAAGGCTAGGCAATGCACGGCAAGGCAAGGAAAGAGTAACGGAATGTAAGGAATGCAAGGGAAAGCAAGGCAAGGCAAGAGTAACGGAAGGAACGGCACGGAAGGGGAAACAAGGCTAAGGCACGACAACACAAGGCTAGGCAAAGCACGGCAAGGCAAGGAAAGGGTAACTCAAGGCAAGGCACGGTGAGGCAAGGCAAGGCTAATGCACGACAACGCAAGGCTAAGCAATGCACGGCAAGGCAAGGAAAGGGTAACGCAAAGCAAGGCACTGTCAGGCGAGGCAAGGCTAAGGCACGACAACGCAAGGCTAGGGAAAGCAAGGCAAGGCAAGGAAAGTGTAACGCAAGGCAAGGCACTGTCAGGCGAGGAAGGCTAATGCACGACAACGCAAGGCTCGGCAGTGCACGGCTAGGCAAGGAAAGCGTAACAGAAGGAAAGGAAGGCAAGGGAAAGCAATGCAAGGCAAGTGAAACAAATGGCACGGCACAGCAAGGGGAAACAAGGCTAAGGCACGACAACGCAAGCTAGGCAATGCACGACAAGGCAAGGAAAGGGTAACGCAAGGCAAGTCACGGTCAGTCGAGGCAAGGCTAATGCACGACAACGCAAGGCTTGGCAGTGCACGGCTAGGCAAGGAAAGCGTAACAGAAGGAAAGGAAGGCAAGGCAAAGCAATGCAAGGCAAGTGAAACAAAAGGCACGGCACGGCAAGGGGAAAAAAGGGTAAGGCACGACAACGCAAGCTAGGCAATGTACGGCAAGGCAGGGAAAGGGTAACTCAAGGCAAGGCACGGTGAGGCAAGGCAAGGCTAATGCACGACAACGCACGGCTAGGCAATGCACGGCAAGGCAAGGAAAGGGTAACGCAAAGCAAGGCACTGTCAGGCGAGGCAAGGCTAATGCACGACAACGCAAGGCTAGGCAATGCACGGAAGGTAAGCAAAGAGTAACGGAAGGCAAGGAAGGCAAGGGAAAGCAAGGCAAGTTAAGGGTAAGGGAAGGAACGGCACGGCAAGGGGAAACAGGGCTAAGGCATGACAACGCAAGCTAGGCAATGCACGGCAAGGCAAGGAAAGGGTAACGCAAGGCAAGGCACGGTCAGGCAAGGCAAGGCTAATGCACGACAACGCAAGGCTAGGCAATGCACGGCAAGGCAAGGAAAGAGTAACGCAAGGCAAAGAATGCAAGGGAAAGCAAGGCAAGGCAAGAGTAACGGAAGGAACGGCACGGCAAGGGGAAGCAAGGCTAAGGCACGACAACGCAAGGCTTGGCAATGCACGGCAAGGCAAGGAAAGGGTAACGCAAAGCAAGGCCCGGTGAGGCAAGGCAAGGCTAAGGCACGAAAACGCAAGGCTAGGCAGTGCACGGCTAGGCAAGGAAAGTGTAACGGAAGGATAGGAAGGCAAGGCAAAGCAAGGCAAGGCAAGTGTAACAAACGGCACGGCACGGCAAGGGGAAACAAGGCTAAGGCACGACAACGCAAGCTAGGCAATGCACGGCAAGGCAAGGAAAGGGTAACGCAGGGCAAGGCACGGTCAGTCGAGGCAAGGCTAATGCACGACAACGCAAGGCTTGGCAGTGCAAGGCTAGGCAAGGAAAGAGTAACAGAAGGAAAGGAAGGCAAGGCAAAGCAATGCAGGGCAAGTGAAACAAAAGGCACGGCACGGCAAGGGGAAACAAGGGTAAGGCACGACAACGCAAGCTAGGCAATGCACGGCAAGGCAAGGAAAGGGTAACGCAAGGCAAGGCAGGGTCAGGCGAGACAAGGCTAAGGCACGACAACGCAAGGCTAGGCAATGCACGGCAAGGCAAGGAAAGGGTAACGCAAGGGAAGGCACGGTGAGGAAAGGCAAGGCTAATGCACAACACCGCACGTCTAGGCAATGGACGGCAAGGCAAGGAAAGGGTAACGCAAGGGAAGTCACGGTCAGGCGAGGCAAGGCTACGGCACGACAACGCAAGGCTAGGCAATGCACGGATGGTAAGCAAAGAGTAACGGAAGGCAAGGAAGGCAAGGGAAAGCAAGGCAAGTCAAGAGTAAGGGAAGGAACGGCACGGCAAGAGGAAACAAGGCTAAGGCACGACAACGCAAGCAAGGCAATGCACGGCAAGGCAAGGAAAGGGTAACGCAAGGCAAGGCACGGTCAGGAAATGCAAGGCTAATGCACGACAACGGAAGGCTAGGCAATGCACGGCAAGGCAAGGAAAGAGTAACGGAATGTAAGGAATACAAGGGAAAGCAAGGCAAGGCAAGAGTAACGGAAGGAAAGGCACGGCAAGGGGAAACAAGGCTAAGGCACGGCAACGCAAGGCTAGGCAAAGCACGGCAAGGCAAGGAAAGGGTAACGCAAGGCAAGGCACGGTGAGGCAAGGCAAGGCTAATGCACGGGGAAAGCAAGGCAAGGCAAGGGTAACGGAAGGAACGGCACGGCAAGGGGAAACAAGGCTAAGGCACGACAACGCACGGCTAGGCAATGCACGGCTAGGCAAGGAACGAGTAACGGAAGGAATGGAAGGCAAGGCAAAGCAAGGCAAGGCAAGGCAAGTGTAACACAAGGCACGGCACGGCAAGGGGAAACAAGGCTAAGGCACGACAACGCAAGCTAGGCAATGCACGGCAAGGCAAGGAAAGGGTAACGCAAGGCAAGGCACGGTCAGTCGAGGCAAGGCTAATGCACGACATCGCAAGGCTTGGCAGTGCACGGCTAGGCAAGGAAAGAGTAACAGAAGGAAAGGAAGGCAAGGCAAAGCAATGCAAGGCAAGTGAAACAAAAGGCACGGCACGGTAAGGGGAAAAAAGGGTAAGGCACGACAACGCAAGCTAGGCAATGCACGGCAAGGCAAGGAAAGGGTAACGCAAGGCAAGTCACGGTCAGGCAAGGCAAGGCTAATGCACGACAACGCAAGGCTAGGCAATGCACGGTAAGGCAAGGAAAGAGTAACGGAAGGCAAGGAATGCAAGGGAAACAAGGCAAGGCAAGAGTAACGGAAGGAACGGCACGGCAAGGGGAAGCAAGGCTAAGGCACGACAACGCAAGGCTAGGCAATGCACGGCAAGGCAAGGAAAGGGTAACGCAAGGCAAGGCACGGTGAGGCAAGGCAAGGCTAAGGCACGAAAACGCAAGGCTAGGCAATGCACGGAAGGCAAGCAAAGAGTAACGGAAGGCAAGGAAGGCAAGGGAAAGCAAGGCAAGGCAAGGATAAGGGAAGGAACGGCACGGCAAGGGGAAACAAGGCTAAGGCACGACAACGCAAGCTAGGCAATGCACGGCAAGGCAAGGAAAGGGTAACGTAATGCAAGGCACGATCAGGCGAGGCAAGGCTAATGCAATACAACGCAAGGCTAGGCAGTGCACGGCTAGGCAAGGAAAGAGTAACGGAAGGATAGGAAGGCAAGGCAAAGCAAGGCAAGGCAAGTGTAACAAACGGCACGGCACGGCAAGGGGAAACAAGGCTAAGGCACGACAACGCAAGCTAGGCACTGCACGGCAAGGCAAGGAAAGGGTAACGCAAGGCAAGGCACGGTCAGTCGAGGCAAGGCTAATGCACGACAACGCAAGGCTAGGCAGTGCACGGCTAGGCAATGAAAGAGTAACAGAAGGAAAGGAAGGCAAGGCAAAGCAATGCAAGGCAAGTGAAACAAAAGGCACGGCACGGCAAGGAGAAACAAGGGTAAGGCACGACAACGCAAGCTAGGGAATGCACGGCAAGGCAAGGAAAGGGTAACGTAAGGCAAGGCACGGTGAGGCAAGGCAAGGCTAATGCACAACATCGCACGGCTAGGCAATGGACGGCAAGGCAAGGAAAGGGTAACGCAAGGGATGTCACGGTCAGGCGAGGCAAGGCTACGGCACGACAACGCAAGGCTAGGCAATGCACGGATGGTAAGCAAAGAGTAACGGAAGGCAAGAAAGACAAGGGAAAACAAGGCAAGTCAAGAGTAAGGGAAGGAACGGCACGGCAAGGGGAAACAAGGCTAAGGCACGACAACGCAAGCTGGGCAAAGCACGGCAAGGCAAGGAAAGGGTAACGCAAGGGAAGGCACGGTCAGGCAAGGCAAGGCTAATGCACGACAACGCAAGGCTAGGCAGTGCACGGCTAGGCAAGGAACGAGTAACGGAAGGAATGGAAGGCAAGGCAAAGCAAGGCAAGGCAAGTGTAACAAAAGGCACGGAACGGCAAGGGGAAACAAGGCTAAGGCACGACAACGCAAGCTAGGCAATGCACGGCAAGGCAAGGAAAGGGTAACGCAAGGCAAGGCAGGGTCAGGCGAGACAAGGCTAAGGCACGACAACGCAAGGCTAGGCAATGCACGGCAAGGCAAGGAAAGGGTAACGCAAGGGAAGGCACGGTGAGGAAAGGCAAGGCTAATGCACAACAACGCACGTCTAGGCAATGCACGGCAAGGCAAGGAAAGGGTAACGCAAGGCAAGGCACGGTCAGGAAATGCAAGGCTAATGCACGACAACGGAAGGCTAGGCAATGCACGGCAAGGCAAGGAAAGAGTAACGGAATGTAAGGAATGCAAGGGAAAGCAAGGCAAGGCAAGAGTAATGGAAGGAACGGCACGGCAAGGGGAAACAAGGCTAAGGCACGACAACGCAAGGCTAGGCAATGCACGGCAAGGCAAGGAAAGGGTAACGCAAGGCAAGGCACGGTGAGGCATGGCAAGGCTAATGCACGACAACGCACGGCTAGGCAAAGCAAGGCAAGGGAAGGAGAGGGTAACGCAAGGCCAGGCACGGTCAGTCGAGGGAAGGCTAATGCACGACAACGCAAGGCTTAGCAGTGCACGGCTAGGCAAGGAAAGCGTAAGAGAAGGAAAGGAAGGCAAGGCAAAGCAATGCAAGGCAAGTGAAACAAAAGGCACGGCTCGGTAAGGGGAAAAAAGGGTAAGGCACGACAACGCAAGCTAGGCAATGCACGGCAAGGCAAGGAAAGGGTAACGCAAGGCAAGGCACGGTCAGACAAGGCAAGGCTAATGCACGACAACGCAAGGCTAGGCAATGCACGGTAAGGCAAGGAAAGAGTAACGGAAGGAAAGGAATGCAAGGGAAACAAGGCAAGGCAAGAGTAACGGAAGGAACGGCACGGCAAGGGGAAGCAAGGCTAAGGCACGACAACGCAAGGCTAGGCAATGCACGGCAAGGCAAGGAAAGGGAAACGGAAATCAAGGCACGGCAAGGCAAGGCAAGGCTAAGGCAGGAAAACGCAAGGCTAGGCAATGCACGGAAGGCAAGCAAAGAGTAACGGAAGGCAAGGAAGGCAAGGGAAAGCAAGGCAAGGCAAGGGTAAGGGAAGGAACGGCACGGCAAGGGGAAACAAGGCTAAGGCACGACAACGCAAGCTAGGCAATGCACGGCAAGGCAAGGAAAGGGTAACGCAAGGCAAGGCACGGTCAGTCGAGGCAAGGCTAATGCACGACAACGCAAGGCTTGGCAGTGCAAGGCTAGGCAAGGAAAGAGTAACAGAAGGAAAGGAAGGCAAGGCAAAGCAATGCAAGGCAAGTGAAACAAAAGGCACGGCATGGCAAGGAGAAACAAGGGTAAGGCACGACAACGCAAGCTAGGCAATGCACGGCAAGGCAAGGAAAGGGTAACGTAAGGCAAGGCACGGTGAGGCAAGGCAAGGCTAATGCACAACAACGCACGGCTAGGCAATGGACGGCAAGGCAAGGAAAGGGTAACGCAAGGGAAGTCACGGTCAGGCGAGGCAAGGCTACGGCACGAAAACGCAAGGCTAGGCAATGTACGGATGGTAAGCAAAGAGTAACGGAAGGCAAGGAAGGCAAGGGAAAGCAAGGCAAGTCAAGAGTAAGGGAAGGAACGGCACGGCAAGGGGAAACAAGGGTAAGGCACGACAACGCAAGCTAGGCAATGCACGGCAAGGCAAGGAAAGGGTAACGCAAGGCAAGGCACGGTCAGGAAATGCAAGGCTAATGTACGACAACGGAAGGCTAGGCAATGCACGGCAAGGCAAGGAAAGAGTAACGGAATGTAAGGAATGCAAGGGAAAGCAAGGCAAGGGAAGAGTAACGGAAGGAACGGCACGGCAAGGGGAAACAAGGCTAAGGCACGTCAACGCAAGGCTAGGCAAAGCACGGCTAGGCAAGGAACGAGTAACGGAAGGAATGGAATGCAAGGCAAAGCAAGGCAAGGCAAGTGTAACAAAAGGCACGGCACGGCAAGGGGAAACAAGGCTAAGGCACGACAACGCAAGCTAGGCAATGCACGGCAAGGCAAGGAAAGGGTAACGCAAGGCAAGGCAGGGTCAGGCGAGACAAGGCTAAGGCACGACAACGCAAGGCTAGGCAATGCACGGCAAGGCAAGGAAAGGGTAACGCAAGGGAAGGCACGGTGAGGAAAGGCAAGGCTAATGCACAACAACGCACGTCTAGGCAATGGACGGCAAGGCAAGGAAAGGGTAACGCAAGGGAAGTCACGGTCAGGCGAGGCAAGGCTAAGTCACGACAACGCAAGGCTAGGCAATGCACGGAAGGTAAGCAAAGAGTAACGGAAGGCAAGGAAGGCAAGTGAAAGCAAGGCAAGTCAAGAGTAAGGGAAGGAACGGCACGGCAAGGGGAAACAAGGCTAAGGCACGACAACGCAAGCTGGGCAAAGCACGGCAAGGCAAGGAAAGGGTAACGCAAGGCAAGGCACGGTCAGGCAAGGCAAGGCTAATGCACGACAACGCAAGGCTAGGCAGTGCACGGCTAGGCAAGGAACGAGTAACGGAAGGAATGGAAGGCAAGGCAAAAGAAGGCAAGGCAAGTGTAACAAAAGGCACGGCACGGCAAGGGGAAACAAGCCTAAGGCACGACAACGCAAGCTAGGCAATGCACGGCAAGGCAAGGAAAGGGTAACGCAAGGCAAGGCAGGGCCAGGCGAGACAAGGCTAAGGCACGACAACGCAAGGCTAGGCAATGCACGGCAAGGCAAGGAAAGGGTAATGCAAGGCAAGGCACGGTGAGGAAAGGCAAGGCTAATGCACAACAACGCACGTCTAGGCAATGCACGGCAAGGCAAGGAAAGGGTAACGCAAGGGAAGTCACGGTCAGGCGAGGAAAGGCTAAGGCACGACAACGCAAGGCTAGGCAATGCACGGTAAGGCAAGGAAAGAGTAACGGAATGTAAGGAATGCAAGGGAAAGCAAGGCAAGGCAAGAGTAACGGAAGGAACGGCACGGCAAGGGGAAACAAGGCTAAGGCAAAACAACGCAAGCTAGGCAATGCACGGCAAGGCAAGGAAAGGGTAACGCAAGGCAAGGCACGGTCAGGAAATGCAAGGCTAATGCACGACAACGGAAGGCTAGGCAATGCACGGCAAGGCAAGGAAAGAGTAACGGAATGTAAGGAATGCAAGGGAAAGCAAGGCAAGGCAAGAGTAACGGAAGGAACGGCACGGAAGGGGAAACAAGGCTAAGGCACGACAACACAAGGCTAGGCAAAGCACGGCAAGGCAAGGAAAGGGTAACTCAAGGCAAGGCACGGTGAGGCAAGGCAAGTCTAATGCACGACAACGCAAGGCTAAGCAATGCACGGCAAGGCAAGGAAAGGGTAACGCAAAGCAAGGCACTGTCAGGCGAGGCAAGGCTAATGCACGACAACGCAAGGCTAGGCAAAGCAAGGCAAGGGAAGGAGAGGGTAACGCAAGGCCAGGCACGGTCAGTCGAGGGAAGGCTAATGCACGACAACGCAAGGCTTGGCAGTGCACGGCTAGGCAAGGAAAGCGTAACAGAAGGAAAGGAAGGCAAGGGAAAGCAATGCAAGGCAAGTGAAACAAATGGCACGGCACGGCAAGGGGAAACAAGGCTAAGGCACGACAACGCAAGCTAGGCAATGCACGACAAGGCAAGGAAAGGGTAACGCAAGGCAAGGCACGGTCAGTCGAGGCAAGGCTAATGCACGACAACGCAAGGCTTGGCAGTGCACGGCTAGGCAAGGAAAGCGTAACAGAAGGAAAGGAAGGCAAGGCAAAGCAATGCAAGGCAAGTGAAACAAAAGGCACGGCACGGCAAGGGGAAAAAAGGGTAAGGCACGACAACGCAAGCTAGGCAATGCACGGCAAGGCAAGGAAAGGGTAACTCAAGGCAAGGCACGGTGAGGCAAGGCAAGGCTAATGCACGACAACGCACGGCTAGGCAATGCACGGCAAGGCAAGGAAAGGGTAACGCAAAGCAAGGCACTGTCAGGCGAGGCAAGGCTAATGCACGACAACGCAAGGCTAGGCAATGCACGGAAGGTAAGCAAAGAGTAACGGAAGGCAAGGAAGGCAAGGGAAAGCAAGGTAAGTTAAGGGTAAGGGAAGGAACGGCACGGCAAGGGGAAACAGGGCTAAGGCATTACAACGCAAGCTAGGCAATGCACGGCAAGGCAAGGAAAGGGTAACGCAAGGCAAGGCACGGTCAGGCAAGGCAAGGCTAATGCACGACAACGCAAGGCTAGGCAATGCACGGCAAGGCAAGGAAAGAGTAACGCAAGGCAAAGAATGCAAGGGAAAGCAAGGCAAGGCAAGAGTAACGGAAGGAACGGCACGGCAAGGGGAAGCAAGGCTAAGGCACGACAACGCAAGGCTAGGCAATGCACGGCAAGGCAAGGAAAGGGTAACGCAAAGCAAGGCCCGGTGAGGCAAGGCAAGGCTAAGGCACGAAAACGCAAGGCTAGGCAGTGCACGGCTAGGCAAGGAAAGTGTAACGGAAGGATAGGAAGGCAAGGCAAAGCAAGGCAAGGCAAGTGTAACAAACGGCACGGCACGGCAAGGGGAAACAAGGCTAAGGCACGACAACGCAAGCTAGGCAATGCACGGCAAGGCAAGGAAAGGGTAACGCAAGGCAAGGCACGGTCAGTCGAGGCAAGGCTAATGCACGACAACGCAAGGCTTGGCAGTGCAAGGCTAGGCAAGGAAAGAGTAACAGAAGGAAAGGAAGGCAAGGCAAAGCAATGCAAGGCAAGTGAAACAAAAGGCACGGCACGGCAAGGAGAAACAAGGGTAAGGCACGACAACGCAAGCTAGGCAATGCACGGCAAGGCAAGGAAAGGGTAACGTAAGGCAAGGCACGGTGAGGCAAGGCAAGGCTAATGCACAACAACGCACGGCTAGGCAATGGACGGCAAGGCAAGGAAAGGGTAACGCAAGGGAAGTCACGGTCAGGCGAGGCAAGGCTACGGCACGACAACGCAAGGCTAGGCAATGCACGGATGGTAAGCCAAGAGTAACGGAAGGCAAGGAAGGCAAGGGAAAGCAAGGCAAGTGAAGAGTAAGGGAAGGAACGGCACGGCAAGGGGAAACAAGGCTGAGGCACGACAACGCAAGCTGGGCAAAGCACGGCAAGGCAAGTAAAGGGTAACGCAAGGCAAGGCACGGTCAGGAAATGCAAGGCTAATGTACGACAACGGAAGGCTAGGCAATGCACGGCAAGGCAAGGAAAGAGTAACGGAATGTAAGGAATGCAAGGGAAAGCAAGGCAAGGCAAGAGTAACGGAAGGAACGGCACGGCAAGGGGAAACAAGGCTAAGGCACGTCAACGCAAGGCTAGGCAAAGCACGGCTAGGCAAGGAACGAGTAACGGAAGGAATGGAATGCAAGGCAAAGCAAGGCAAGGCAAGTGTAACAAAAGGCACGGCACGGCAAGGGGAAACAAGGCTAAGGCACGACAACGCAAGCTAGGCAATGCACGGCAAGGCAAGGAAAGGGTAACGCAAGGCAAGGCAGGGTCAGGCGAGACAAGGCTAAGGCACGACAACGCAAGGCTAGGCAATGCACGGCAAGGCAAGGAAAGGGTAACGCAAGGGAAGGCACGGTGAGGAAAGGCAAGGCTAATGCACAACAACGCACGTCTAGGCAATGGACGGCAAGGCAAGGAAAGGGTAACGCAAGGGAAGTCACGGTCAGGCGAGGCAAGGCTAAGTCACGACAACGCAAGGCTAGGCAATGCACGGAAGGTAAGCAAAGAGTAACGGAAGGCAAGGAAGGCAAGTGAAAGCAAGGCAAGTCAAGAGTAAGGGAAGGAACGGCACGGCAAGGGGAAACAAGGCTAAGGCACGACAACGCAAGCTGGGCAAAGCACGGCAAGGCAAGGAAAGGGTAACGCAAGGCAAGGCACGGTCAGGCAAGGCAAGGCTAATGCACGACAACGCAAGGCTAGGCAGTGCACGGCTAGGCAAGGAACGAGTAACGGAAGGAATGGAAGGCAAGGCAAAAGAAGGCAAGGCAAGTGTAACAAAAGGCACGGCACGGCAAGGGGAAACAAGCCTAAGGCACGACAACGCAAGCTAGGCAATGCACGGCAAGGCAAGGAAAGGGTAACGCAAGGCAAGGCAGGGCCAGGCGAGACAAGGCTAAGGCACGACAACGCAAGGCTAGGCAATGCACGGCAAGGCAAGGAAAGGGTAATGCAAGGCAAGGCACGGTGAGGAAAGGCAAGGCTAATGCACAACAACGCACGTCTAGGCAATGCACGGCAAGGCAAGGAAAGGGTAACGCAAGGGAAGTCACGGTCAGGCGAGGCAAGGCTAAGGCACGACAACGCAAGGCTAGGCAATGCACGGTAAGGCAAGGAAAGAGTAACGGAATGTAAGGAATGCAAGGGAAAGCAAGGCAAGGCAAGAGTAACGGAAGGAACGGCACGGCAAGGGGAAACAAGGCTAAGGCAAAACAACGCAAGCTAGGCAATGCACGGCAAGGCAAGGAAAGGGTAACGCAAGGCAAGGCACGGTCAGGAAATGCAAGGCTAATGCACGACAACGGAAGGCTAGGCAATGCACGGCAAGGCAAGGAAAGAGTAACGGAATGTAAGGAATGCAAGGGAAAGCAAGGCAAGGCAAGAGTAACGGAAGGAACGGCACGGAAGGGGAAACAAGGCTAAGGCACGACAACACAAGGCTAGGCAAAGCACGGCAACGCAAGGAAAGGGTAACTCAAGGCAAGGCACGGTGAGGCAAGGCAAGTCTAATGCACGACAACGCAAGGCTAAGCAATGCACGGCAAGGCAAGGAAAGGGTAACGCAAAGCAAGGCACTGTCAGGCGAGGCAAGGCTAATGCACGACAACGCAAGGCTAGGCAAAGCAAGGCAAGGGAAGGAGAGGGTAACGCAAGGCCAGGCACGGTCAGTCGAGGGAAGGCTAATGCACGACAACGCAAGGCTTGGCAGTGCACGGCTAGGCAAGGAAAGCGTAACAGAAGGAAAGGAAGGCAAGGGAAAGCAATGCAAGGCAAGTGAAACAAATGGCACGGCACGGCAAGGGGAAACAAGGCTAAGGCACGACAACGCAAGCTAGGCAATGCACGACAAGGCAAGGAAAGGGTAACGCAAGGCAAGTCACGGTCAGTCGAGGCAAGGCTAATGCACGACAACGCAAGGCTTGGCAGTGCACGGCTAGGCAAGGAAAGCGTAACAGAAGGAAAGGAAGGCAAGGCAAAGCAATGCAAGGCAAGTGAAACAAAAGGCACGGCACGGCAAGGGGAAAAAAGGGTAAGGCACGACAACGCAAGCTAGGCAATGTACGGCAAGGCAGGGAAAGGGTAACTCAAGGCAAGGCACGGTGAGGCAAGGCAAGGCTAATGCACGACAACGCACGGCTAGGCAATGCACGGCAAGGCAAGGAAAGGGTAACGCAAAGCAAGGCACTGTCAGGCGAGGCAAGGCTAATGCACGACAACGCAAGGCTAGGCAATGCACGGAAGGTAAGCAAAGAGTAACGGAAGGCAAGGAAGGCAAGGGAAAGCAAGGCAAGTTAAGGGTAAGGGAAGGAACGGCACGGCAAGGGGAAACAGGGCTAAGGCATTACAACGCAAGCTAGGCAATGCACGGCAAGGCAAGGAAAGGGTAACGCAAGGCAAGGCACGGTCAGGCAAGGCAAGGCTAATGCACGACAACGCAAGGCTAGGCAATGCACGGCAAGGCAAGGAAAGAGTAACGCAAGGCAAAGAATGCAAGGGAAAGCAAGGCAAGGCAAGAGTAACGGAAGGAACGGCACGGCAAGGGGAAGCAAGGCTAAGGCACGACAACGCAAGGCTAGGCAATGCACGGCAAGGCAAGGAAAGGGTAACGCAAAGCAAGGCCCGGTGAGGCAAGGCAAGGCTAAGGCACGAAAACGCAAGGCTAGGCAGTGCACGGCTAGGCAAGGAAAGTGTAACGGAAGGATAGGAAGGCAAGGCAAAGCAAGGCAAGGCAAGTGTAACAAACGGCACGGCACGGCAAGGGGAAACAAGGCTAAGGCACGACAACGCAAGCTAGGCAATGCACGGCAAGGCAAGGAAAGGGTAACGCAAGGCAAGGCACGGTCAGTCGAGGCAAGGCTAATGCACGACAACGCAAGGCTTGGCAGTGCAAGGCTAGGCAAGGAAAGAGTAACAGAAGGAAAGGAAGGAAAGGCAAAGCAATGCAAGGCAAGTGAAACAAAAGGCACGGCACGGCAAGGGGAAACAAGGGTAAGGCACGACAACGCAAGCTAGGCAATGCACGGCAAGGCAAGGAAAGGGTAACGTAAGGCAAGGCAAGGTGAGGCAAGGCAAGGCTAATGCACAACAACGCACGGTTAGGCAATGGACGGCAAGGCAAGGAAAGGGTAACGCAAGGGAAGTCACGGTCAGGCGAGGCAAGGCTACGGCACGAAAACGCAAGGCTAGGCAATGCACGGATGGTAAGCAAAGAGTAACGGAAGGCAAGGAAGGCAAGGGAAAGCAAGGCAAGTCAAGAGTAAGGGAAGGAACGGCACGGCAAGGTGAAACAAGGCTAAGGCACGACAACGCAAGCTGGGCAAAGCACGGCAAGGCAAGGAAAGGGTAACGCAAGGCAAGGCACGGTCAGGAAATGCAAGGCTAATGCACGACAACGGAAGGCTAGGCAATGCACGGCAAGGCAACGAAAGAGTAACGGAATGTAAGGAATGCAAGGGAAAGCAAGGCAAGGGAAGAGTAACGGAAGAAACGGCACGGCAAGGGGAAACAAGGCTAAGGCACGTCAACGCAAGGCTAGGCAAAGCACGGCTAGGCAAGGAACGAGTAACGGAAGGAATGGAAGGCAAGGCAAAGCAAGGCAAGGCAAGTGTAACAAAAGGCACGGCACGGCAAGGGGAAACAAGGCTAAGGCACGACAACGCAAGCTAGGCAATGCACGGCAAGGCAAGGAAAGGGTAACGCAAGGCAAGGCAGGGTCAGGCGAGACAAGGCTAAGGCACGACAACGCAAGGCTAGGCAATGCACGGCAAGGCAAGGAAAGGGTAACGCAAGGGAAGGCACGGTGAGGAAAGGCAAGGCTAATGCACAACAACGCACGTCTAGGCAATGGACGGCAAGGCAAGGAAAGGGTAACGCAAGGGAAGTCACGGTCAGGCGAGGCAAGGCTAAGTCACGACAACGCAAGGCTAGGCAATGCACGGAAGGTAAGCAAAGAGTAACGGAAGGCAAGGAAGGCAAGTGAAAGCAAGGCAAGGCAAGAGTAAGGGAAGGAACGGCACGGCAAGGGGAAACAAGCCTAAGTCACGACAACGCAAGCTAGGCAATGCACGGCAAGGCAAGGAAAGGGAAACGCAAGGCAAGGCACGGTCAAGAAATGCAAGGCTAATGTACGACAACGGAAGGCTAGGCAATGCACGGCAAGGCAAGGAAAGAGTAACGGAAGGCAAGGAATGCAAGGGAAAGCAAGGCAAGGCAAGAGTAACGGAAGGAACGGCACGGCAAGGGGAAACAAGGCTAAGGCACGACAACGCAAGCTAGGCAATGCACGGCAAGGCAAGGAAAGGGTAACGCAAGGCAAGGCACGGTGAGGCAAGGCAAGGCTAATGCACAACAACGCACGTCTAGGCAATGTACGGCAAGGCAAGGAAAGGGTAGCGCACTTAAAGCTCTGTCAGGCGAGGCAAGGCTAAGGCACGACAACGCAAGGCTAGGCAATGCACGGAAGGTAAGCAAAGAGTAACGGAAGGCAAGGAAGGCAAGGGAAAGCAAGGCAAGTTAAGGGTAAGGTAAGGAACGGCACGGCAAGAGGAAACAAGGCTAAGGCACGACAACGCAAGCAAGGCAATGCACGGCAAGGCAAGGAAAGGGTAACGCAAGGCAAGGCACGGTCAGGAAATGCAAGGCTAATGCACGACAACGGAAGGCTAGGCAATGCACGGCAAGGCAAGGAAAGAGTAACGGAATGTAAGGAATGCAAGGGAAAGCAAGGCAAGGCAAGAGTAACGGAAGGAACGGCACGGCAAGGGGAAACAAGGCTAAGGCACGACAACGCAAGGCTAGGCAAAGCACGGCAAGGCAAGGAAAGGGTAACGCAAGGCAAGGCACGGTGAGGCAAGGCAAGGCTAATGCACGACAACGCACGGCTAGGCAAAGCAAGGCAAGGGAAGGACAGGGTAACTCAAGGCCAGGCACGGTCAGTCGAGAGAAGGCTAATGCACGACAACGCAAGGCTTGGCAGTGCACGGCTAGGCAAGGAAAGCGTAACAGAAGGAAAGGAAGGCAAGGCAAAGCAATGCAAGGCAAGTGAAACAAAAGGCACGGCACGGCAAGGGGAAACAAGGCTAAGGCACGACAACGCAAGCTAGGCAATGCACGGCAAGACAAGGAAAGGGTAACGCAAGGCAAGGCACGGTCAGTCGAGGCAAGGCTAATGCACGACAACGCAAGGCTTGGCAGTGCACGGCTAGGCAAGGAAAGCGTAACAGAAGGAAAGGAAGGCAAGGCAAAGCAATGCAAGGCAAGTGAAACAAAAGGCACGGCACGGCAAGGGGACACAAGGGTAAGGCACGACAACGCAAGCTAGGCAATGCACGGCAAGGCAAGGAAAGGGTAACGCAAGGCAATTCACGGTCAGACAAGGCAAGGCTAATGCACGACAACGCAAGGCTAGGCAATGCACGGTAAGGCAAGGAAAGAGTAACGGAAGGCAAGGAATGCAAGGGAAACAAGGCAAGGCAAGAGTAACGGAAGGAACGGCACGGCAAGGGGAAGCAAGGCTAAGGCACGACAACGCAAGGCTAGGCAATGCACGGCAAGGCAAGGAAAGGGTAACGCAAGGCAAGGCACGGTGAGGCAAGGCAAGGCTAAGGCACGAAAACGCAAGGCTAGGCAATGCACGGAAGGCAAGCAAAGAGTAACGGAAGGCAAGGAAGGCAAGGGAAAGCAAGGCAAGGCAAGGATAAGGGAAGGAACGGCACGGCAAGGGGAAACAAGGCTAAGGCACGACAACGCAAGCTAGGCAATGCACGGCAAGGCAAGGAAAGGGTAACGTAATGCAAGGCACGATCAGGCGAGGCAAGGCTAATGCAATACAACGCAAGGCTAGGCAGTGCACGGCTAGGCAAGGAAAGAGTAACGGAAGGATAGGAAGGCAAGGCAAAGCAAGGCAAGGCAAGTGTAACAAACGGCACGGCACGGCAAGGGGAAACAAGGCTAAGGCACGACAACGCAAGCTAGGCAATGCACGGCAAGGCAAGGAAAGGGTAACGCAAGGCAAGGCACGGTCAGCCGAGGCAAGGCTAATGCACGACAACGCAAGGCTTGGCAGTGCAAGGCTAGGCAAGGAAAGAGTAACAGAAGGAAAGGAAGGCAAGGCAAAGCAATGCAAGGCAAGTGAAACAAAAGGCACGGCACGGCAAGGAGAAACAAGGGTAAGGCACGACAACGCAAGCTAGGGAATGCACGGCAAGGCAAGGAAAGGGTAACGTAAGGCAAGGCACGGTGAGGCAAGGCAAGGTTAATGCACAACAACGCACGGCTAGGCAATGGACGGCAAGGCAAGGAAAGGGTAACGCAAGGGATGTCACGGTCAGGCGAGGCAAGGCTACGGCACGACAACGCAAGGCTAGGCAATGCACGGATGGTAAGCAAAGAGTAACGGAAGGCAAGGAAGGCAAGGGAAAGCAAGGCAAGTCAAGAGTAAGGGAAGGAACGGCACGGCAAGGGGAAACAAGGCTAAGGCACGACAACGCAAGCTGGGCAAAGCACGGCAAGGCAAGGAAAGGGTAACGCAAGGGAAGGCACGGTCAGGCAAGGCAAGGCTAATGCACGACAACGCAAGGCTAGGCAGTGCACGGCTAGGCAAGGAAAGAGTAACGGAAGGAATGGAAGGCAAGGCAAAGCAAGGCAAGGCAAGTGTAACAAAAGGCACGGAACGGCAAGGGGAAACAAGGCTAAGGCACGACAACGCAAGCTAGGCAATGCACGGCAAGGCAAGGAAAGGGTAACGCAAGGCAAGGCAGGGTCAGGCGAGACAAGGCTAAGGCACGACAACGCAAGGCTAGGCAATGCACGGCAAGGCAAGGAAAGGGTAACGCAAGGGAAGGCACGGTGAGGAAAGGCAAGGCTAATGCACAACAACGCACGTCTAGGCAATGCACGGCAAGGCAAGGAAAGGGTAACGCAAGGCAAGGCACGGTCAGGAAATGCAAGGCTAATGCACGACAACGGAAGGCTAGGCAATGCACGGCAAGGCAAGGAAAGAGTAACGGAATGTAAGGAATGCAAGGGAAAGCAAGGCAAGGCAAGAGTAATGGAAGGAACGGCACGGCAAGGGGAAACAAGGCTAAGGCACGACAACGCAAGGCTAGGCAATGCACGGCAAGGCAAGGAAAGGGTAACGCAAGGCAAGGCACGGTGAGGCATGGCAAGGCTAATGCACGACAACGCACGGCTAGGCAAAGCAAGGCAAGGGAAGGAGAGGGTAACGCAAGGCCAGGCACGGTCAGTCGAGGGAAGGCTAATGCACGACAACGCAAGGCTTAGCAGTGCACGGCTAGGCAAGGAAAGCGTAAGAGAAGGAAAGGAAGGCAAGGCAAAGCAATGCAAGGCAAGTGAAACAAAAGGCACGGCTCGGTAAGGGGAAAAAAGGGTAAGGCACGACAACGCAAGCTAGGCAATGCACGGCAAGGCAAGGAAAGGGTAACGCAAGGCAAGGCACGGTCAGACAAGGCAAGGCTAATGCACGACAACGCAAGGCTAGGCAATGCACGGTAAGGCAAGGAAAGAGTAACGGAAGGAAAGGAATGCAAGGGAAACAAGGCAAGGCAAGAGTAACGGAAGGAACGGCACGGCAAGGGGAAGCAAGGCTAAGGCACGACAACGCAAGGCTAGGCAATGCACGGCAAGGCAAGGAAAGGGTAACGCAAGGCAAGGCACGGTGAGGCAAGGCAAGGCTAAGGCAGGAAAACGCAAGGCTAGGCAATGCACGGAAGGCAAGCAAAGAGTAACGGAAGGCTAGGAATGCAAGGGAAAGCAAGGCAAGGCAAGGGTAAGGGAAGGAACGGCACGGCAAGGGGAAACAAGGCTAAGGCACGACAACGCAAGCTAGGCAATGCACGGCAAGGCAAGGAAAGGGTAACGCAAGGCAAGGCACGGTCAGTCGAGGCAAGGCTAATGCACGACAACGCAAGGCTTGGCAGTGCAAGGCTAGGCAAGGAAAGAGTAACAGAAGGAAAGGAAGGCAAGGCAAAGCAATGCAAGGCAAGTGAAACAAAAGGCACGGCACGGCAAGGAGAAACAAGGGTAAGGCACGACAACGCAAGCTAGGCAATGCACGGCAAGGCAAGGAAAGGGTAACGTAAGGCAAGGCACGGTGAGGCAAGGCAAGGCTAATGCACAACAACGCACGGCTAGGCAATGGACGGCAAGGCAAGGAAAGGGTAACGCAAGGGAAGTCACGGTCAGGCGAGGCAAGGCTACGGCACGACAACGCAAGGCTAGGCAATGCACGGATGGTAAGCCAAGAGTAACGGAAGGCAAGGAAGGCAAGGGAAAGCAAGGCAAGTGAAGAGTAAGGGAAGGAACGGCACGGCAAGGGGAAACAAGGCTGAGGCACGACAACGCAAGCTGGGCAAAGCACGGCAAGGCAAGTAAAGGGTAACGCAAGGCAAGGCACGGTCAGGCAAGGCAAGGCTAATGCACGACAACGCAAGGCTAGTAATGCACGACAACGCAAGGCTAGGCAGTGCACGGCAAGGCAAGGAACGAGTAACAGAAGGAATGGAAGGCAAGGCAAAGCAATGCAAGACAAGTGAAACAAAAGGCACGGCACGGCAAGGGGAAACAAGGGTAAGGCACGACAACGCAAGCTAGGCAATGCACGGCAAGGCAAGGAAAGGGTAACGTAAGGCAAGGCACGGTGAGGCAAGGCAAGGCTAATGCACAACAACGCAGGGCTAGGCAATGGACGGCAAGGCAAGGAAAGGGTAACGCAAGGGAAGTCACGGTCAGGCGAGGCAAGGCTATGGCACGACAACGCAAGGCTAGGCAATGCACGGATGGCTAAGCAAAGAGTAACGGAAGGCAAGGAAGGCAACGTGAAAGCAAGGCAATTCAAGAGTAGGGGAAGGAACGGCACGGCAAGGGGAAACAAGGCTAAGGCACGACAACGCAAGCTGGGCAAAGCACGGCAAGGCAAGGAAAGGGTAACGCAAGGCAAGGCACGGTCAGGCAAGGCAAGGCTAATACACGACAACGCAAGGCTAGGCAGTGCACGGCTAGGCAAGGAACGAGTAACGGAAGGAATGGAAGGCAAGGCAAAAGAAGGCAAGGCAAGTGTAACAAAAGGCACGGCACGGCAAGGGGAAACAAGCCTAAGGCACGACAACGCAAGCTAGGCAATGCACGGCAAGGCAAGGAAAGGGTAACGCAAGGCAAGGCAGGGCCAGGCGAGACAAGGCTAAGGCACGACAACGCAAGGCTAGGCAATGCACGGCAAGGCAAGGAAAGGGTAATGCAAGGCAAGGCACGGTGAGGAAAGGCAAGGCTAATGCACAACAACGCACGTCTAGGCAATGCACGGCAAGGCAATTAAAGGGTAACGCAAGGGAAGTCACGGTCAGGCGAGGCAAGGCTAAGGCACGACAACGCAAGGCTAGGCAATGCACGGCAAGGCAAGGAAAGAGTAACGGAATGTAAGGAATGCAAGGGAAAGCAAGGCAAGGCAAGAGTAACGGAAGGAACGGCACGGCAAGGGGAAACAAGGCTAAGGCAAAACAACGCAAGCTAGGCAATGCACGGGAAGGCAAGGAAAGGGTAACGCAAGGCAAGGCACGGTCAGGAAATGCAAGGTTAATGCACGACAACGGAAGGCTAGGCAATGCACGGCAAGGCAAGGAAAGAGTAACGGAATGTAAGGAATGCAAGGGAAAGCAATGCAAGGCAAGAGTAACGGAAGGAACGGCACGGAAGGGGAAACAAGGCTAAGGCACGACAACACAAGGCTAGGCAAAGCACGGCAAGGCAAGGAAAGGGTAACTCAAGGCAAGGCACGGTGAGGCAAGGCAAGGCTAATGCACGACAACGCAAGGCTAAGCAATGCACGGCAAGGCAAGGAAAGGGTAACGCAAGGCAAGGCACTGTCAGGCGAGGCAAGGCTAATGCACGACAACGCAAGGCTAGGCAAAGCAAGGCAAGGGAAGGCGAGGGTAACGCAAGGCCAGGCACGGTCAGTCGAGGGAAGGCTAATGCACGACAACGCAAGGCTTGGCAGTGCACGGCTAGGCAAGGAAAGCGTAACAGAAGGAAAGGAAGGCAAGGGAAAGCAATGCAAGGCAAGTGAAAGAAATGGCACGGCACGGCAAGGGGAAACAAGGCTAAGGCACGACAACGCAAGCTAGGCAATGCACGACAAGGCAAGGAAAGGGTAACGCAAGGCAAGTCACGGTCAGTCGAGGCAAGGCTAATGCACGACAACGCAAGGCTTGGCAGTGCACGGGTAGGCAAGGAAAGCGTAACAGAAGGAAAGGAAGGCAAGGCAAAGCAATGCAAGGCAAGTGAAACAAAAGGCACGGCACGGCAAGGTGAAAAAAGGGTAAGGCACGACAACGCAAGCTAGGCAATGCACGGCAAGGCAAGGAAAGGGTAACTCAAGGCAAGGCACGGTGAGGCAAGGCAAGGCTAATGCACGACAACGCAAGGCTTGGCAGTGCACGGCTAGGCAAGGAAAGCGTAACAGAAGGAAAGGAAGGCAAGGCAAAGCAATGCAAGGCAAGTGAAACAAAAGGCACGGCACGGCAAGGGGAAAAAATGGTAAGGCACGACAACGCAAGCTAGGCAATGCACGGCAAGGCAAGGAAAGGGTAACTCAAGGCAAGGCACGGTGAGGCAAGGCAAGGCTAATGCACGACAACGCACGGCTAGGCAATGCACGGCAAGGCAAGGAAAGGGTAACGCAAAGCAAGGCACTGTCAGGCGAGGCAAGGCTAATGCACGACAACGCAAGGCTAGGCAATGCACGGAAGGTAAGCAAAGAGTAACGGAAGGCAAGGAAGGCAAGGGAAAGCAAGGCAAGTTAAGGGTAAGGGAAGGAACGGCACGGCAAGGGGAAACAAGGCTAAGGCACGACAACGCAAGCTAGGCAATGCACGGCAAGGCAAGGAAAGGGTAACGCAAGGCAAGGCACGGTCAGGCAAGGCAAGGCTAATGCACGACAACGCAAGGCTAGGCAATGCACGGCAAGGCAAGGAAAGAGTAACGGAAGGCAAAGAATGCAAGGGAAAGCAAGGCAAGGCAAGAGTAACGGAAGGAACGGCACGGCAAGGGGAAACAAGGCTAAGGCACGAAAACGCAAGGCTAGGCAGTGCACGGCTAGGCAAGGAAAGTGTAACGGAAGGATAGGAAGGCAAGGCAAAGCAAGGCAAGGCAAGTGTAACAAACGGCACGGCACGGCAAGGGGAAACAAGGCTAAGGCACGACAACGCTAGCTAGGCAATGCACGGCAAGGCAAGGAAAGGGTAACGCAAGGCAAGGCACGGTCAGTCGAGGCAAGGCTAATGCACGACAACGCAAGGCTTGGCAGTGCAAGGCTAGGCAAGGAAAGAGTAACAGAAGGAAAGGAAGGCAAGGCAAAGCAATGCAAGGCAAGTGAAACAAAAGGCACGGCACGGCAAGGGGAAACAAGGGTAAGGCACGACAACGCAAGCTAGGCAATGCACGGCAAGGCAAGGAAAGGGTAACGTAAGGCAAGGCACGGTGAGGCAAGGCAAGACTAATGCACAAAAACGCACGGTTAGGCAATGGACGGCAAGGCAAGGAAAGGGTAACGCAAGGGAAGTCACGGTCAGGCGAGGCAAGGCTACGGCACGAAAACGCAAGGCTAGGCAATGCACGGATGGTAAGCAAAGAGTAACGGAAGGCAAGGAAGGCAAGGGAAAGCAAGGCAAGTCAAGAGTAAGGGAAGGAACGGCACGGCAAGGGGAAACAAGGCTAAGGCACGACAACGCAAGCTGGGCAAAGCACGGCAAGGCAAGGAAAGGGTAACGCAAGGCAAGGCACGGTCAGGAAATGGAAGGCTAATGTACGACAACGGAAGGCTAGGCAATGCACGGCAAGGCAAGGAAAGAGTAACGGAATGTAAGGAATGCAAGGGAAAGCAAGGCAAGGCAAGAGTAACGGAAGGAACGGCACGGCAAGGGGAAACAAGGCTAAGGCACGACAACGCAAGGCTAGGCAAAGCACGGCTAGGCAAGGAACGAGTAACGGAAGGAATTGAAGGCAAGGCAAAGCAAGGCAAGGCAAGTGTAACAAAAGGCACGGCACGGCAAGGGGAAACAAGGCTAAGGCACGACAACGCAAGCTAGGCAATGCACGGCAAGGCAAGGAAAGGGTAACGCAAGGCAAGGCAGGGTCAGGCGAGACAACGCTAAGGCACGACAACGCAAGGCTAGGCAATGCACGGCAAGGCAAGGAAAGGGTAACGCAAGGGAAGGCACGGTGAGGAAAGGCAAGGCTAATGCACAACAACGCACGTCTAGGCAATGGACGGCAAGGCAATTAAAGGGTAACGCAAGGGAAGTCACGGTCAGGCGAGGCAAGGCTAAGGCACGACAACGCAAGGCTAGGCAATGCACGGCAAGGCAAGGAAAGAGTAACGGAATGTAAGGAATGCAAGGGAAAGCAAGGCAAGGCAAGAGTAACGGAAGGAACGGCACGGCAAGGGGAAACAAGGCTAAGGCAAAACAACGCAAGCTAGGCAATGCACGGCAAGGCAAGGAAAGGGTAACGCAAGGCAAGGCACGGTCAGGAAATGCAAGGTTAATGCACGACAACGGAAGGCTAGGCAATGCACGGCAAGGCAAGGAAAGAGTAACGGAATGTAAGGAATGCAAGGGAAAGCAATGCAAGGCAAGAGTAACGGAAGGAACGGCACGGAAGGGGAAACAAGGCTAAGGCACGACAACACAAGGCTAGGCAAAGCACGGCAAGGCAAGGAAAGGGTAACTCAAGGCAAGGCACGGTGAGGCAAGGCAAGGCTAATGCACGACAACGCAAGGCTAAGCAATGCACGGCAAGGCAAGGAAAGGGTAACGCAAAGCAAGGCACTGTCAGGCGAGGCAAGGCTAATGCACGACAACGCAAGGCTAGGCAAAGCAAGGCAAGGGAAGGAGAGGGTAACGCAAGGCCAGGCACGGTCAGTCGAGGGAAGGCTAATGCACGACAACGCAAGGCTTGGCAGTGCACGGCTAGGCAAGGAAAGCGTAACAGAAGGAAAGGAAGGCAAGGGAAAGCAATGCAAGGCAAGTGAAAGAAATGGCACGGCACGGCAAGGGGAAACAAGGCTAAGGCACGACAACGCAAGCTAGGCAATGCACGGCAAGGCAAGGAAAGGGTAACGTAAGGCAAGGCACGGTGAGGCAAGGCAAGGCTAATGCACAACAACGCACGGCTAGGCAATGGACGGCAAGGCAAGGAAAGGGTAACGCAAGGGAAGTCACGGTCAGGCGAGGCAAGGCTACGGCACGACAACGCAAGGCTAGGCAATGCACGGATGGTAAGCCAAGAGTAACGGAAGGCAAGGAAGGCAAGGGAAAGCAAGGCAAGTGAAGAGTAAGGGAAGGAACGGCACGGCAAGGGGAAACAAGGCTGAGGCACGACAACGCAAGCTGGGCAAAGCACGGCAAGGCAAGTAAAGGGTAACGCAAGGCAAGGCACGGTCAGGCAAGGCAAGGCTAATGCACGACAACGCAAGGCTAGGCAGTGCACGGCTAGGCAAGGAACGAGTAACAGAAGGAATGGAAGGCAAGGCAAAGCAATGCAAGACAAGTGAAACAAAAGGCACGGCACGGCAAGGGGAAACAAGGGTAAGGCACGACAACGCAAGCTAGGCAATGCACGGCAAGGCAAGGAAAGGGTAACGTAAGGCAAGGCACGGTGAGGCAAGGCAAGGCTAATGCACAACAACGCAGGGCTAGGCAATGGACGGCAAGGCAAGGAAAGGGTAACGCAAGGGAAGTCACGGTCAGGCGAGGCAAGGCTATGGCACGACAACGCAAGGCTAGGCAATGCACGGATGGCTAAGCAAAGAGTAACGGAAGGCAAGGAAGGCAACGTGAAAGCAAGGCAATTCAAGAGTAGGGGAAGGAACGGCACGGCAAGGGGAAACAAGGCTAAGGCACGACAACGCACGGCTAGGCAATGCACGGCAAGGCAAGGAAAGGGTAACGCAAGGCAAGGCACGGTCAGGCGAGGCAAGGCTAATACACGACAACGCAAGGCTAGGCAGTGCACGGCTAGGCAAGGAACGAGTAACGGAAGGAATGGAAGGCAAGGCAAAAGAAGGCAAGGCAAGTGTAACAAAAGGCACGGCACGGCAAGGGGAAACAAGCCTAAGGCACGACAACGCAAGCTAGGCAATGCACGGCAAGGCAAGGAAAGGGTAACGCAAGGCAAGGCAGGGCCAGGCGAGGCAAGGCTAAGGCACGACAACGCAAGGCTAGGCAATGCACGGCAAGGCAAGGAAAGGGTAATGCAAGGCAAGGCACGGTGAGGAAAGGCAAGGCTAATGCACAACAACGCACGTCTAGGCAATGCACGGCAAGGCAATTAAAGGGTAACGCAAGGCAAGTCACGGTCAGGCGAGGCAAGGCTAAGGCACGACAACGCAAGGCTAGGCAATGCACGGCAAGGCAAGGAAAGAGTAACGGAATGTAAGGAATGCAAGGGAAAGCAAGGCAAGGCAAGAGTAACGGAAGGAACGGCACGGCAAGGGGAAACAAGGCTAAGGCAAAACAACGCAAGCTAGGCAATGCACGGCAAGGCAAGGAAAGGGTAACGCAAGGCAAGGCACGGTCAGGAAATGCAAGGTTAATTCACGACAACGGAAGGCTAGGCAATGCACGGCAAGGCAAGGAAAGAGTAACGGAATGTAAGGAATGCAAGGGAAAGCAATGCAAGGCAAGAGTAACGGAAGGAACGGCACGGAAGGGGAAACAAGGCTAAGGCACGACAACACAAGGCTAGGCAATGCACGGCAAGGCAAGGAAAGGGTAACTCAAGGCAAGGCACGGTGAGGCAAGGCAAGGCTAATGCACGACAACGCAAGGCTAAGCAATGCACGGCAAGGCAAGGAAAGGGTAACGCAAAGCAAGGCACTGTCAGGCGAGGCAAGGCTAATGCACGACAACGCAAGGCTAGGCAAAGCAAGGCAAGGGAAGGAGAGGGTAACGCAAGGCCAGGCACGGTCAGTCGAGGGAAGGCTAATGCACGACAACGCAAGGCTTGGCAGTGCACGGCTAGGCAAGGAAAGCGTAACAGAAGGAAAGGAAGGCAAGGGAAAGCAATGCAAGGCAAGTGAAAGAAATGGCACGGCACGGCAAGGGGAAACAAGGCTAAGGCACGACAACGCAAGCTAGGCAATGCACGACAAGGCAAGGAAAGGGTAACGCAAGGCAAGTCACGGTCAGTCGAGGCAAGGCTAATGCACGACAACGCAAGGCTTGGCAGTGCACGGGTAGGCAAGGAAAGCGTAACAGAAGGAAAGGAAGGCAAGGCAAAGCAATGCAAGGCAAGTGAAACAAAAGGCACGGCACGGCAAGGTGAAAAAAGGGTAAGGCACGACAACGCAAGCTAGGCAATGCACGGCAAGGCAAGGAAAGGGTAACTCAAGGCAAGGCACGGTGAGGCAAGGCAAGGCTAATGCACGACAACGCAAGGCTTGGCAGTGCACGGCTAGGCAAGGAAAGCGTAACAGAAGGAAAGGAAGGCAAGGCAAAGCAATGCAAGGCAAGTGAAACAAAAGGCACGGCACGGCAAGGGGAAAAAATGGTAAGGCACGACAACGCAAGCTAGGCAATGTACGGCAAGGCAGGGAAAGGGTAACGCAAGGCAAGGCACGGTGAGGCAAGGCAAGGCTAATGCACGACAACGCACGGCTAGGCAATGCACGGCAAGGCAAGGAAAGGGTAACGCAAAGCAAGGCACTGTCAGGCGAGGCAAGGCTAATGCACGACAACGCAAGGCTAGGCAATGCACGGAAGGTAAGCAAAGAGTAACGGAAGGCAAGGAAGGCAAGGGAAAGCAAGGCAAGTTAAGGGTAAGGGAAGGAACGGCACGGCAAGGGGAAACAGGGCTAAGGCATGACAACGCAAGCTAGGCAATGCACGGCAAGGCAAGGAAAGGGTAACGCAAGGCAAGGCACGGTCAGGCAAGGCAAGGCTAATGCACGACAACGCAAGGCTAGGCAATGCACGGCAAGGCAAGGAAAGAGTAACGCAAGGCAAAGAATGCAAGGGAAAGCAAGGCAAGGCAAGGGTAACGGAAGGAACGGCACGGCAAGGGGAAGCAAGGCTAAGGCACGACAACGCAAGCTAGGCAATGCACGGCAAGGCAAGGAAAGGGTAACGCAAGGCAAGGCAGGGTCAGGCGAGACAAGGCTAAGGCACGACAACGCAAGGCTAGGCAATGCACGGCAAGGCAAGGAAAGGGTAACGCAAGGGAAGGCACGGTGAGGAAAGGCAAGGCTAATGCACAACAACGCACGTCTAGGCAATGGACGGCAAGGCAAGGAAAGGGTAACGCAAGGGAAGTCACGGTCAGGCGAGGCAAGGCTAAGGCACGACAACGCAAGGCTAGGCAATGCACGGCAAGGCAAGGAAAGAGTAACGGAATGTAAGGAATGCAAGGGAAAGCAAGGCAAGGCAAGAGTAACGGAAGGAACGGCACGGCAAGGGGAAACAAGGCTAAGGCAAAACAACGCAAGCTAGGCAATGCACGGCAAGGCAAGGAAAGGGTAACGCAAGGCAAGGCACGGTCAGGAAATGCAAGGTTAATGCACGACAACGGAAGGCTAGGCAATGCACGGCAAGGCAAGGAAAGAGTAACGGAATGTAAGGAATGCAAGGGAAAGCAATGCAAGGCAAGAGTAACGGAAGGAACGGCACGGAAGGGGAAACAAGGCTAAGGCACGACAACACAAGGCTAGGCAAAGCACGGCAAGGCAAGGAAAGGGTAACTCAAGGCAAGGCACGGTGAGGCAAGGCAAGGCTAATGCACGACAACGCAAGGCTAAGCAATGCACGGCAAGGCAAGGAAAGGGTAACGCAAAGCAAGGCACTGTCAGGCGAGGCAAGGCTAATGCACGACAACGCAAGGCTAGGCAAAGCAAGGAAAGGGAAGGAGAGGGTAACGCAAGGCCAGGCACGGTCAGTCGAGGGAAGGCTAATGCACGACAACGCAAGGCTTGGCAGTGCACGGCTAGGCAAGGAAAGCGTAACAGAAGGAAAGGAAGGCAAGGGAAAGCAATGCAAGGCAAGTGAAAGAAATGGCACGGCACGGCAAGGGGAAACAAGGCTAAGGCACGACAACGCAAGCTAGGCAATGCACGACAAGGCAAGGAAAGGGTAACGCAAGGCAAGTCACGGTCAGTCGAGGCAAGGCTAATGCACGACAACGCAAGGCTTGGCAGTGCACGGGTAGGCAAGGAAAGCGTAACAGAAGGAAAGGAAGGCAAGGCAAAGCAATGCAAGGCAAGTGAAACAAAAGGCACGGCACGGCAAGGTGAAAAAAGGGTAAGGCACGACAACGCAAGCTAGGCAATGCACGGCAAGGCAAGGAAAGGGTAACTCAAGGCAAGGCACGGTGAGGCAAGGCAAGGCTAATGCACGACAACGCAAGGCTTGGCAGTGCACGGCTAGGCAAGGAAAGCGTAACAGAAGGAAAGGAAGGCAAGGCAAAGCAATGCAAGGCAAGTGAAACAAAAGGCACGGCACGGCAAGGGGAAAAAATGGTAAGGCACGACAACGCAAGCTAGGCAATGTACGGCAAGGCAGGGAAAGGGTAACTCAAGGCAAGGCACGGTGAGGCAAGGCAAGGCTAATGCACGACAACGCACGGCTAGGCAATGCACGGCAAGGCAAGGAAAGGGTAACGCAAAGCAAGGCACTGTCAGGCGAGGCAAGGCTAATGCACGACAACGCAAGGCTAGGCAATGCACGGAAGGTAAGCAAAGAGTAACGGAAGGCAAGGAAGGCAAGGGAAAGCAAGGCAAGTTAAGGGTAAGGGAAGGAACGGCACGGCAAGGCGAAACAGGGCTAAGGCATGACAACGCAAGCTAGGCAATGCACGGCAAGGCAAGGAAAGGGTAACACAAGGCAAGGCACGGTCAGGCAAGGCAAGGCTAATGCACGACAACGCAAGGCTAGGCAATGCACGGCAAGGCAAGGAAAGAGTAACGCAAGGCAAAGAATGCAAGGGAAAGCAAGGCAAGGCAAGATTAACGGAAGGAACGGCACGGCAAGGGGAAGCAAGGCTAAGGCACGACAACGCAAGGCTAGGCAATGCACGGCAAGGCAAGGAAAGGGTAACGCAAAGCAAGGCACGGTGAGGCAAGGCAAGGCTAAGGCACGAAAACGCAAGGCTAGGCAGTGCACGGCTAGGCAAGGAAAGTGTAACGGAAGGATAGGAAGGCAAGGCAAAGCAAGGCAAGGCAAGTGTAACAAACGGCACGGCACGGCAAGGGGAAACAAGGCTAAGGCACGACAACGCAAGCTAGGCAATGCACGGCAAGGCAAGGAAAGGGTAACGCAAGGCAAGGCACGGTCAGTCGAGGCAAGGCTAATGCACGACAACGCAAGGCTTGGCAGTGCAAGGCTAGGCAAGGAAAGAGTAACAGAAGGAAAGGAAGGCAAGGCAAAGCAATGCAAGGCAAGTGAAACAAAAGGCACGGCACGGCAAGGGGAAACAAGGGTAAGGCACGACAACGCAAGCTAGGCAATGCACGGCAAGGCAAGGAAAGGGTAACGTAAGGCAAGGCAAGGTGAGGCAAGGCAAGGCTAATGCACAACAACGCACGGTTAGGCAATGGACGGCAAGGCAAGGAAAGGGTAACGCAAGGGAAGTCACGGTCAGGCGAGGCAAGGCTACGGCACGAAAACGCAAGGCTAGGCAATGCACGGATGGTAAGCAAAGAGTAACGGAAGGCAAGGAAGGCAAGGGAAAGCAAGGCAAGTCAAGAGTAAGGGAAGAAACGGCACGGCTAGGGGAAACAAGGCTAAGGCACGACAACGCAAGCTGGGCAAAGCACGGCAAGGCAAGGAAAGGGTAACGCAAGGCAAGGCACGGTCAGGAAATGCAAGGCTAATGTACGACAACGGAAGGCTAGGCAATGCACGGCAAGGCAAGGAAAGAGTAACGGAATGTAAGGAATGCAAGGGAAAGCAAGGCAAGGGAAGAGTAACGGAAGGAACGGCACGGCAAGGGGAAACAAGGCTAAGGCACGTCAACGCAAGGCTAGGCAAAGCACGGCTAGGCAAGGAACGAGTAACGGAAGGAATGGAAGGCAAGGCAAAGCAAGGCAAGGCAAGTGTAACAAAAGGCACGGCACGGCAAGGGGAAACAAGGCTAATGCACGACAACGCAAGCTAGGCAATGCACGGCAAGGCAAGGAAAGGGTAACGCAAGGCAAGGCAGGGTCAGGCGAGACAAGGCTAAGGCACGACAACGCAAGGCTAGGCAATGCACGGCAAGGCAAGGAAAGGGTAACGCAAGGGAAGGCACGGTGAGGAAAGGCAAGGCTAATGCACAACAACGCACGTCTAGGCAATGGACGGCAAGGCAAGGAAAGGGTAACGCAAGGGAAGTCACGGTCAGGCGAGGCAAGGTTAAGTCACGACAACGCAAGGCTAGGCAATGCACGGAAGGTAAGCAAAGAGTAACGGAAGGCAAGGAAGGCAAGTGAAAGCAAGGCAAGTCAAGAGTAAGGGAAGGAACGGCACGGCAAGGGGAAACAAGGCTAAGGCACGACAACGCAAGCTAGGCAATGCACGGCAAGGCAAGGAAAGGGTAACGCAAGGCAAGGCACGGTGAGGCAAGGCAAGGCTAATGCACGACAACGCACGGCTAGGCAAAGCAAGGCAAGGGAAGGACAGGGTAACTCAAGGCCAGGCACGGTCAGTCGAGAGAAGGCTAATGCACGACAACGCAAGGCTTGGCAGTGCACGGCTAGGCAAGTAAAGCGTAACAGAAGGAAAGGAAGGCAAGGCAAAGCAATGGAAGGCAAGTGAAACAAAAGGCACGGCACGGCAAGGGGAAACAAGGCTAAGGCACGACAACGCAAGCTAGGCAATGCACGGCAAGACAAGGAAAGGGTAACGCAAGGCAAGGCACGGTCAGTCGAGGCAAGGCTAATGCACGACAACGCAAGGCTTGGCAGTGCACGGCTAGGCAAGGAAAGCGTAACAGAAGGAAAGGAAGGCAAGGCAAAGCAATGCAAGGCAAGTGAAACAAAAGGCACGGCACGGTAAGGGGACAAAAGGGTAAGGCACGACAACGCAAGCTAGGCAATGCACGGCAAGGCAAGGAAAGGGTAACGCAAGGCAAGTCACGGTCAGACAAGGCAAGGCTAATGCACGACAACGCAAGGCTAGGCAATGCACGGTAAGGCAAGGAAAGAGTAACGGAAGGCAAGGAATGCAAGGGAAACAAGGCAAGGCAAGAGTAACGGAAGGAACGGCACGGCAAGGGGAAGCAAGGCTAAGGCACGACAACGCAAGGCTAGGCAATGCACGGCAAGGCAAGGAAAGGGTAACGCAAGGCAAGGCACGGTGAGGCAAGGCAAGGCTAAGGCACGAAAACGCAAGGCTAGGCAATGCACGGAAGGCAAGCAAAGAGTAACGGAAGGCAAGGAAGGCAAGGGAAAGCAAGGCAAGGCAAGGATAAGGGAAGGAACGGCACGGCAAGGGGAAACAAGGCTAAGGCACGACAACGCAAGCTAGGCAATGCACGGCAAGGCAAGGAAAGGGTAACGTAATGCAAGGCACGATCAGGCGAGGCAAGGCTAATGCAATACAACGCAAGGCTAGGCAGTGCACGGCTAGGCAAGGAAAGAGTAACGGAAGGATAGGAAGGCAAGGCAAAGCAAGGCAAGGCAAGTGTAACAAACGGCACGGCACGGCAAGGGGAAACAAGGCTAAGGCACGACAACGCAAGCTAGGCAATGCACGGCAAGGCAAGGAAAGGGTAACGCAAGGCAAGGCACGGTCAGTCGAGGCAAGGCTAATGCACGACAACGCAAGGCTTGGCAGTGCAAGGCTAGGCAAGGAAAGAGTAACAGAAGGAAAGGAAGGCAAGGCAAAGCAATGCAAGGCAAGTGAAACAAAAGGCACGGCACGGCAAGGAGAAACAAGGGAAAGGCACGACAACGCAAGCTAGGCAATGCACGGCAAGGCAAGGAAAGGGTAACGTAAGGCAAGGCACGGTGAGGCAAGGCAAGGCTAATGCACAACAACGCACGGCTAGGCAATGGACGGCAAGGCAAGGAAAGGGTAACGCAAGGGATGTCACGGTCAGGCGAGGCAAGGCTACGGCATGACAACGCAAGGCTAGGCAATGCACGGATGGTAAGCAAAGAGTAACGGAAGGCAAGGAAGGCAAGGGAAAGCAAGGCAAGTCAAGAGTAAGGGAAGGAACGGCACGGCAAGGGGAAACAAGGCTAAGGCACGACAACGCACGGCTAGGCAAAGCACGGCAAGGCAAGGAAAGGGTAACGCAAGGCAAGGCACGGTCAGGCAAGGCACGGCTAATGCACGACAACGCAAGGCTAGGCAGTGCACGGCTAGGCAAGGAACGAGTAACGGAAGGAATGGAAGGCAAGGCAAAGCAAGGCAAGGCAAGTGTAACAAAAGGCACCGAACGGCAAGGGGAAACAAGGCTAAGGCACGACAACGCAAGCTAGGCAATGCACGGCAAGGCAAGGAAAGGGTAACGCAAGGCAAGGCAGGGTCAGGCGAGACAAGGCTAAGGCACGACAACGCAAGGCTAGGCAATGCACGGCAAGGCAAGGAAAGGGTAACGCAAGGGAAGGCACGGTGAGGAAAGGCAAGGCTAATGCACAACAACGCACGTCTAGGCAATGCACGGCAAGGCAAGGAAAGGGTAACGCAAGGGAAGTCACGGTCAGGCGAGGCAAGGCTAAGGCACGACAACGCAAGGCTAGGCAATGCACGGCAAGGCAAGGAAAGAGTAACGGAATGTAAGGAATGCAAGGGAAAGCAAGGCAAGGCAAGAGTAACAGAAGGAACGGCACGGCAAGGGGAAACAAGGCTAAGGCACGACAACGCAAGCTAGGCAATGCACGGCAAGGCAAGGAAAGGGTAACGCAAGGCAAGGCACGGTCAGGAAATGCAAGGCTAATGCACGACAACGGAAGGCTAGGCAATGCACGGCAAGGCAAGGAAAGAGTAACGGAATGTAAGGAATGCAAGGGAAAGCAAGGCAAGGCAAGAGTAATAGAAGGAACGGCACGGCAAGGGGAAACAAGGCTAAGGCACGACAACGCAAGGCTAGGCAATGCACGGCAAGGCAAGGAAAGGGTAACGCAAGGCAAGGCACGGTGAGGCATGGCAAGGCTAATGCACGACAACGCACGGCTAGGCAAAGCAAGGCAAGGAAGGAGAGGGTAACGCAAGGCCAGGCACGGTCAGTCGAGGGAAGGCTAATGCACGACAACGCAAGGCTTAGCAGTGCACGGCTAGGCAAGGAAAGCGTAAGAGAAGGAAAGGAAGGCAAGGCAAAGCAATGCAAGGCAAGTGAAACAAAAGGCACGGCACGGTAAGGGGAAAAAAGGGTAAGGCACGACAACGCAAGCTAGGCAATGCATGGCAAGGCAAGGAAAGGGTAACGCAAGGCAAGGCACGGTCAGACAAGGCAAGGCTAATGCACGACAACGCAAGGCTAGGCAATGCACGGTAAGGCAAGGAAAGAGTAACGGAAGGAAAGGAATGCAAGGGAAACAAGGCAAGGCAAGAGTAACGGAAGGAACGGCACGGCAAGGGGAAGCAAGGCTAAGGCACGACAACGCAAGGCTAGGCAATGCACGGCAAGGCAAGGAAAGGGTAACGCAAGGCAAGGCACGGTGAGGCAAGGCAAGGCTAAGGCAGGAAAACGCAAGGCTAGGCAATGCACGGAAGGCAAGCAAAGAGTAACGGAAGGCTAGGAATGCAAGGGAAAGCAAGGCAAGGCAAGGGTAAGGGAAGGAACGGCACGGCAAGGGGAAACAAGGCTAAGGCACGACAACGCAAGCTAGGCAATGCACGGCAAGGCAAGGAAAGGGTAACGCAAGGCAAGGCACGGTCAGTCGAGGCAAGGCTAATGCACGACAACGCAAGGCTTGGCAGTGCAAGGCTAGGCAAGGAAAGAGTAACAGAAGGAAAGGAAGGCAAGGCAAAGCAATGCAAGGCAAGTGAAACAAAAGGCACGGCACGGCAAGGAGAAACAAGGGTAAGGCACGACAACGCAAGCTAGGCAATGCACGGCAAGGCAAGGAAAGGGTAACGTAAGGCAAGGCACGGTGAGGCAAGGCAAGGCTAATGCACAACAACGCACGGCTAGGCAATGGACGGCAAGGCAAGGAAAGGGTAAGGCAAGGGAAGTCACGGTCAGGCGAGGCAAGGCTACGGCACGACAACGCAAGGCTAGGCAATGCACGGATGGTAAGCCAAGAGTAACGGAAGGCAAGGAAGGCAAGGGAAAGCAAGGCAAGTGAAGAGTAAGGGAAGGAACGGCACGGCAAGGGGAAACAAGGCTAAGGCACGACAACGCAAGCTGGGCAAAGCACGGCAAGGCAAGGAAAGGGTAACGCAAGGCAAGGCACGGTCAGGCAAGGCAAGGCTAATGCACGACAACGCAAGGCTAGGCAGTGCACGGCTAGGCAAGGAACGAGTAACAGAAGGAATGGAAGGCAAGGCAAAGCAATGCAAGGCAAGTGAAACAAAAGGCACGGCACGGCAAGGGGAAACAAGGCTAAGGCACGACAACGCAAGCTAGGCAATGCACGGCAAGGCAAGGAAAGGGAATGGAAGGCAAGGCAAAAGAAGGCAAGGCAAGTGTAACAAAAGGCACGGCAGGCAAGGCAAGGCTAAGGCACGACAACGCAGGGCTAGGCAATGCACGGCAAGGCAAGGAAAGGGTAACGCAAGGCAAGGCAGGGCCAGGCGAGACAAGGCTAAGGCACGACAACGCAAGGCTAGGCAATGCACGGCAAGGCAAGGAAAGGGTAATGCAAGGCAAGGCACGGTGAGGAAAGGCAAGGCTAATGCACAACAACGCACGTCTAGGCAATGCACGGCAAGGCAAGGAAAGGGTAACGCAAGGGAAGTCACGGTCAGGCGAGGCAAGGCTAAGGCACGACAACGCAAGGCTAGGCAATGCACGGCAAGGCAAGGAAAGAGTAACGGAATGTAAGGAATGCAAGGGAAAGCAAGGCAAGGCAAGAGTAACGGAAGGAACGGCACGGCAAGGGGAAACAAGGCTAAGGCAAAACAACGCAAGCTAGGCAATGCACGGCAAGGCAAGGAAAGGGTAACGCAAGGCAAGGCACGGTCAGGAAATGCAAGGCTAATGCACGACAACGGAAGGCTAGGCAATGCACGGCAAGGCAAGGAAAGAGTAACGGAATGTAAGGAATGCAAGGGAAAGCAAGGCAAGGCAAGAGTAACGGAAGGAACGGCACGGCAAGGGGAAACAAGGCTAAGGCACGACAACGCAAGGCTAGGCAAAGCACGGCAAGGCAAGGAAAGGGTAACTCAAGGCAAGGCACGGTGAGGCAAGGCAAGGCTAATGCACGACAACGGAAGGCTAGGCAATGCACGGCAAGGCAAGGAAAGAGTAACGGAATGTAAGGAATACAAGGGAAAGCAAGGCAAGGCAAGAGTAACGGAAGGAAAGGCACGGCAAGGGGAAACAAGGCTAAGGCACGGCAACGCAAGGCTAGGCAAAGCACGGCAAGGCAAGGAAAGGGTAACGCAAGGCAAGGCACGGTCAGACGAGGCAAGGCTAATGCACGACAACGCAAGGCTAGGCAATGCACGGTAAGGCAAGGAAAGAGTAACGGAAGGCAAGGAATGCAAGGGAAACAAGGCAAGGCAAGAGTAACGGAAGGAACGGCACGGCAAGGGGAAGCAAGGCTAATGCACGACAACGCAAGGCTAGGCAATGCACGGCAAGGCAAGGAAAGGGTAACGCAAGGCAAGGCACGGTGAGGCAAGGCAAGGCTAAGGCACGAAAACGCAAGGCTAGGCAATGCACGGAAGGCAAGCAAAGAGTAACGGAAGGCAAGGAAGGCAAGGGAAAGCAAGGCAAGGCAAGGATAAGGGAAGGAACGGCACGGCAAGGGGAAACAAGGCTAAGGCACGACAACGCAAGCTAGGCAATGCACGGCAAGGCAAGGAAAGGGTAACGTAATGCAAGGCACGATCAGGCGAGGCAAGGCTAATGCACGACAACGCAAGGCTTGGCAGTGCACGGCTAGGCAAGGAAAGCGTAACAGAAGGAAAGGAAGGCAAGGCAAAGCAATGCAAGGCAAGTGAAACAAAAGGCACGGCACGGCAAGGGGAAACAAGGCTAAGGCACGACAACGCAAGCTAGGCAATGCACGGCAAGGCAAGGAAAGGGTAACGCAAGGCAAGGCAGGGTCAGTCGAGGCAAGGCTAATGCACGACAACGCAAGGCTTGGCAGTGCAAGGCTAGGCAAGGAAAGAGTAACAGAAGGAAAGGAAGGCAAGGGAAAGCAATGCAAGGCAAGTGAAACAAAAGGCACGGCACGGCAAGGAGAAACAAGGGTAAGGCACGACAACGCAAGCTAGGGAATGCACGGCAAGGCAAGGAAAGGGTAACGCAAGGCAAGGCACGGTGAGGCAAGGCAAGGCTAATGCACGACAACGCACGGCTAGGCAATGCACGGCAAGGCAAGGAAAGGGTAACGCAAGGGAAGTCACGGTCAGGCGAGGCAAGGCTACGGCACGACAACGCAAGGCTAGGCAATGCACGGATGGTAAGCAAAGAGTAACGGAAGGCAAGGAAGGCAAGGGAAAGCAAGGCAAGTCAAGAGTAAGGGAAGGAACGGCACGGCAAGGGGAAACAAGGCTAAGGCACGACAACGCAAGCTGGGCAAAGCACGGCAAGGCAAGGAAAGGGTAACGCAAGGCAAGGCACGGTCAGGCAAGGCAAGGCTAATGCACGACAACGCAAGGCTAGGCAGTGCACGGCTAGGCAAGGAACGAGTAACGGAAGGAATGGAAGGCAAGGCAAAGCAAGGCAAGGCAAGTGTAACAAAAGGCACGGCACGGCAAGGGGAAACAAGGCTAAGGCACGACAACGCAAGCTAGGCAATGCACGGCAAGGCAAGGAAAGGGTAACGCAAGGCAAGGCAGGGTCAGGCGAGACAAGGCTAAGGCACGACAACGCAAGGCTAGGCAATGCACGGCAAGGCAAGGAAAGGGTAACGCAAGGGAAGTCACGGTCAGGCGAGGCAAGGCTACGGCACGACAACGCAAGGCTAGGCAATGCACGGATGGTAAGCAAAGAGTAACGGAAGGCAAGGAAGGCAAGGGAAAGCAAGGCAAGTGAAGAGTAAGGGACGGAACGGCACGGCAAGGGGAAACAAGGCTGAGGCACGACAACGCAAGCTGGGCAAAGCACGGCAAGGCAAGTAAAGGGTAACGCAAGGCAAGGCACGGTCAGGCAAGGCAAGGCTAATGCACGACAAGGCAAGGCTAGGCAGTGCACGGCTAGGCAAGGAACGAGTAACAGAAGGAATGGAAGGCAAGGCAAAGCAATGCAAGACAAGTGAAACAAAAGGCACGGCACGGCAAGGGGAAACAAGGGTAAGGCACGACAACGCAAGCTAGGCAATGCACGGCAAGGCAAGGAAAGGGTAACGTAAGGCAAGGCACGGTGAGGCAAGGCAAGGCTAATGCACAACAACGCAGGGCTGGGCAATGGACGGCAAGGCAAGGAAAGGGTAACGCAAGGGAAGTCACGGTCAGGCGAGGCAAGGCTATGGCACGACAACGCAAGGCTAGGCAATGCACGGATGGCTAAGCAAAGAGTAACGGAAGGCAAGGAAGGCAACGTGAAAGCAAGGCAATTCAAGAGTAGGGGAAGGAACGGCACGGCAAGGGGAAACAAGGCTAAGGCACGACAACGCAAGCTGGGCAAAGCACGGCAAGGCAAGGAAAGGGTAACGCAAGGCAAGGCACGGTCAGGCAAGGCAAGGCTAATGCACGACAACGCAAGGCTAGGCAGTGCACGGCTAGGCAAGGAACGAGTAACGGAAGGAATGGAAGGCAAGGCAAAAGAAGGCAAGGCAAGTGTAACAAAAGGCACGGCACGGCAAGGGGAAACAAGCCTAAGGCACGACAACGCAAGCTAGGCAATGCACGGCAAGGCAAGGAAAGGGTAACGCAAGGCAAGGCAGGGCCAGGCGAGACAAGGCTAAGGCACGACAACGCAAGGCTAGGCAATGCACGGCAAGGCAAGGAAAGGGTAATGCAAGGCAAGGCACGGTGAGGAAAGGCAAGGCTAATGCACAACAACGCACGTCTAGGCAATGCACGGCAAGGCAATTAAAGGGTAACGCAAGGGAAGTCACGGTCAGGCGAGGCAAGGCTAAGGCACGACAACGCAAGGCTAGGCAATGCACGGCAAGGCAAGGAAAGAGTAACGGAATGTAAGGAATGCAAGGGAAAGCAAGGCAAGGCAAGAGTAACGGAAGGAACGGCACGGCAAGGGGAAACAAGGCTAAGGCACGACAACGCAAGCTGGGCAAAGCACGGCAAGGCAAGGAAAGGGTAACGCAAGGCAAGGCACGGTCAGGAAATGCAAGGCTAATGTACGACAACGGAAGGCTAGGCAATGCACGGCAAGGCAAGGAAAGAGTAACGGAATGTAAGGAATGCAAGGGAAAGCAAGGCAAGGGAAGAGTAACGGAAGGAACGGCACGGCAAGGGGAAACAAGGCTAAGGCACGACAACGCAAGGCTAGGCAATGCACGGCTAGGCAAGGAACGAGTAACGGAAGGAATGGAAGGCAAGGCAAAGCAAGGCAAGGCAAGTGTAACAAAAGGCACGGCACGGCAAGGGGAAACAAGGCTAAGGCACGACAACGCAAGCTAGGCAATGCACGGCAAGGCAAGGAAAGGGTAACGCAAGGCAAGGCAGGGTCAGGCGAGACAAGGCTAAGGCACGACAACGCAAGGCTAGGCAATGCACGGCAAGGCAAGGAAAGGGTAACAGAAGGAAAGGAAGGCAAGGGAAGGCACGGTGAGGAAAGGCAAGGCTAATGCACAACAACGCACGTCTAGGCAATGCACGGCAAGGCAAGGAAAGGGTAACGCAAGGGAAGTCACGGTCAGGCGAGGCAAGGCTAAGTCACGACAACGCAAGGCTAGGCAATGCACGGAAGGTAAGCAAAGAGTAACGGAAGGCAAGGAAGGCAAGTGAAAGCAAGGCAAGTCAAGAGTAAGGGAAGGAACGGCACGGCAAGGGGAAACAAGCCTAAGTCACGACAACGCAAGCTAGGCAATGCACGGCAAGGCAAGGAAAGGGAAACGCAAGGCAAGGCACGGTCAGGAAATGCAAGGCTAATGTACGACAACGGAAGGCTAGGCAATGCACGGCAAGGCAAGGAAAGAGTAACGGAATGTAAGGAATGCAAGGGAAAGCAAGGCAAGGCAAGAGTAACGGAAGGAACGGCACGGCAAGGGGAAACAAGGCTAAGGCACGACAACGCAAGCTAGGCAATGCACGGCAAGGCAAGGAAAGGGTAACGCAAGGCAAGGCACGGTGAGGCAAGGCAAGGCTAATGCACAACAACGCACGTCTAGGCAATGTACGGCAAGGCAAGGAAAGGGTAGCGCACTTAAAGGCTCTGTCAGGCGAGGCAAGGCTAAGGCACGACAACGCAAGGCTAGGCAATGCACGGAAGGTAAGCAAAGAGTAACGGAAGGCAAGGAAGGCAAGGGAAAGCAAGGCAAGTTAAGGGTAGGTAAGGAACGGCACGGCAAGAGGAAACAAGGCTAAGGCACGACAACGCAAGCAAGGCAATGCACGGCAAGGCAAGGAAAGGGTAACGCAAGGCAAGGCACGGTCAGGAAATGCAAGGCTAATGCACGACAACGGAAGGCTAGGCAATGCACGGCAAGGCAAGGAAAGAGTAACGGAATGTAAGGAATACAAGGGAAAGCAAGGCAAGGCAAGAGTAACGGAAGGAAAGGCACGGCAAGGGGAAACAAGGCTAAGGCACGGCAACGCAAGGCTAGGCAAAGCACGGCAAGGCAAGGAAAGGGTAACGCAAGGCAAGGCACGGTGAGGCAAGGCAAGGCTAATGCACGACAACGCACGGCTAGGCAAAGCAAGGCAAGGGAAGGACAGGGTAACTCAAGGCCAGGCACGGTCAGTCGAGAGAAGGCTAATGCACGACAACGCAAGGCTTGGCAGTGCACGGCTAGGCAAGGAAAGCGTAACAGAAGGAAAGGAAGGCAAGGCAAAGCAATGCAAGGTAAGTGAAACAAAAGGCACGGCACGGCAAGGGGAAACAAGGCTAAGGCACGACAACGCAAGCTAGGCAATGCACGGCAAGACAAGGAAAGGGTAACGCAAGGCAAGGCACGGTCAGTCGAGGCAAGGCTAATGCACGACAACGCAAGGCTTGGCAGTGCACGGCTAGGCAAGGAAAGCGTAACAGAAGGAAAGGAAGGCAAGGCAAAGCAATGCAAGGCAAGTGAAACAAAAGGCACGGCACGGTAAGGGGACAAAAGGGTAAGGCACGACAACGCAAGCTAGGCAATGCACGGCAAGGCAAGGAAAGGGTAACGCAAGGCAAGTCACGGTCAGACAAGGCAAGGCTAATGCACGACAACGCAAGGCTAGGCAATGCACGGTAAGGCAAGGAAAGAGTAACGGAAGGCAAGGAATGCAAGGGAAACAAGGCAAGGCAAGAGTAACGGAAGGAACGGCACGGCAAGGGGAAGCAAGGCTAAGGCACGACAACGCAAGGCTAGGCAATGCACGGCAAGGCAAGGAAAGGGTAACGCAAGGCAAGGCACGGTGAGGCAAGGCAAGGCTAAGGCACGAAAACGCAAGGCTAGGCAATGCACGGAAGGCAAGCAAAGAGTAACGGAAGGCAAGGAAGGCAAGGGAAAGCAAGGCAAGGCAAGGATAAGGGAAGGAACGGCACGGCAAGGGGAAACAAGGCTAAGGCACGACAACGCAAGCTAGGCAATGCACGGCAAGGCAAGGAAAGGGTAACGTAATGCAAGGCACGATCAGGCGAGGCAAGGCTAATGCAATACAACGCAAGGCTAGGCAGTGCACGGCTAGGCAAGGAAAGAGTAACGGAAGGATAGGAAGGCAAGGCAAAGCAAGGCAAGGCAAGTGTAACAAACGGCACGGCACGGCAAGGGGAAACAAGGCTAAGGCACGACAACGCAAGCTAGGCAATGCACGGCAAGGCAAGGAAAGGGTAACGCAAGGCAAGGCACGGTCAGTCGAGGCAAGGCTAATGCACGACAACGCAAGGCTTGGCAGTGCAAGGCTAGGCAAGGAAAGCGTAACAGAAGGAAAGGAAGGCAAGGCAAAGCAATGCAAGGCAAGTGAAACAAAAAGCACGGCACGGCAAGGAGAAACAAGGGTAAGGCACGACAACGCAAGCTAGGGAATGCACGGCAAGGCAAGGAAAGGGTAACGTAAGGCAAGGCACGGTGAGGCAAGGCAAGGCTAATGCACAACAACGCACGGCTAGGCAATGGACGGCAAGGCAAGGAAAGGGTAACGCAAGGGATGTCACGGTCAGGCGAGGCAAGGCTACGGCACGACAACGCAAGGCTAGGCAATGCACGGATGGTAAGCCAAGAGTAACGGAAGGCAAGGAAGGCAAGGGAAAGCAAGGCAAGTCAAGAGTAAGGGAAGGAACGGCACGGTAAGGGGAAACAAGGCTAAGGCACGACAACGCAAGCTGGGCAAAGCACGGCAAGGCAAGGAAAGGGTAACGCAAGGGAAGGCACGGTCAGGCAAGGCAAGGCTAATGCACGACAACGCAAGGCTAGGCAGTGCACGGCTAGGCAAGGAACGAGTAACGGAAGGAATGGAAGGCAAGGCAAAGCAACGCAAGGCAAGTGTAAGAAAAGGCACGGAACGGCAAGGGGAAACAAGGCTAAGGCACGACAACGCAAGCTAGGCAATGCACGGCAAGGCAAGGAAAGGGTAACGCAAGGCAAGGCAGGGTCAGGCGAGACAAGGCTAAGGCACGACAACGCAAGGCTAGGCAATGCACGGCAAGGCAAGGAAAGGGTAACGCAAGGGAAGGCACGGTGAGGAAAGGCAAGGCTAATGCACAACAACGCACGTCTAGGCAATGCACGGCAAGGCAAGGAAAGGGTAACGCAAGGGAAGTCACGGTCAGGCGAGGCAAGGCTAAGGCACGACAACGCAAGGCTAGGCAATGCACGGCAAGGCAAGGAAAGAGTAACGGAATGTAAGGAATGCAAGGGAAAGCAAGGCAAGGCAAGAGTAACGGAAGGAACGGCACGGCAAGGGGAAACAAGGCTAAGGCACGACAACGCAAGGCTAGGCAATGCACGGCAAGGCAAGGAAAGGGTAACGCAAGGCAAGGCACGGTGAGGCATGGCAAGGCTAATGCACGACAACGCACGGCTAGGCAAAGCAAGGCAAGGGAAGGAGAGGGTAAGCAAGGCCAGGCACGGTCAGTCGAGGGAAGGCTAATGCACGACAACGCAAGGCTTAGCAGTGCACGGCTAGGCAAGGAAAGCGTAAGAGAAGGAAAGGAAGGCAAGGCAAAGCAATGCAAGGCAAGTGAAACAAAAGGCACGGCACGGTAAGGGGAAAAAAGGGTAAGGCACGACAACGCAAGCTAGGCAATGCACGGCAAGGCAAGGAAAGGGTAACGCAAGGCAAGGCACGGTCAGGACAAGGCAAGGCTAATGCACGACAACGCAAGGCTAGGCAATGCACGGTAAGGCAAGGAAAGAGTAACGGAAGGAAAGGAATGCAAGGGAAACAAGGCAAGGCAAGAGTAACGGAAGGAACGGCACGGCAAGGGGAAGCAAGGCTAAGGCACGACAACGCAAGGCTAGGCAATGCACGGCAAGGCAAGGAAAGGGTAACGCAAGGCAAGGCACGGTGAGGCAAGGCAAGGCTAAGACAGGAAAACGCAAGGCTAGGCAATGCACGGAAGGCAAGCAAAGAGTAACGGAAGGCTAGGAATGCAAGGGAAAGCAAGGCAAGGCAAGGGTAAGGGAAGGATCGGCACGGCAAGGGGAAACAAGGCTAAGGCACGACAACGCAAGCTAGGCAATGCACGGCAAGGCAAGGAAAGGGTAACGCAAGGCAAGGCACGGTCAGTCGAGGCAAGGCTAATGCACGACAACGCAAGGCTTGGCAGTGCAAGGCTAGGCAAGGAAAGAGTAACAGAAGGAAAGGAAGGCAAGGCAAAGCAATGCAAGGCAAGTGAAACAAAAGGCACGGCACGGCAAGGAGAAACAAGGGTAAGGCACGACAACGCAAGCTAGGCAATGCACGGCAAGGCAAGGAAAGGGTAACGTAAGGCAAGGCACGGTGAGGCAAGGCAAGGCTAATGCACAACAACGCACGGCTAGGCAATGGACGGCAAGGCAAGGAAAGGGTAACGCAAGGGAAGTCACGGTCAGGCGAGGCAAGGCTACGGCACGACAACGCAAGGCTAGGCAATGCACGGATGGTAAGCCAAGAGTAACGGAAGGCAAGGAAGGCAAGGGAAAGCAAGGCAAGTGAAGAGTAAGGGAAGGAACGGCACGGCAAGGGGAAACAAGGCTAAGGCACGACAACGCAAGCTGGGCAAAGCACGGCAAGGCAAGGAAAGGGTAACGCAAGGCAAGGCACGGTCAGGCAAGGCAAGGCTAATGCACGACAACGCAAGGCTAGGCAGTGCACGGCTAGGCAAGGAACGAGTAACAGAAGGAATGGAAGGCAAGGCAAAGCAATGCAAGGCAAGTGAAACAAAAGGCACGGCACGGCAAGGGGAAACAAGGGTAAGGCACGACAACGCAAGCTAGGCAATGCACGGCAAGGCAAGGAAAGGGTAACGTAAGGCAAGGCACGGTGAGGCAAGGCAAGGCTAATGCACAACAACGCAGGGCTAGGCAATGGACGGCAAGGCAAGGAAAGGGTAACGCAAGGGAAGTCACGGTCAGGCGAGGCAAGGCTACGGCACGACAACGCAAGGCTAGGCAATGCACGGATGGCTAAGCAAAGAGTAACGGAAGGCAAGGAAGGCAAGGTGAAAGCAAGGCAATTCAAGAGTAGGGGAAGGAACGGCACGGCAAGGGGAAACAAGGCTAAGGCACGACAACGCAAGCTGGGCAAAGCACGGCAAGGCAAGGAAAGGGTAACGCAAGGCAAGGCACGGTCAGGCAAGGCAAGGCTAATGCACGACAACGCAAGGCTAGGCAGTGCACGGCTAGGCAAGGAACGAGTAACGGAAGGAATGGAAGGCAAGGCAAAAGAAGGCAAGGCAAGTGTAACAAAAGGCACGGCACGGCAAGGGGAAACAAGCCTAAGGCACGACAACGCAAGCTAGGCAATGCACGGCAAGGCAAGGAAAGGGTAACGCAAGGCAAGGCAGGGCCAGGCGAGACAAGGCTAAGGCACGACAACGCAAGGCTAGGCAATGCACGGCAAGGCAAGGAAAGGGTAATGCAAGGCAAGGCACGGTGAGGAAAGGCAAGGCTAATGCACAACAACGCACGTCTAGGCAATGCACGGCAAGGCAAGGAAAGGGTAACGCAAGGGAAGTCACGGTCAGGCGAGGCAAGGCTAAGGCACGACAACGCAAGGCTAGGCAATGCACGGCAAGGCAAGGAAAGAGTAACGGAATGTAAGGAATGCAAGGGAAAGCAAGGCAAGGCAAGAGTAACGGAAGGAACGGCACGGCAAGGGGAAACAAGGCTAAGGCAAAACAACGCAAGCTAGGCAATGCACGGCAAGGCAAGGAAAGGGTAACGCAAGGCAAGGCACGGTCAGGAAATGCAAGGCTAATGCACGACAACGGAAGGCTAGGCAATGCACGGCAAGGCAAGGAAAGAGTAACGGAATGTAAGGAATGCAAGGGAAAGCAAGGCAAGGCAAGAGTAACGGAAGGAACGGCACGGAAGGGGAAACAAGGCTAAGGCACGACAACACAAGGCTAGGCAAAGCACGGCAAGGCAAGGAAAGGGTAACTCAAGGCAAGGCACGGTGAGGCAAGGCAAGTCTAATGCACGACAACGCAAGGCTAAGCAATGCACGGCAAGGCAAGGAAAGGGTAACGCAAAGCAAGGCACTGTCAGGCGAGGCAAGGCTAATGCACGACAACGCAAGGCTAGGCAAAGCAAGGCAAGGGAAGGAGAGGGTAACGCAAGGCCAGGCACGGTCAGCGAGGGAAGGCTAATGCACGACAACGCAAGGCTTGGCAGTGCACGGCTAGGCAAGGAAAGCGTAACAGAAGGAAAGGAAGGCAAGGGAAAGCAATGCAAGGCAAGTGAAACAAATGGCACGGCACGGCAAGGGGAAACAAGGCTAAGGCACGACAACGCAAGCTAGGCAATGCACGACAAGGCAAGGAAAGGGTAACGCAAGGCAAGTCACGGTCAGTCGAGGCAAGGCTAATGCACGACAACGCAAGGCTTGGCAGTGCACGGCTAGGCAAGGAAAGCGTAACAGAAGGAAAGGAAGGCAAGGCAAAGCAATGCAAGGCAAGTGAAACAAAAGGCACGGCACGGCAAGGGGAAAAAAGGGTAAGGCACGACAACGCAAGCTAGGCAATGCACGGCAAGGCAAGGAAAGGGTAACTCAAGGCAAGGCACGGTGAGGCAAGGCAAGGCTAATGCACGACAACGCAAGGCTTGGCAGTGCACGGCTAGGCAAGGAAAGCGTAACAGAAGGAAAGGAAGGCAAGGCAAAGCAATGCAAGGCAAGTGAAACAAAAGGCACGGCACGGCAAGGGGAAAAAAGGGTAAGGCACGACAACGCAAGCTAGGCAATGTACGGCAAGGCAGGGAAAGGGTAACTCAAGGCAAGGCACGGTGAGGCAAGGCAAGGCTAATGCACGACAACGCACGGCTAGGCAATGCACGGCAAGGCAAGGAAAGGGTAACGCAAAGCAAGGCACGATCAGGCGAGGCAAGGCTAATGCACGACAACGCAAGGCTAGGCAATGCACGGAAGGTAAGCAAAGAGTAACGGAAGGCAAGGAAGGCAAGGGAAATCAAGGCAAGTTAAGGGTAAGGGAAGGAACGGCACGGCAAGGGGAAACAGGGCTAAGGCATGACAACGCAAGCTAGGCAATGCACGGCAAGGCAAGGAAAGGGTAACGCAAGGCAAGGCACGGTCAGGCAAGGCAAGGCTAATGCACGACAACGCAAGGCTAGGCAATGCACGGCAAGGCAAGGAAAGAGTAACGCAAGGCAAAGAATGCAAGGGAAAGCAAGGCAAGGCAAGAGTAACGGAAGGAACGGCACGGCAAGGGGAAGCAAGGCTAAGGCACGACAACGCAAGGCTAGGCAATGCACGGCAAGGCAAGGAAAGGGTAACGCAAAGCAAGGCCCGGTGAGGCAAGGCAAGGCTAAGGCACGAAAACGCAAGGCTAGGCAGTGCACGGCTAGGCAAGGAAAGTGTAACGGAAGGATAGGAAGGCAAGGCAAAGCAAGGCAAGGCAAGTGTAACAAACGGCACGGCACGGCAAGGGGAAACAAGGCTAAGGCACGACAACGCAAGCTAGGCAATGCACGGCAAGGCAAGGAAAGGGTAACGCAAGGCAAGGCACGGTCAGTCGAGGCAAGGCTAATGCACGACAACGCAAGGCTTGGCAGTGCAAGGCTAGGCAAGGAAAGAGTAACAGAAGGAAAGGAAGGCAAGGCAAAGCAATGCAAGGCAAGTGAAACAAAAGGCACGGCACGGCAAGGGGAAACAAGGGTAAGGCACGACAACGCAAGCTAGGCAATGCACGGCAAGGCAAGGAAAGGGTAACGTAAGGCAAGGCAAGGTGAGGCAAGGTGAGGCAAGGCAAGGCTAATGCACAACAACGCACGGTTAGGCAATGGACGGCAAGGCAAGGAAAGGGTAACGCAAGGGAAGTCACGGTCAGGCGAGGCAAGGCTACGGCACGAAAACGCAAGGCTAGGCAATGCACGGATGGTAAGCAAAGAGTAACGGAAGGCAAGGAAGGCAAGGGAAAGCAAGGCAAGTCAAGAGTAAGGGAAGGAACGGCACGGCAAGGGGAAACAAGGCTAAGGCACGACAACGCAAGCTGGGCAAAGCACGGCAAGGCAAGGAAAGGGTAACGCAAGGCAAGGCACGGTCAGGAAATGCAAGGCTAATGTACGACAACGGAAGGCTAGGCAATGCACGGCAAGGCAAGGAAAGAGTAACGGAATGTAAGGAATGCAAGGGAAAGCAAGGCAAGGGAAGAGTAACGGAAGGAACGGCACGGCAAGGGGAAACAAGGCTAAGGCACGACAACGCAAGGCTAGGCAATGCACGGCAAGGCAAGGAAAGAGTAACGGAAGGAATGGAAGGCAAGGCAAAGCAAGGCAAGGCAAGTGTAACAAAAGGCACGGCACGGCAAGGGGAAACAAGGCTAAGGCACGACAACGCAAGCTAGGCAATGCACGGCAAGGCAAGGAAAGGGTAACGCAAGGCAAGGCAGGGTCAGGCGAGACAAGGCTAAGGCACGACAACGCAAGGCTAGGCAATGCACGGCAAGGCAAGGAAAGGGTAACGCAAGGGAAGGCACCGTGAGGAAAGGCAAGGCTAATGCACAACAACGCACGTCTAGGCAATGCACGGCAAGGCAATTAAAGGGTAACACAAGGGAAGTCACGGTCAGGCGAGGCAAGGCTAAGGCACGACAACGCAAGGCTAGGCAATGCACGGCAAGGCAAGGAAAGAGTAACGGAATGTAAGGAATGCAAGGGAAAGCAAGGCAAGGCAAGAGTAACGGAAGGAACGGCACGGCAAGGGGAAACAAGGCTAAGGGACAACGCAAGCTAGGCAATGCACGGCAAGGCAAGGAAAGGGTAACGCAAGGCAAGGCACGGTCAGGGCAAGGCTAATGCACGACAACGAAGGCTAGGCAATGCACGGCAAGGCAAGGAAAGAGTAACTAAGGAATGCAAGGGAAAGCAAGGCAAGGCAAGAGTAACGGAAGGAACGGCACGGCAAGGGGAAACAAGGCTAAGGCACGACAACCAAGCTAGGCAAGCACGGCAAGGCAAGGAAAGGGCACGGCAAGGCAAGGACAACGCAAGGGCAATGCACGGCAAGGCAAGGAGCAAGGCCAGGCACGGTCAGTCGAGGGAAGGCTAATGCACGACAACGCAAGGCTTGGCAGTGCACGGCTAGGCAAGGAAAGCGTAACAGAAGGAAAGGAAGGCAAGGCAAAGCAATGCAAGGCAAGTGAAACAAAAGGCACGGCACGGCAAGGGGAAACAAGGCTAAGGCACGACAACGCAAGCTAGGCAATGCACGGCAAGGCAAGGAAAGGGTAACGTAAGGCAAGGCACGGTGAGGCAAGGCAAGGCTAATGCACAACAACGCACGGCTAGGCAATGGACGGCAAGGCAAGGAAAGGGTAACGCAAGGGAAGTCACGGTCAGGCGAGGCAAGGCTACGGCACGACAACGCAAGGCTAGGCAATGCACGGATGGTAAGCCAAGAGTAACGGAAGGCAAGGAAGGCAAGGGAAAGCAAGGCAAGTGAAGAGTAAGGGAAGGAACGGCACGGCAAGGGGAAACAAGGCTAAGGCACGACAACGCAAGCTGGGCAAAGCACGGCAAGGCAAGGAAAGGGTAACGCAAGGCAAGGCACGGTCAGGCAAGGCAAGGCTAATGCACGACAACGCAAGGCTAGGCAGTGCACGGCTAGGCAAGGAACGAGTAACAGAAGGAATGGAAGGCAAGGCAAAGCAATGCAAGGCAAGTGAAACAAAAGGCACGGCACGGCAAGGGGAAACAAGGGTAAGGCACGACAACGCAAGCTAGGCAATGCACGGCAAGGCAAGGAAAGGGTAACGTAAGGCAAGGCACGGTGAGGCAAGGCAAGGCTAATGCACAACAACGCAGGGCTAGGCAATGGACGGCAAGGCAAGGAAAGGGTAACGCAAGGGAAGTCACGGTCAGGCGAGGCAAGGCTACGGCACGACAACGCAAGGCTAGGCAATGCACGGATGGCTAAGCAAAGAGTAACGGAAGGCAAGGAAGGCAAGGTGAAAGCAAGGCAATTCAAGAGTAGGGGAAGGAACGGCACGGCAAGGGGAAACAAGGCTAAGGCACGACAACGCAAGCTGGGCAAAGCACGGCAAGGCAAGGAAAGGGTAACGCAAGGCAAGGCACGGTCAGGCAAGGCAAGGCTAATGCACGACAACGCAAGGCTAGGCAGTGCACGGCTAGGCAAGGAACGAGTAACGGAAGGAATGGAAGGCAAGGCAAAAGAAGGCAAGGCAAGTGTAACAAAAGGCACGGCACGGCAAGGGGAAACAAGCCTAAGGCACGACAACGCAAGCTAGGCAATGCACGGCAAGGCAAGGAAAGGGTAACGCAAGGCAAGGCAGGGCCAGGCGAGACAAGGCTAAGGCACGACAACGCAAGGCTAGGCAATGCACGGCAAGGCAAGGAAAGGGTAATGCAAGGCAAGGCACGGTGAGGAAAGGCAAGGCTAATGCACAACAACGCACGTCTAGGCAATGCACGGCAAGGCAAGGAAAGGGTAACGCAAGGGAAGTCACGGTCAGGCGAGGCAAGGCTAAGGCACGACAACGCAAGGCTAGGCAATGCACGGCAAGGCAAGGAAAGAGTAACGGAATGTAAGGAATGCAAGGGAAAGCAAGGCAAGGCAAGAGTAACGGAAGGAACGGCACGGCAAGGGGAAACAAGGCTAAGGCAAAACAACGCAAGCTAGGCAATGCACGGCAAGGCAAGGAAAGGGTAACGCAAGGCAAGGCACGGTCAGGAAATGCAAGGCTAATGCACGACAACGGAAGGCTAGGCAATGCACGGCAAGGCAAGGAAAGAGTAACGGAATGTAAGGAATGCAAGGGAAAGCAAGGCAAGGCAAGAGTAACGGAAGGAACGGCACGGAAGGGGAAACAAGGCTAAGGCACGACAACACAAGGCTAGGCAAAGCACGGCAAGGCAAGGAAAGGGTAACTCAAGGCAAGGCACGGTGAGGCAAGGCAAGGCTAATGCACGACAACGCAAGGCTAAGCAATGCACGGCAAGGCAAGGAAAGGGTAACGCAAAGCAAGGCACTGTCAGGCGAGGCAAGGCTAATGCACGACAACGCAAGGCTAGGCAAAGCAAGGCAAGGGAAGGAGAGGGTAACGCAAGGCCAGGCACGGTCAGTCGAGGGAAGGCTAATGCACGACAACGCAAGGCTTGGCAGTGCACGGCTAGGCAAGGAAAGCGTAACAGAAGGAAAGGAAGGCAAGGGAAAGCAATGCAAGGCAAGTGAAACAAATGGCACGGCACGGCAAGGGGAAACAAGGCTAAGGCACGACAACGCAAGCTAGGCAATGCACGACAAGGCAAGGAAAGGGTAACGCAAGGCAAGTCACGGTCAGTCGAGGCAAGGCTAATGCACGACAACGCAAGGCTTGGCAGTGCACGGCTAGGCAAGGAAAGCGTAACAGAAGGAAAGGAAGGCAAGGCAAAGCAATGCAAGGCAAGTGAAACAAAAGGCACGGCACGGCAAGGGGAAAAAAGGGTAAGGCACGACAACGCAAGCTAGGCAATGCACGGCAAGGCAAGGAAAGGGTAACTCAAGGCAAGGCACGGTGAGGCAAGGCAAGGCTAATGCACGACAACGCAAGGCTTGGCAGTGCACGGCTAGGCAAGGAAAGCGTAACAGAAGGAAAGGAAGGCAAGGCAAAGCAATGCAAGGCAAGTGAAACAAAAGGCACGGCACGGCAAGGGGAAAAAAGGGTAAGGCACGACAACGCAAGCTAGGCAATGTACGGCAAGGCAGGGAAAGGGTAACTCAAGGCAAGGCACGGTGAGGCAAGGCAAGGCTAATGCACGACAACGCACGGCTAGGCAATGCACGGCAAGGCAAGGAAAGGGTAACGCAAAGCAAGGCACTGTCAGGCGAGGCAAGGCTAATGCACGACAACGCAAGGCTAGGCAATGCACGGAAGGTAAGCAAAGAGTAACGGAAGGCAAGGAAGGCAAGGGAAAGCAAGGCAAGTTAAGGGTAAGGGAAGGAACGGCACGGCAAGGGGAAACAAGGCTAAGGCACGACAACGCAAGCTAGGCAATGCACGGCAAGGCAAGGAAAGGGTAACACAAGGCAAGGCACGGTCAGGCAAGGCAAGGCTAATGCACGACAACGCAAGGCTAGGCAATGCACGGCAAGGCAAGGAAAGAGTAACGCAAGGCAAAGAATGCAAGGGAAAGCAAGGCAAGGCAAGATTAACGGAAGGAACGGCACGGCAAGGGGAAGCAAGGCTAAGGCACGACAACGCAAGGCTAGGCAATGCACGGCAAGGCAAGGAAAGGGTAACACAAGGCAAGGCACGGTCAGGCAAGGCAAGGCTAATGCACGACAACGCAAGGCTAGGCAATGCACGGCAAGGCAAGGAAAGAGTAACGGAAGGCAAGGAATGCAAGGGAAAGCAAGGCAAGGCAAGTGTAACGGAAGGAACGGCACGGCAAGGGGAAGCAAGGCTAAGGCACGACAACGCAAGGCTAGGCAATGCACGGCAAGGCAAGGAAAGGGTAACGCAAGGCAAGGCACGGTCAGTCGAGGCAAGGCTAATGCACGACAACGCAAGGCTTGGCAGTGCACGGCTAGGCAAGGAAAGAGTAACAGAAGGAAAGGAAGGCAAGGCAAAGCAATGCAAGGCAAGTGAAACAAAAGGCACGGCACGGCAAGGGGAAACAAGGGTAAGGCACGACAACGCAAGCTAGGCAATGCACGGCAAGGCAAGGAAAGGGTAACGTAAGGCAAGGCAAGGTGAGGCAAGGCAAGGCTAATGCACAACAACGCACGGTTAGGCAATGGACGGCAAGGCAAGGAAAGGGTAACGCAAGGGAAGTCACGGTCAGGCGAGGCAAGGCTACGGCACGAAAACGCAAGGCTAGGCAATGCACGGATGGTAAGCAAAGAGTAACGGAAGGCAAGGAAGGCAAGGGAAAGCAAGGCAAGTCAAGAGTAAGGGAAGGAACGGCACGGCAAGGGGAAACAAGGCTAAGGCACGACAACGCAAGCTGGGCAAAGCACGGCAAGGCAAGGAAAGGGTAACGCAAGGCAAGGCACGGTCAGGAAATGCAAGGCTAATGTACGACAACGGAAGGCTAGGCAATGCACGGCAAGGCAAGGAAAGAGTAACGGAATGTAAGGAATGCAAGGGAAAGCAAGGCAAGGGAAGAGTAACGGAAGGAACGGCACGGCAAGGGGAAACAAGGCTAAGGCACGTCAACGCAAGGCTAGGCAAAGCACGGCTAGGCAAGGAACGAGTAACGGAAGGAATGGAAGGCAAGGCAAAGCAAGGCAAGGCAAGTGTAACAAAAGGCACGGCACGGCAAGGGGAAACAAGGCTAAGGCACGACAACGCAAGCTAGGCAATGCACGGCAAGGCAAGGAAAGGGTAACGCAAGGCAAGGCAGGGTCAGGCGAGACAAGGCTAAGGCACGACAACGCAAGGCTAGGCAATGCACGGCAAGGCAAGGAAAGGGTAACGCAAGGGAAGGCACGGTGAGGAAAGGCAAGGCTAATGCACAACAACGCACGTCTAGGCAATGGACGGCAAGGCAAGGAAAGGGTAACGCAAGGGAAGTCACGGTCAGGCGAGGCAAGGCTAAGGCACGACAACGCAAGGCTAGGCAATGCACGGCAAGGCAAGGAAAGAGTAACGGAATGTAAGGAATGCAAGGGAAAGCAAGGCAAGGCAAGAGTAACGGAAGGAACGGCACGGCAAGGGGAAACAAGGCTAAGGCAAAACAACGCAAGCTAGGCAATGCACGGCAAGGCAAGGAAAGGGTAACGCAAGGCAAGGCACGGTCAGGAAATGCAAGGCTAATGCACGACAACGGAAGGCTAGGCAATGCACGGCAAGGCAAGGAAAGAGTAACGGAATGTAAGGAATGCAAGGGAAAGCAAGGCAAGGCAAGAGTAACGGAAGGAACGGCACGGAAGGGGAAACAAGGCTAAGGCACGACAACGCAAGGCTAGGCAAAGCACGGCAAGGCAAGGAAAGGGTAACTCAAGGCAAGGCACGGTGAGGCAAGGCAAGGCTAATGCACGACAACGCAAGGCTAAGCAATGCACGGCAAGGCAAGGAAAGGGTAACGCAAAGCAAGGCACTGTCAGGCGAGGCAAGGCTAATGCACGACAACGCACGGCTAGGGAAAGCAAGGCAAGGGAAGGAGAGGGTAACGCAAGGCCAGGCACGGTCAGTCGAGGGAAGGCTAATGCACGACAACGCAAGGCTTGGCAGTGCACGGCTAGGCAAGGAAAGCGTAACAGAAGGAAAGGAAGGCAAGGGAAAGCAATGCAAGGCAAGTGAAAGAAATGGCACGGCACGGCAAGGGGAAACAAGGCTAAGGCACGACAACGCAAGCTAGGCAATGCACGACAAGGCAAGGAAAGGGTAACGCAAGGCAAGTCACGGTCAGTCGAGGCAAGGCTAATGCACGACAACGCAAGGCTTGGCAGTGCACGGCTAGGCAAGGAAAGCGTAACAGAAGGAAAGGAAGGCAAGGCAAAGCAATGCAAGGCAAGTGAAACAAAAGGCACGGCACGGCAAGGGGAAAAAAGGGTAAGGCACGACAACGCAAGCTAGGCAATGCACGGCAAGGCAAGGAAAGGGTAACTCAAGGCAAGGCACGGTGAGGCAAGGCAAGGCTAATGCACGACAACGCAAGGCTTGGCAGTGCACGGCTAGGCAAGGAAAGCGTAACAGAAGGAAAGGAAGGCAAGGCAAAGCAAGGCAAGGCAAGTGAAACAAAAGGCACGGCACGGCAAGGGGAAAAAAGGGTAAGGCACGACAACGCAAGCTAGGCAATGTACGGCAAGGCAGGGAAAGGGTAACTCAAGGCAAGGCACGGTGAGGCAAGGCAAGGCTAATGCACGACAACGCACGGCTAGGCAATGCACGGCAAGGCAAGGAAAGGGTAACGCAAAGCAAGGCACTGTCAGGCGAGGCAAGGCTAATGCACGACAACGCAAGGCTAGGCAATGCACGGAAGGTAAGCAAAGAGTAACGGAAGGCAAGGAAGGCAAGGGAAAGCAAGGCAAGTTAAGGGTAAGGGAAGGAACGGCACGGCAAGGGGAAACAGGGCTAAGGCATGACAACGCAAGCTAGGCAATGCACGGCAAGGCAAGGAAAGGGTAACGCAAGGCAAGGCACGGTCAGGCAAGGCAAGGCTAATGCACGACAACGCAAGGCTAGGCAATGCACGGCAAGGCAAGGAAAGAGTAACGCAAGGCAAAGAATGCAAGGGAAAGCAAGGCAAGGCAAGATTAACGGAAGGAACGGCACGGCAAGGGGAAGCAAGGCTAAGGCACGACAACGCAAGGCTAGGCAATGCACGGCAAGGCAAGGAAAGGGTAACGCAAAGCAAGGCACGGTGAGGCAAGGCAAGGCTAAGGCACGAAAACGCAAGGCTAGGCAGTGCACGGCTAGGCAAGGAAAGTGTAACGGAAGGATAGGAAGGCAAGGCAAAGCAAGGCAAGGCAAGTGTAACAAACGGCACGGCACGGCAAGGGGAAACAAGGCTAAGGCACGACAACGCAAGCTAGGCAATGCACGGCAAGGCAAGGAAAGGGTAACGCAAGGCAAGGCACGGTCAGTCGAGGCAAGGCTAATGCACGACAACGCAAGGCTTGGCAGTGCAAGGCTAGGCAAGGAAAGAGTAACAGAAGGAAAGGAAGGCAAGGCAAAGCAATGCAAGGCAAGTGAAACAAAAGGCACGGCACGGCAAGGGGAAACAAGGGTAAGGCACGACAACGCAAGCTAGGCAATGCACGGCAAGGCAAGGAAAGGGTAACGTAAGGCAAGGCAAGGTGAGGCAAGGCAAGGCTAATGCACAACAACGCACGGTTAGGCAATGGACGGCAAGGCAAGGAAAGGGTAACGCAAGGGAAGTCACGGTCAGGCGAGGCAAGGCTACGGCACGAAAACGCAAGGCTAGGCAATGCACGGATGGTAAGCAAAGAGTAACGGAAGGCAAGGAAGGCAAGGGAAAGCAAGGCAAGTCAAGAGTAAGGGAAGGAACGGCACGGCAAGGGGAAACAAGGCTAAGGCACGACAACGCAAGCTGGGCAAAGCACGGCAAGGCAAGGAAAGGGTAACGCAAGGCAAGGCACGGTCAGGAAATGCAAGGCTAATGTACGACAACGGAAGGCTAGGCAATGCACGGCAAGGCAAGGAAAGAGTAACGGAATGTAAGGAATGCAAGGGAAAGCAAGGCAAGGGAAGAGTAACGGAAGGAACGGCACGGCAAGGGGAAACAAGGCTAAGGCACGTCAACGCAAGGCTAGGCAAAGCACGGCTAGGCAAGGAACGAGTAACGGAAGGAATGGAAGGCAAGGCAAAGCAAGGCAAGGCAAGTGTAACAAAAGGCACGGCACGGCAAGGGGAAACAAGGCTAATGCACGACAACGCAAGCTAGGCAATGCACGGCAAGGCAAGGAAAGGGTAACGCAAGGCAAGGCAGGGTCAGGCGAGACAAGGCTAAGGCACGACAACGCAAGGCTAGGCAATGCACGGCAAGGCAAGGAAAGGGTAACGCAAGGGAAGGCACGGTGAGGAAAGGCAAGGCTAATGCACAACAACGCACGTCTAGGCAATGGACGGCAAGGCAAGGAAAGGGTAACGCAAGGGAAGTCACGGTCAGGCGAGGCAAGGTTAAGTCACGACAACGCAAGGCTAGGCAATGCACGGAAGGTAAGCAAAGAGTAACGGAAGGCAAGGAAGGCAAGTGAAAGCAAGGCAAGTCAAGAGTAAGGGAAGGAACGGCACGGCAAGGGGAAACAAGGCTAAGGCACGACAACGCAAGCTAGGCAATGCACGGCAAGGCAAGGAAAGGGTAACGCAAGGCAAGGCACGGTGAGGCAAGGCAAGGCTAATGCACGACAACGCACGGCTAGGCAAAGCAAGGCAAGGGAAGGACAGGGTAACTCAAGGCCAGGCACGGTCAGTCGAGAGAAGGCTAATGCACGACAACGCAAGGCTTGGCAGTGCACGGCTAGGCAAGTAAAGCGTAACAGAAGGAAAGGAAGGCAAGGCAAAGCAATGGAAGGCAAGTGAAACAAAAGGCACGCCACGGCAAGGGGAAACAAGGCTAAGGCACGACAACGCAAGCTAGGCAATGCACGGCAAGACAAGGAAAGGGTAACGCAAGGCAAGGCACGGTCAGTCGAGGCAAGGCTAATGCACGACAACGCAAGGCTTGGCAGTGCACGGCTAGGCAAGGAAAGCGTAACAGAAGGAAAGGAAGGCAAGGCAAAGCAATGCAAGGCAAGTGAAACAAAAGGCACGGCACGGTAAGGGGACAAAAGGGTAAGGCACGACAACGCAAGCTAGGCAATGCACGGCAAGGCAAGGAAAGGGTAACGCAAGGCAAGGTCACGGTCAGACAAGGCAAGGCTAATGCACGACAACGCAAGGCTAGGCAATGCACGGTAAGGCAAGGAAAGAGTAACGGAAGGCAAGGAATGCAAGGGAAACAAGGCAAGGCAAGAGTAACGGAAGGAACGGCACGGCAAGGGGAAGCAAGGCTAAGGCACGACAACGCAAGGCTAGGCAATGCACGGCAAGGCAAGGAAAGGGTAACGCAAGGCAAGGCACGGTGAGGCAAGGCAAGGCTAAGGCACGAAAACGCAAGGCTAGGCAATGCACGGAAGGCAAGCAAAGAGTAACGGAAGGCAAGGAAGGCAAGGGAAAGCAAGGCAAGGCAAGGATAAGGGAAGGAACGGCACGGCAAGGGGAAACAAGGCTAAGGCACGACAACGCAAGCTAGGCAATGCACGGCAAGGCAAGGAAAGGGTAACGTAATGCAAGGCACGATCAGGCGAGGCAAGGCTAATGCAATACAACGCAAGGCTAGGCAGTGCACGGCTAGGCAAGGAAAGAGTAACGGAAGGATAGGAAGGCAAGGCAAAGCAAGGCAAGGCAAGTGTAACAAACGGCACGGCACGGCAAGGGGAAACAAGGCTAAGGCACGACAACGCAAGCTAGGCAATGCACGGCAAGGCAAGGAAAGGGTAACGCAAGGCAAGGCACGGTCAGTCGAGGCAAGGCTAATGCACGACAACGCAAGGCTTGGCAGTGCAAGGCTAGGCAAGGAAAGAGTAACAGAAGGAAAGGAAGGCAAGGCAAAGCAATGCAAGGCAAGTGAAACAAAAGGCACGGCACGGCAAGGAGAAACAAGGGAAAGGCACGACAACGCAAGCTAGGGAATGCACGGCAAGGCAAGGAAAGGGTAACGTAAGGCAAGGCACGGTGAGGCAAGGCAAGGCTAATGCACAACAACGCACGGCTAGGCAATGGACGGCAAGGCAAGGAAAGGGTAACGCAAGGGATGTCACGGTCAGGCGAGGCAAGGCTACGGCACGACAACGCAAGGCTAGGCAATGCACGGATGGTAAGCAAAGAGTAACGGAAGGCAAGGAAGGCAAGGGAAAGCAAGGCAAGTCAAGAGTAAGGGAAGGAACGGCACGGCAAGGGGAAACAAGGCTAAGGCACGACAACGCAAGCTGGGCAAAGCACGGCAAGGCAAGGAAAGGGTAACGCAAGGCAAGGCACGGTCAGGCAAGGCACGGCTAATGCACGACAACGCAAGGCTAGGCAGTGCACGGCTAGGCAAGGAACGAGTAACGGAAGGAATGGAAGGCAAGGCAAAGCAAGGCAAGGCAAGTGTAACAAAAGGCACGGAACGGCAAGGGGAAACAAGGCTAAGGCACGACAACGCAAGCTAGGCAATGCACGGCAAGGCAAGGAAAGGGTAACGCAAGGCAAGGCAGGGTCAGGCGAGACAAGGCTAAGGCACGACAACGCAAGGCTAGGCAATGCACGGCAAGGCAAGGAAAGGGTAACGCAAGGGAAGGCACGGTGAGGAAAGGCAAGGCTAATGCACAACAACGCACGTCTAGGCAATGCACGGCAAGGCAAGGAAAGGGTAACGCAAGGGAAGTCACGGTCAGGCGAGGCAAGGCTAAGGCACGACAACGCAAGGCTAGGCAATGCACGGCAAGGCAAGGAAAGAGTAACGGAATGTAAGGAATGCAAGGGAAAGCAAGGCAAGGCAAGAGTAACAGAAGGAACGGCACGGCAAGGGGAAACAAGGCTAAGGCACGACAACGCAAGCTAGGCAATGCACGGCAAGGCAAGGAAAGGGTAACGCAAGGCAAGGCACGGTCAGGAAATGCAAGGCTAATGCACGACAACGGAAGGCTAGGCAATGCACGGCAAGGCAAGGAAAGAGTAACGGAATGTAAGGAATGCAAGGGAAAGCAAGGCAAGGCAAGAGTAATGGAAGGAACGGCACGGCAAGGGGAAACAAGGCTAAGGCACGACAACGCAAGGCTAGGCAATGCACGGCAAGGCAAGGAAAGGGTAACGCAAGGCAAGGCACGGTGAGGCATGGCAAGGCTAATGCACGACAACGCACGGCTAGGCAAAGCAAGGCAAGGGAAGGAGAGGGTAACGCAAGGCCAGGCACGGTCAGTCGAGGGAAGGCTAATGCACGACAACGCAAGGCTTAGCAGTGCACGGCTAGGCAAGGAAAGCGTAAGAGAAGGAAAGGAAGGCAAGGCAAAGCAATGCAAGGCAAGTGAAACAAAAGGCACGGCACGGTAAGGGGAAAAAAGGGTAAGGCACGACAACGCAAGCTAGGCAATGCATGGCAAGGCAAGGAAAGGGTAACGCAAGGCAAGGCACGGTCAGACAAGGCAAGGCTAATGCACGACAACGCAAGGCTAGGCAATGCACGGTAAGGCAAGGAAAGAGTAACGGAAGGAAAGGAATGCAAGGGAAACAAGGCAAGGCAAGAGTAACGGAAGGAACGGCACGGCAAGGGGAAGCAAGGCTAAGGCACGACAACGCAAGGCTAGGCAATGCACGGCAAGGCAAGGAAAGGGTAACGCAAGGCAAGGCACGGTGAGGCAAGGCAAGGCTAAGGCAGGAAAACGCAAGGCTAGGCAATGCACGGAAGGCAAGCAAAGAGTAACGGAAGGCTAGGAATGCAAGGGAAAGCAAGGCAAGTCAAGGGTAAGGGAAGGAACGGCACGGCAAGGGGAAACAAGGCTAAGGCACGACAACGCAAGCTAGGCAATGCACGGCAAGGCAAGGAAAGGGTAACGCAAGGCAAGGCACGGTCAGTCGAGGCAAGGCTAATGCACGACAACGCAAGGCTTGGCAGTGCAAGGCTAGGCAAGGAAAGAGTAACAGAAGGAAAGGAAGGCAAGGCAAAGCAATGCAAGGCAAGTGAAACAAAAGGCACGGCACGGCAAGGAGAAACAAGGGTAAGGCACGACAACGCAAGCTAGGCAATGCACGGCAAGGCAAGGAAAGGGTAACGTAAGGCAAGGCACGGTGAGGCAAGGCAAGGCTAATGCACAACAACGCACGGCTAGGCAATGGACGGCAAGGCAAGGAAAGGGTAAGGCAAGGGAAGTCACGGTCAGGCGAGGCAAGGCTACGGCACGACAACGCAAGGCTAGGCAATGCACGGATGGTAAGCCAAGAGTAACGGAAGGCAAGGAAGGCAAGGGAAAGCAAGGCAAGTGAAGAGTAAGGGAAGGAACGGCACGGCAAGGGGAAACAAGGCTAAGGCACGACAACGCAAGCTGGGCAAAGCACGGCAAGGCAAGGAAAGGGTAACGCAAGGCAAGGCACGGTCAGGCAAGGCAAGGCTAATGCACGACAACGCAAGGCTAGGCAGTGCACGGCTAGGCAAGGAACGAGTAACAGAAGGAATGGAAGGCAAGGCAAAGCAATGCAAGGCAAGTGAAACAAAAGGCACGGCACGGCAAGGGGAAACAAGGGTAAGGCACGACAACGCAAGCTAGGCAATGCACGGCAAGGCAAGGAACGAGTAACGGAAGGAATGGAAGGCAAGGCAAAAGAAGGCAAGGCAAGTGTAACAAAAGGCACGGCACGGCAAGGGGAAACAAGCCTAAGGCACGACAACGCAAGCTAGGCAATGCACGGCAAGGCAAGGAAAGGGTAACGCAAGGCAAGGCAGGGCCAGGCGAGACAAGGCTAAGGCACGACAACGCAAGGCTAGTCAATGCACGGCAAGGAAAGGAAAGGGTAATGCAAGGCAAGGCACGGTGAGGAAAGGCAAGGCTGATGCACAACAACGCACGTCTAGGCAATGCACGGCAAGGCAAGGAAAGGGTAACGCAAGGGAAGTCACGGTCAGGCGAGGCAAGGCTAAGGCACGACAACGCAAGGCTTGGCAATGCACGGCAAGGCAAGGAAAGAGTAACGGAATGTAAGGAATGCAAGGGAAAGCAAGGCAAGGCAAGAGTAACGGAAGGAACGGCACGGCAAGGGGAAACAAGGCTAAGGCAAAACAACGCAAGCTAGGCAATGCACGGCAAGGCAAGGAAAGGGTAACGCAAGGCAAGGCACGGTCAGGAAATGCAAGGCTAATGCACGACAACGGAAGGCTAGGCAATGCACGGCAAGGCAAGGAAAGAGTAACGGAATGTAAGGAATGCAAGGGAAAGCAAGGCAAGGCAAGAGTAACGGAAGGAACGGCACGGCAAGGGGAAACAAGGCTAAGGCACGACAACGCAAGGCTAGGCAAAGCACGGCAAGGCAAGGAAAGGGTAACTCAAGGCAAGGCACGGTGAGGCAAGGCAAGGCTAATGCACGACAACGCACGGCTAGGCAATGCACGGCAAGGCAAGGAAAGAGTAACGGAATGTAAGGAATACAAGGGAAAGCAAGGCAAGGCAAGAGTAACGGAAGGAAAGGCACGGCAAGGGGAAACAAGGCTAAGGCACGGCAACGCAAGGCTAGGCAAAGCACGGCAAGGCAAGGAAAGGGTAACGCAAGGCAAGTCACGGTCAGACAAGGCAAGGCTAATGCACGACAACGCAAGGCTAGGCAATGCACGGTAAGGCAAGGAAAGAGTAACGGAAGGCAAGGAATGCAAGGGAAACAAGGCAAGGCAAGAGTAACGGAAGGAACGGCACAGCAAGGGGAAGCAAGGCTAAGGCACGACAACGCAAGGCTAGGCAATGCACGGCAAGGCAAGGAAAGGGTAACGCAAGGCAAGGCACGGTGAGGCAAGGCAAGGCTAAGGCACGAAAACGCAAGGCTAGGCAATGCACGGAAGGCAAGCAAAGAGTAACGGAAGGCAAGGAAGGCAAGGGAAAGCAAGGCAAGGCAAGGATAAGGGAAGGAACGGCACGGCAAGGGGAAACAAGGCTAAGGCACGACAACGCAAGCTAGGCAATGCACGGCAAGGCAAGGAAAGGGTAACGTAATGCAAGGCACGATCAGGCGAGGCAAGGCTAATGCAATACAACGCAAGGCTAGGCAGTGCACGGCTAGGCAAGGAAAGAGTAACGGAAGGATAGGAAGGCAAGGCAAAGCAAGGCAAGGCAAGTGTAACAAACGGCACGGCACGGCAAGGGGAAACAAGGCTAAGGCACGACAACGCAAGCTAGGCAATGCACGGCAAGGCAAGGAAAGGGTAACGCAAGGCAAGGCAGGGTCAGTCGAGGCAAGGCTAATGCACGACAACGCAAGGCTTGGCAGTGCAAGGCTAGGCAAGGAAAGAGTAACAGAAGGAAAGGAAGGCAAGGCAAAGCAATGCAAGGCAAGTGAAACAAAAGGCACGGCACGGCAAGGAGAAACAAGGGTAAGGCACGACAACGCAAGCTAGGGAATGCACGGCAAGGCAAGGAAAGGGTAACGTAAGGCAAGGCACGGTGAGGCAAGGCAAGGTTAATGCACAACAACGCACGGCTAGGCAATGGACGGCAAGGCAAGGAAAGGGTAACGCAAGGGATGTCACGGTCAGGCGAGGCAAGGCTACGGCACGACAACGCAAGGCTAGGCAATGCACGGATGGTAAGCAAAGAGTAACGGAAGGCAAGGAAGGCAAGGGAAAGCAAGGCAAGTCAAGAGTAAGGGAAGGAACGGCACGGCAAGGGGAAACAAGGCTAAGGCACGACAACGCAAGCTAGGCAAAGCACGGCAAGGCAAGGAAAGGGTAACGCAAGGGAAGGCACGGTCAGGCAAGGCAAGGCTAATGCACGACAACGCAAGGCTAGGCAGTGCACGGCTACGCAAGGAACGAGTAACGGAAGGAATGGAAGGCAAGGCAAAGCAAGGCAAGGCAAGTGTAACAAAAGGCACGGAACGGCAAGGGGAAACAAGGCTAAGGCACGACAACGCAAGCTAGGCAATGCACGGCAAGGCAAGGAAAGGGTAACGCAAGGCAAGGCAGGGTCAGGCGAGACAAGGCTAAGGCACGACAACGCAAGGCTAGGCAATGCACGGCAAGGCAAGGAAAGGGTAACGCAAGGGAAGGCACGGTGAGGAAAGGCAAGGCTAATGCACAACAACGCACGTCTAGGCAATGCACGGCAAGGCAAGGAAAGGGTAACGCAAGGGAAGTCACGGTCAGGCGAGGCAAGGCTAAGGCACGACAACGCAAGGCTAGGCAATGCACGGCAAGGCAAGGAAAGAGTAACGGAATGTAAGGAATGCAAGGGAAAGCAAGGCAAGGCAAGAGTAACAGAAGGAACGGCACGGCAAGGGGAAACAAGGCTAAGGCACGACAACGCAAGCTAGGCAATGCACGGCAAGGCAAGGAAAGGGTAACGCAAGGCAAGGCACGGTGAGGCATGGCAAGGCTAATGCACGACAACGCACGGCTAGGCAAAGCAAGGCAAGGGAAGGAGAGGGTAACGCAAGGCCAGGCACGGTCAGTCGAGGGAAGGCTAATGCACGACAACGCAAGGCTTAGCAGTGCACGGCTAGGCAAGGAAAGCGTAACAGAAGGAAAGGAAGGCAAGGCAAAGCAATGCAAGGCAAGTGAAACAAAAGGCACGGCACGGTAAGGGGAAAAAAGGGTAAGGCACGACAACGCAAGCTAGGCAATGCATGGCAAGGCAAGGAAAGGGTAACGCAAGGCAAGGCACGGTCAGGCAAGGCAAGGCTAATGCACGACAACGCAAGGCTAGGCAATGCACGGCAAGGCAAGGAAAGAGTAACGGAAGGCAAGGAATGCAAAGGAAAGCAAGACTAGGCAAGAGTAACGGAAGGAACGGCACGGCAAGGGGAAGCAAGGCGAAGGCACGACAACGCAAGGCTAGGCAATGCACGGCAAGGCAAGGAAAGGGTAACGCAAGGCAAGGCACGGTGAGGCAAGGCAAGGCTAAGGCACGAAAACGCAAGGCTAGGCAATGCACGGAAGGCAAGCAAAGAGTAACGGAAGGCAAGGAATGCAAGGGAAAGCAAGGCAAGGCAAGGGTAAGGGAAGGAACGGCACGGCAAGGGGAAACAAGGCTAAGGCACGACAACGCAAGCTAGGCAATGCACGGTCAGTCGAGGCAAGGCTAATGCACGACAACGCAAGGCTTGGCAGTGCAAGGCTAGGCAAGGAAAGAGTAACAGAAGGAAAGGAAGGCAAGGCAAAGCAATGCAAGGCAAGTGAAACAAAAGGCACGGCACGGCAAGGAGAAACAAGGGTAAGGCACGACAACGCAAGCTAGGCAATGCACGGCAAGGCAAGGAAAGGGTAACGTAAGGCAAGGCACGGTGAGGCAAGGCAAGGCTAATGCACAACAACGCACGGCTAGGCAATGGACGGCAAGGCAAGGAAAGGGTAAGGCAAGGGAAGTCACGGTCAGGCGAGGCAAGGCTACGGCACGACAACGCAAGGCTAGGCAATGCACGGATGGTAAGCCAAGAGTAACGGAAGGCAAGGAAGGCAAGGGAAAGCAAGGCAAGTGAAGAGTAAGGGAAGGAACGGCACGGCAAGGGGAAACAAGGCTAAGGCACGACAACGCAAGCTGGGCAAAGCGCGGCAAGGCAAGGAAAGGGTAACGCAAGGCAAGTCACGGTCAGGCAAGGCAAGGCTAATGCACGACAACGCAAGGCTAGGCAGTGCACGGCTAGGCAAGGAACGAGTAACAGAAGGAATGGAAGGCAAGGCAAAGCAATGCAAGGCAAGTGAAACAAAAGGCACGGCACGGCAAGGGGAAACAAGGGTAAGGCACGACAACGCAAGCTAGGCAATGCACGGCAAGGCAAGGAACGAGTAACGGAAGGAATGGAAGGCAAGGCAAAAGAAGGCAAGGCAAGTGTAACAAAAGGCACGGCACGGCAAGGGGAAACAAGCCTAAGGCACGACAACGCAAGCTAGGCAATGCACGGCAAGGCAAGGAAAGGGTAACGCAAGGCAAGGCAGGGCCAGGCGAGACAAGGCTAAGGCACGACAACGCAAGGCTAGTCAATGCACGGCAAGGAAAGGAAAGGGTAATGCAAGGCAAGGCACGGTGAGGAAAGGCAAGGCTGATGCACAACAACGCACGTCTAGGCAATGCACGGCAAGGCAAGGAAAGGGTAACGCAAGGGAAGTCACGGTCAGGCGAGGCAAGGCTAAGGCACGACAACGCAAGGCTTGGCAATGCACGGCAAGGCAAGGAAAGAGTAACGGAATGTAAGGAATGCAAGGGAAAGCAAGGCAAGGCAAGAGTAACGGAAGGAACGGCACGGCAAGGGGAAACAAGGCTAAGGCAAAACAACGCAAGCTAGGCAATGCACGGCAAGGCAAGGAAAGGGTAACGCAAGGCAAGGCACGGTCAGGAAATGCAAGGCTAATGCACGACAACGGAAGGCTAGGCAATGCACGGCAAGGCAAGGAAAGAGTAACGGAATGTAAGGAATGCAAGGGAAAGCAAGGCAAGGCAAGAGTAACGGAAGGAACGGCACGGCAAGGGGAAACAAGGCTAAGGCACGACAACGCAAGGCTAGGCAAAGCACGGCAAGGCAAGGAAAGGGTAACTCAAGGCAAGGCACGGTGAGGCAAGGCAAGGCTAATGCACGACAACGCACGGCTAGGCAATGCACGGCAAGGCAAGGAAAGAGTAACGGAATGTAAGGAATACAAGGGAAAGCAAGGCAAGGCAAGAGTAACGGAAGGAAAGGCACGGCAAGGGGAAACAAGGCTAAGGCACGGCAACGCAAGGCTAGGCAAAGCACGGCAAGGCAAGGAAAGGGTAACGCAAGGCAAGTCACGGTCAGACAAGGCAAGGCTAATGCACGACAACGCAAGGCTAGGCAATGCACGGTAAGGCAAGGAAAGAGTAACGGAAGGCAAGGAATGCAAGGGAAACAAGGCAAGGCAAGAGTAACGGAAGGAACGGCACGGCAAGGGGAAGCAAGGCTAAGGCACGACAACGCAAGGCTAGGCAATGCACGGCAAGGCAAGGAAAGGGTAACGCAAGGCAAGGCACGGTGAGGCAAGGCAAGGCTAAGGCACGAAAACGCAAGGCTAGGCAATGCACGGAAGGCAAGCAAAGAGTAACGGAAGGCAAGGAAGGCAAGGGAAAGCAAGGCAAGGCAAGGATAAGGGAAGGAACGGCACGGCAAGGGGAAACAAGGCTAAGGCACGACAACGCAAGCTAGGCAATGCACGGCAAGGCAAGGAAAGGGTAACGTAATGCAAGGCACGATCAGGCGAGGCAAGGCTAATGCAATACAACGCAAGGCTAGGCAGTGCACGGCTAGGCAAGGAAAGAGTAACGGAAGGATAGGAAGGCAAGGCAAAGCAAGGCAAGGCAAGTGTAACAAACGGCACGGCACGGCAAGGGGAAACAAGGCTAAGGCACGACAACGCAAGCTAGGCAATGCACGGCAAGGCAAGGAAAGGGTAACGCAAGGCAAGGCAGGGTCAGTCGAGGCAAGGCTAATGCACGACAACGCAAGGCTTGGCAGTGCAAGGCTAGGCAAGGAAAGAGTAACAGAAGGAAAGGAAGGCAAGGCAAAGCAATGCAAGGCAAGTGAAACAAAAGGCACGGCACGGCAAGGAGAAACAAGGGTAAGGCACGACAACGCAAGCTAGGGAATGCACGGCAAGGCAAGGAAAGGGTAACGTAAGGCAAGGCACGGTGAGGCAAGGCAAGGTTAATGCACAACAACGCACGGCTAGGCAATGGACGGCAAGGCAAGGAAAGGGTAACGCAAGGGATGTCACGGTCAGGCGAGGCAAGGCTACGGCACGACAACGCAAGGCTAGGCAATGCACGGATGGTAAGCAAAGAGTAACGGAAGGCAAGGAAGGCAAGGGAAAGCAAGGCAAGTCAAGAGTAAGGGAAGGAACGGCACGGCAAGGGGAAACAAGGCTAAGGCACGACAACGCAAGCTGGGCAATGCACGGCAAGGCAAGGAAAGGGTAACGCAAGGGAAGGCACGGTCAGGCAAGGCAAGGCTAATGCACGACAACGCAAGGCTAGGCAGTGCACGGCTAGGCAAGGAACGAGTAACGGAAGGAATGGAAGGCAAGGCAAAGCAAGGCAAGGCAAGTGTAACAAAAGGCACGGCACGGCAAGGGGAAACAAGGCTAAGGCACGACAACGCAAGGCTAGGCAATGCACGGCAAGGCAAGGAAAGGGTAACGCAAGGGAAGGCAGGGTCAGGCGAGACAAGGCTAAGGCACGACAACGCAAGGCTAGGCAATGCACGGCAAGGCAAGGAAAGGGTAACGCAAGGGAAGGCACGGTGAGGAAAGGCAAGGCTAATGCACAACAACGCACGTCTAGGCAATGCACGGCAAGGCAAGGAAAGGGTAACGCAAGGCAAGGCACGGTCAGGAAAGGCAAGGCTAATGCACGACAACGGAAGGCTAGGCAATGCACGGCAAGGCAAGGAAAGAGTAACGGAATGTAAGGAATGCAAGGGAAAGCAAGGCAAGGCAAGAGTAACGGAAGGAACGGCACGGCAAGGGGAAACAAGGCTAAGGCACGACAACGCAAGGCTAGGCAATGCACGGCAAGGCAAGGAAAGGGTAACGCAAGGCAAGGCACGGTCAGGCAAAGCAAGGCAAGGGAAGGAGAGGGTAACGCAAGGCCAGGCACGGTCAGTCGAGGGAAGGCTAATGCACGACAACGCAAGGCTTAGCAGTGCACGGCTAGGCAAGGAAAGCGTAAGAGAAGGAAAGGAAGGCAAGGCAAAGCAATGCAAGGCAAGTGAAACAAAAGGCACGGCTCGGTAAGGGGAAAAAAGGGTAAGGCACGACAACGCAAGCTAGGCAATGCACGGCAAGGCAAGGAAAGGGTAACGCAAGGCAAGGCACGGTCAGACAAGGCAAGGCTAATGCACGACAACGCAAGGCTAGGCAATGCACGGTAAGGCAAGGAAAGAGTAACGGAAGGAAAGGAATGCAAGGGAAACAAGGCAATAGCAAGAGTAACGGAAGGAACGGCACGGCAAGGGGAAGCAAGGCTAAGGCACGACAACGCAAGGCTAGGCAATGCACGGCAAGGCAAGGAAAGGGTAACGGAAGGCAAGGCACGGTCAGGCAAGGCAAGGCTAAGGCAGGAAAACGCAAGGCTAGGCAATGCACGGAAGGCAAGCAAAGAGTAACGGAAGGCTAGGAATGCAAGGGAAAGCAAGGCAAGGCAAGGGTAAGGGAAGGAACGGCACGGCAAGGGGAAACAAGGCTAAGGCACGACAACGCAAGCTAGGCAATGCACGGCAAGGCAAGGAAAGGGTAACGCAAGGCAAGGCACGGTCAGTCGAGGCAAGGCTAATGCACGACAACGCAAGGCTTGGCAGTGCAAGGCTAGGCAAGGAAAGAGTAACAGAAGGAAAGGAAGGCAAGGCAAAGCAATGCAAGGCAAGTGAAACAAAAGGCACGGCACGGCAAGGAGAAACAAGGGTAAGGCACGACAACGCAAGCTAGGCAATGCACGGCAAGGCAAGGAAAGGGTAACGTAAGGCAAGGCACGGTGAGGCAAGGCAAGGCTAATGCACAACAACGCACGGCTAGGCAATGGACGGCAAGGCAAGGAAAGGGTAACGCAAGGGAAGTCACGGTCAGGCGAGGCAAGGCTACGGCACGACAACGCAAGGCTAGGCAATGCACGGATGGTAAGCCAAGAGTAACGGAAGGCAAGGAAGGCAAGGGAAAGCAAGGCAAGTGAAGAGTAAGGGAAGGAACGGCACGGCAAGGGGAAACAAGGCTGAGGCACGACAACGCAAGCTGGGCAAAGCACGGCAAGGCAAGTAAAGGGTAACGCAAGGCAAGGCACGGTCAGGCAAGGCAAGGCTAATGCACGACAACGCAAGGCTAGGCAGTGCACGGCTAGGCAAGGAACGAGTAACAGAAGGAATGGAAGGCAAGGCAAAGCAATGCAAGACAAGTGAAACAAAAGGCACGGCACGGCAAGGGGAAACAAGGGTAAGGCACGACAACGCAAGCTAGGCAATGCACGGCAAGGCAAGGAAAGGGTAACGTAAGGCAAGGCACGGTGAGGCAAGGCAAGGCTAATGCACAACAACGCAGGGCTAGGCAATGGACGGCAAGGCAAGGAAAGGGTAACGCAAGGGAAGTCACGGTCAGGCGAGGCAAGGCTATGGCACGACAACGCAAGGCTAGGCAATGCACGGATGGCTAAGCAAAGAGTAACGGAAGGCAAGGAAGGCAACGTGAAAGCAAGGCAATTCAAGAGTAGGGGAAGGAACGGCACGGCAAGGGGAAACAAGGCTAAGGCACGACAACGCAAGCTGGGCAAAGCACGGCAAGGCAAGGAAAGGGTAACGCAAGGCAAGGCACGGTCAGGCAAGGCAAGGCTAATACACGACAACGCAAGGCTAGGCAGTGCACGGCTAGGCAAGGAACGAGTAACGGAAGGAATGGAAGGCAAGGCAAAAGAAGGCAAGGCAAGTGTAACAAAAGGCACGGCACGGCAAGGGGAAACAAGCCTAAGGCACGACAACGCAAGCTAGGCAATGCACGGCAAGGCAAGGAAAGGGTAACGCAAGGCAAGGCAGGGCCAGGCGAGACAAGGCTAAGGCACGACAACGCAAGGCTAGGCAATGCACGGCAAGGCAAGGAAAGGGTAATGCAAGGCAAGGCACGGTGAGGAAAGGCAAGGCTAATGCACAACAACGCACGTCTAGGCAATGCACGGCAAGGCAATTAAAGGGTAACGCAAGGGAAGTCACGGTCAGGCGAGGCAAGGCTAAGGCACGACAACGCAAGGCTAGGCAATGCACGGCAAGGCAAGGAAAGAGTAACGGAATGTAAGGAATGCAAGGGAAAGCAAGGCAAGGCAAGAGTAACGGAAGGAACGGCACGGCAAGGGGAAACAAGGCTAAGGCACGACAACACAAGGCTAGGCAATGCACGGCAAGGGAAGGAAAGGGTAACGCAAGGCAAGGCACGGTCAGGATATGCAAGGCTAATGCACGACAACGGAAGGCTAGGCAATGCACGGCAAGGCAAGGAAAGAGTAACGGAATGTAAGGAATGCAAGGGAAAGCAAGGCAAGGCAAGAGTAACGGAAGGAACGGCACGGTAAGGGGAAACAAGGCTAAGGCACGACAACACAAGGCTAGGCAAAGCACGGCAAGGCAAGGAAAGGGTAACGCAAGGCAAGGCACTGTGAGGCAAGGCAAGGCTAATACACGACAACGCACGGCTAGGCAAAGCACGGCAAGGCAAGGAAAGGGTAACGCAAGGCAAGGCACTGTCAGGCGAGGCAAGGCTAATGCACGACAACGCAAGGCTAGGCAAAGCAAGGCAAGGGAAGGAGAGGGTAACGCAAGGCAAGGCACGGTCAGTCGAGGCAAGGCTAATGCACGACAACGCAAGGCTTGGCAGTGCACGGCTAGGCAAGGAAAGCATAACAGAAGGAAAGGAAGGCAAGGGAAAGCAATGCAAGGCAAGTGAAAGAAATGGCACGGCACGGCAAGGGGAAACAAGGCTAAGGCACGACAACGCAAGCTAGGCAATGCACGACAAGGCAAGGAAAGGGTAACGCAAGGCAAGTCACGGTCAGTCGAGGCAAGGCTAATGCACGACAACGCAAGGCTTGGCAGTGCACGGGTAGGCAAGGAAAGCGTAACAGAAGGAAAGGAAGGCAAGGCAAAGCAATGCAAGGCAAGTGAAACAAAAGGCACGGCACGGCAAGGTGAAAAAAGGGTAAGGCACGACAACGCAAGCTAGGCAATGCACGGCAAGGCAAGGAAAGGGTAACTCAAGGCAAGGCACGGTGAGGCAAGGCAAGGCTAATGCACGACAACGCAAGGCTTGGCAGTGCACGGCTAGGCAAGGAAAGCGTAACAGAAGGAAAGGAAGGCAAGACAAAGCAATGCAAGGCAAGTGAAACAAAAGGCACGGCACGGCAAGGGGAAAATAGGGTAAGGCTCGACAACGCAAGCTAGGCAATGCACGGCAAGGCAGGGAAAGGGTAACTCAAGGCAAGGCACGGTGAGGCAAGGCAAGGCTAATGCACGACAACGCACGGCTAGGCAATGCACGGCAAGGCAAGGAAAGGGTAACGCAAAGCAAGGCACTGTCAGGCGAGGCAAGGCTAATGCACGACAACGCAAGGCTAGGCAATGCACGGAAGGTAAGCAAAGAGTAACGGAAGGCAAGGAAGGCAAGGGAAAGCAAGGCAAGTTAAGGGTAAGGGAAGGAACGGCACGGCAAGGGGAAACAGGGCTAAGGCATGACAACGCAAGCTAGGCAATGCACGGCAAGGCAAGGAAAGGGTAACACAAGGCAAGGCACGGTCAGGCAAGGCAAGGCTAATGCACGACAACGCAAGGCTAGGCAATGCACGGCAAGGCAAGGAAAGAGTAACGCAAGGCAAAGAATGCAAGGGAAAGCAAGGCAAGGCAAGATTAACGGAAGGAACGGCACGGCAAGGGGAAGCAAGGCTAAGGCACGACAACGCAAGGCTAGGCAATGCACGGCAAGGCAAGGAAAGGGTAACGCAAAGCAAGGCACGGTGAGGCAAGGCAAGGCTAAGGCACGAAAACGCAAGGCTAGGCAGTGCACGGCTAGGCAAGGAAAGTGTAACGGAAGGATAGGAAGGCAAGGCAAAGCAAGGCAAGGCAAGTGTAACAAACGGCACGGCACGGCAAGGGGAAACAAGGCTAAGGCACGACAACGCAAGCTAGGCAATGCACGGCAAGGCAAGGAAAGGGTAACGCAAGGCAAGGCACGGTCAGTCGAGGCAAGGCTAATGCACGACAACGCAAGGCTTGGCAGTGCAAGGCTAGGCAAGGAAAGAGTAACAGAAGGAAAGGAAGGCAAGGCAAAGCAATGCAAGGCAAGTGAAACAAAAGGCACGGCACGGCAAGGGGAAACAAGGGTAAGGCACGACAACGCAAGCTAGGCAATGCACGGCAAGGCAAGGAAAGGGTAACGTAAGGCAAGGCAAGGTGAGGCAAGGCAAGGCTAATGCACAACAACGCACGGTTAGGCAATGGACGGCAAGGCAAGGAAAGGGTAACGCAAGGGAAGTCACGGTCAGGCGAGGCAAGGCTACGGCACGAAAACGCAAGGCTAGGCAATGCACGGATGGTAAGCAAAGAGTAACGGAAGGCAAGGAAGGCAAGGGAAAGCAAGGCAAGTCAAGAGTAAGGGAAGGAACGGCACGGCAAGGGGAAACAAGGCTAAGGCACGACAACGCAAGCTGGGCAAAGCACGGCAAGGCAAGGAAAGGGTAACGCAAGGCAAGGCACGGTCAGGAAATGCAAGGCTAATGTACGACAACGGAAGGCTAGGCAATGCACGGCAAGGCAAGGAAAGAGTAACGGAATGTAAGGAATGCAAGGGAAAGCAAGGCAAGGGAAGAGTAACGGAAGGAACGGCACGGCAAGGGGAAACAAGGCTAAGGCACGTCAACGCAAGGCTAGGCAAAGCACGGCTAGGCAAGGAACGAGTAACGGAAGGAATGGAAGGCAAGGCAAAGCAAGGCAAGGCAAGTGTAACAAAAGGCACGGCACGGCAAGGGGAAACAAGGCTAAGGCACGACAACGCAAGCTAGGCAATGCACGGCAAGGCAAGGAAAGGGTAACGCAAGGCAAGGCAGGGTCAGGCGAGACAAGGCTAAGGCACGACAACGCAAGGCTAGGCAATGCACGGCAAGGCAAGGAAAGGGTAACGCAAGGGAAGGCACGGTGAGGAAAGGCAAGGCTAATGCACAACAACGCACGTCTAGGCAATGGACGGCAAGGCAATTAAAGGGTAACGCAAGGGAAGTCACGGTCAGGCGAGGCAAGGCTAAGGCACGACAACGCAAGGCTAGGCAATGCACGGCAAGGCAAGGAAAGAGTAACGGAATGTAAGGAATGCAAGGGAAAGCAAGGCAAGGCAAGAGTAACGGAAGGAACGGCACGGCAAGGGGAAACAAGGCTAAGGCAAAACAACGCAAGCTAGGCAATGCACGGCAAGGCAAGGAAAGGGTAACGCAAGGCAAGGCACGGTCAGGAAATGCAAGGTTAATGCACGACAACGGAAGGCTAGGCAATGCACGGCAAGGCAAGGAAAGAGTAACGGAATGTAAGGAATGCAAGGGAAAGAAATGCAAGGCAAGAGTAACGGAAGGAACGGCACGGAAGGGGAAACAAGGCTAAGGCACGACAACACAAGGCTAGGCAAAGCACGGCAAGGCAAGGAAAGGGTAACTCAAGGCAAGGCACGGTGAGGCAAGGCAAGGCTAATGCACGACAACGCAAGGCTAAGCAATGCACGGCAAGGCAAGGAAAGGGTAACGCAAAGCAAGGCACTGTCAGGCGAGGCAAGGCTAATGCACGACAACGCAAGGCTAGGCAAAGCAAGGCAAGGGAAGGAGAGGGTAACGCAAGGCCAGGCACGGTCAGTCGAGGGAAGGCTAATGCACGACAACGCAAGGCTTGGCAGTGCACGGCTAGGCAAGGAAAGCGTAACAGAAGGAAAGGAAGGCAAGGGAAAGCAATGCAAGGCAAGTGAAAGAAATGGCACGGCACGGCAAGGGGAAACAAGGCTAAGGCACGACAACGCAAGCTAGGCAATGCACGACAAGGCAAGGAAAGGGTAACGCAAGGCAAGTCACGGTCAGTCGAGGCAAGGCTAATGCACGACAACGCAAGGCTTGGCAGTGCACGGGTAGGCAAGGAAAGCGTAACAGAAGGAAAGGAAGGCAAGGCAAAGCAATGCAAGGCAAGTGAAACAAAAGGCACCGCACGGCAAGGTGAAACGTGGGTAAGGCACGACAACGCAAGCTAGGCAATGCACAGCAAGTCAAGGAAAGGGTAACTCAAGGCAAGGCACGGTGAGGCAAGGCAAGGCTAATGCACGACAACGCAAGGCTTGGCAGTGCACGGCTAGGCAAGGAAAGCGTAACAGAAGGAAAGGAAGGCAAGGCAAAGCAATGCAAGGCAAGTGAAACAAAAGGCACGGCACGGCAAGGGGAAAAAATGGTAAGGCACGACAACGCAAGCTAGGCAATGTACGGCAAGGCAGGGAAAGGGTAACTCAAGGCAAGGCACGGTGAGGCAAGGCAAGGCTAATGCACGACAACGCACGGCTAGGCAATGCACGGCAAGGCAAGGAAAGGGTAACGCAAAGCAAGGCACTGTCAGGCGAGGCAAGGCTAATGCACGACAACGCAAGGCTAGGCAATGCACGGAAGGTAAGCAAAGAGTAACGGAAGGCAAGGAAGGCAAGGGAAAGCAAGGCAAGTTAAGGGTAAGGGAAGGAACGGCACGGCAAGGGGAAACAGGGCTAAGGCATGACAACGCAAGCTAGGCAATGCACGGCAAGGCAAGGAAAGGGTAACGCAAGGCAAGGCACGGTAAGGCAAGGCAAGGCTAATGCACGACAACGCACGGCTAGGCAATGCACGGCAAGGCAAGGAAAGAGTAACGCAAGGCAAAGAATGCAAGGGAAAGCAAGGCAAGGCAAGATTAACGGAAGGAACGGCACGGCAAGGGGAAGCAAGGCTAAGGCACGACAACGCAAGGCTAGGCAATGCACGGCAAGGCAAGGAAAGGGTAACGCAAAGCAAGGCACGGTGAGGCAAGGCAAGGCTAAGGCACGAAAACGCAAGGCTAGGCAGTGCACGGCTAGGCAAGGAAAGAGTAACGGAAGGAAAGGAAGGCAAGGCAAAGCAAGGCAAGGCAAGTGTAACAAAAGGCACGGCACGGCAAGGGGAAAAAAGGCTAAGGCACGACAACGCAGGGCTAGGCAATGCACGGCAAGGCAAGGAAAGGGTAACGCAAGGCAAGGCACGGTCAGTCGAGGCAAGGCTAATGCACGACAACGCAAGGCTTGGCAGTGCAAGGCTAGGCAAGGAAAGAGTAACAGAAGGAAAGGAAGGCAAGGCAAAGCAATGCAAGGCAAGTGAAACAAAAGGCACGGCACGGCAAGGGGAAACAAGGGTAAGGCACGACAACGCAAGCTAGGCAATGCACGGCAAGGCAAGGAAAGGGTAACGTAAGGCAAGGCAAGGTGAGGCAAGGCAAGGCTAATGCACAACAACGCACGGTTAGGCAATGGACGGCAAGGCAAGGAAAGGGTAACGCAAGGGAAGTCACGGTCAGGCGAGGCAAGGCTACGGCACGAAAACGCAAGGCTAGGCAATGCACGGATGGTAAGCAAAGAGTAACGGAAGGCAAGGAAGGCAAGGGAAAGCAAGGCAAGTCAAGAGTAAGGGAAGGAACGTCACGGCAAGGGGAAACAAGGCTAAGGCACGACAACGCAAGCTGGGCAAAGCACGGCAAGGCAAGGAAAGGGTAACGCAAGGCAAGGCACGGTCAGGAAATGCAAGGCTAATGCACGACAACGGAAGGCTAGGCAATGCACGGCAAGGCAAGGAAAGAGTAACGGAATGCAAGGAAGGCAAGGGAAAGCAAGGCAAGGGAAGAGTAACGGAAGGAACGGCACGGCAAGGGGAAAAAAGGCTAAGGCACGACAACGCAGGGCTAGGCAATGCACGGCAAGGCAAGGAAAGAGTAACGGAAGGAAAGGAAGGCAAGGCAAAGCAAGGCAAGGCAAGTGTAACAAAAGGCACGGCACGGCAAGGGGAAACAAGGCTAAGGCACGACAACGCAAGCTAGGCAATGCACGGCAAGGCAAGGAAAGGGTAACGCAAGGCAAGGCAGGGTCAGGCGAGACAAGGCTAAGGCACGACAACGCAAGGCTAGGCAATGCACGGCAAGGCAAGGAAAGGGTAACGCAAGGGAAGGCACGGTGAGGAAAGGCAAGGCTAATGCACAACAACGCACGTCTAGGCAATGGACGGCAAGGCAAGGAAAGGGTAACGCAAGGGAAGTCACGGTCAGGCGAGGCAAGGTTAAGTCACGACAACGCAAGGCTAGGCAATGCACGGAAGGTAAGCAAAGAGTAACGGAAGGCAAGGAAGGCAAGTGAAAGCAAGGCAAGTCAAGAGTAAGGGAAGGAACGGCACGGCAAGGGGAAACAAGGCTAAGGCACGACAACGCAAGCTAGGCAATGCACGGCAAGGCAAGGAAAGGGTAACGCAAGGCAAGGCACGGTGAGGCAAGGCAAGGCTAATGCACGACAACGCACGGCTAGGCAAAGCAAGGCAAGGGAAGGACAGGGTAACTCAAGGCCAGGCACGGTCAGTCGAGAGAAGGCTAATGCACGACAACGCAAGGCTTGGCAGTGCACGGCTAGGCAAGTAAAGCGTAACAGAAGGAAAGGAAGGCAAGGCAAAGCAATGGAAGGCAAGTGAAAATAAAGGCACGCCACGGCAAGGGGAAACAAGGCTAAGGCACGACAACGCAAGCTAGGCAATGCACGGCAAGACAAGGAAAGGGTAACGCAAGGCAAGGCACGGTCAGTCGAGGCAAGGCTAATGCACGACAACGCAAGGCTTGGCAGTGCACGGCTAGGCAAGGAAAGCGTAACAGAAGGAAAGGAAGGCAAGGCAAAGCAATGCAAGGCAAGTGAAACAAAAGGCACGGCACGGTAAGGGGACAAAAGGGTAAGGCACGACAACGCAAGCTAGGCAATGCACGGCAAGGCAAGGAAAGGGTAACGCAAGGCAAGTCACGGTCAGACAAGGCAAGGCTAATGCACGACAACGCAAGGCTAGGCAATGCACGGCAAGGCAAGGAAAGAGTAACGGAAGGCAAGGAAGGCAAGGGAAAGCAAGGCAAGGCAAGAGTAACGGAAGGAACGGCACGGCAAGGGGAAGCAAGGCTAAGGCACGACAACGCAAGGCTAGGCAATGCACGGCAAGGCAAGGAAAGGGTAACGCAAGGCAAGGCACGGTGAGGCAAGGCAAGGCTAAGGCACGAAAACGCAAGGCTAGGCAATGCACGGAAGGCAAGCAAAAAGTAACGGAAGGCAAGGAAGGCAAGGGAAAGCAAGGCAAGGCAAGGATAAGGGAAGGAACGGCACGGCAAGGGGAAACAAGGCTAAGGCACGACAACGCAAGCTAGGCAATGCACGGCAAGGCAAGGAAAGGGTAACGTAATGCAAGGCACGATCAGGCGAGGCAAGGCTAATGCAATACAACGCAAGGCTAGGCAGTGCACGGCTAGGCAAGGAAAGAGTAACGGAATGTTAGGAAGGCAAGGGAAAGCAAGGCAAGGCAAGTGTAACAAACGGCACGGCACGGCAAGGGGAAACAAGGCTAAGGCACGACAACGCAAGCTAGGCAATGCACGGCAAGGCAAGGAAAGGGTAACGCAAGGCAAGGCACGGTCAGTCGACGCAAGGGTAATGCACGACAACGCAAGGCTTGGCAGTGCAAGGCTAGGCAAGGAAAGAGTAACAGAAGGAAAGGAAGGCAAGGCAAAGCAATGCAAGGCAAGTGAAACAAAAGGCACGGCACGGCAAGGAGAAACAAGGGAAAGGCACGACAACGCAAGCTAGGCAATGCACGGCAAGGCAAGGAAAGGGTAACGTAAGGCAAGGCACGGTGAGGCAAGGCAAGGCTAATGCACAACAACGCACGGCTAGGCAATGGACGGCAAGGCAAGGAAAGGGTAACGCAAGGGATGTCACGGTCAGGCGAGGCAAGGCTACGGCACGACAACGCAAGGCTAGGCAATGCACGGATGGTAAGCAAAGAGTAACGGAAGGCAAGGAAGGCAAGGGAAAGCAAGGCAAGTCAAGAGTAAGGGAAGGAACGGCACGGCAAGGGGAAACAAGGCTAAGGCACGACAACGCAAGCTGGGCAAAGCACGGCAAGGCAAGGAAAGGGTAACGCAAGGCAAGGCACGGTCAGGCAAGGCACGGCTAATGCACGACAACGCAAGGCTAGGCAGTGCACGGCTAGGCAAGGAACGAGTAACGGAAGGAATGGAAGGCAAGGCAAAGCAAGGCAAGGCAAGTGTAACAAAAGGCACGGAACGGCAAGGGGAAACAAGGCTAAGGCACGACAACGCAAGCTAGGCAATGCACGGCAAGGCAAGGAAAGGGTAACGCAAGGCAAGGCAGGGTCAGGCGAGACAAGGCTAAGGCACGACAACGCAAGGCTAGGCAATGCACGGCAAGGCAAGGAAAGGGTAACGCAAGGGAAGGCACGGTGAGGAAAGGCAAGGCTAATGCACAACAACGCACGTCTAGGCAATGCACGGCAAGGCAAGGAAAGGGTAACGCAAGGGAAGTCACGGTCAGGCGAGGCAAGGCTAAGGCACGACAACGCAAGGCTAGGCAATGCACGGCAAGGCAAGGAAAGAGTAACGGAATGTAAGGAATGCAAGGGAAAGCAAGGCAAGGCAAGAGTAACAGAAGGAACGGCACGGCAAGGGGAAACAAGGCTAAGGCACGACAACGCAAGCTAGGCAATGCACGGCAAGGCAAGGAAAGGGTAACGCAAGGCAAGGCACGGTCAGGAAATGCAAGGCTAATGCACGACAACGGAAGGCTAGGCAATGCACGGCAAGGCAAGGAAAGAGTAACGGAATGTAAGGAATGCAAGGGAAAGCAAGGCAAGGCAAGAGTAATGGAAGGAACGGCACGGCAAGGGGAAACAAGGCTAAGGCACGACAACGCAAGGCTAGGCAATGCACGGCAAGGCAAGGAAAGGGTAACGCAAGGCAAGGCACGGTGAGGCATGGCAAGGCTAATGCACGACAACGCACGGCTAGGCAAAGCAAGGCAAGGGAAGGAGAGGGTAACGCAAGGCCAGGCACGGTCAGTCGAGGGAAGGCTAATGCACGACAACGCAAGGCTTAGCAGTGCACGGCTAGGCAAGGAAAGCGTAAGAGAAGGAAAGGAAGGCAAGGCAAAGCAATGCAAGGCAAGTGAAACAAAAGGCACGGCACGGTAAGGGGAAAAAAGGGTAAGGCACGACAACGCAAGCTAGGCAATGCATGGCAAGGCAAGGAAAGGGTAACGCAAGGCAAGGCACGGTCAGACAAGGCAAGGCTAATGCACGACAACGCAAGGCTAGGCAATGCACGGTAAGGCAAGGAAAGAGTAACGGAAGGAAAGGAATGCAAGGGAAACAAGGCAAGGCAAGAGTAACGGAAGGAACGGCACGGCAAGGGGAAGCAAGGCTAAGGCACGACAACGCAAGGCTAGGCAATGCACGGCAAGGCAAGGAAAGGGTAACGCAAGGCAAGGCACGGTGAGGCAAGGCAAGGCTAAGGCAGGAAAACGCAAGGCTAGGCAATGCACGGCAAGGCAAGGAAAGAGTAACGGAATGTAAGGAATGCAAGGGAAAGCAAGGCAAGGCAAGAGTAACGGAAGGAACGGCACGGCAAGGGGAAACAAGGCTAAGGCACGACAACGCAAGCTAGGCAATGCACGGCAAGGCAAGGAAAGGGTAACGCAAGGCAAGGCACGGTCAGTCGAGGCAAGGCTAATGCACGACAACGCAAGGCTTGGCAGTGCAAGGCTAGGCAAGGAAAGAGTAACAGAAGGAAAGGAAGGCAAGGCAAAGCAATGCAAGGCAAGTGAAACAAAAGGCACGGCACGGCAAGGAGAAACAAGGGTAAGGCACGACAACGCAAGCTAGGCAATGCACGGCAAGGCAAGGAAAGGGTAACGTAAGGCAAGGCACGGTGAGGCAAGGCAAGGCTAATGCACAACAACGCACGGCTAGGCAATGGACGGCAAGGCAAGGAAAGGGTAAGGCAAGGGAAGTCACGGTCAGGCGAGGCAAGGCTACGGCACGACAACGCAAGGCTAGGCAATGCACGGATGGTAAGCCAAGAGTAACGGAAGGCAAGGAAGGCAAGGGAAAGCAAGGCAAGTGAAGAGTAAGGGAAGGAACGGCACGGCAAGGGGAAACAAGGCTAAGGCACGACAACGCAAGCTGGGCAAAGCACGGCAAGGCAAGGAAAGGGTAACGCAAGGCAAGGCACGGTCAGGCAAGGCAAGGCTAATGCACGACAACGCAAGGCTAGGCAGTGCACGGCTAGGCAAGGAACGAGTAACAGAAGGAATGGAAGGCAAGGCAAAGCAATGCAAGGCAAGTGAAACAAAAGGCACTGCACGGCAAGGGGAAACAAGGGTAAGGCACGACAACGCAAGCTAGGCAATGCACGGCAAGGCAAGGAACGAGTAACGGAAGGAATGGAAGGCAAGGCAAAAGAAGGCAAGGCAAGTGTAACAAAAGGCACGGCACGGCAAGGGGAAACAAGCCTAAGGCACGACAACGCAAGCTAGGCAATGCACGGCAAGGCAAGGAAAGGGTAACGCAAGGCAAGGCAGGGCCAGGCGAGACAAGGCTAAGGCACGACAACGCAAGGCTAGTCAATGCACGGCAAGGAAAGGAAAGGGTAATGCAAGGCAAGGCACGGTGAGGAAAGGCAAGGCTGATGCACAACAACGCACGTCTAGGCAATGCACGGCAAGGCAAGGAAAGGGTAACGCAAGGGAAGTCACGGTCAGGCGAGGCAAGGCTAAGGCACGACAACGCAAGGCTTGGCAATGCACGGCAAGGCAAGGAAAGAGTAACGGAATGTAAGGAATGCAAGGGAAAGCAAGGCAAGGCAAGAGTAACGGAAGGAACGGCACGGCAAGGGGAAACAAGGCTAAGGCAAAACAACGCAAGCTAGGCAATGCACGGCAAGGCAAGGAAAGGGTAACGCAAGGCAAGGCACGGTCAGGAAATGCAAGGCTAATGCACGACAACGGAAGGCTAGGCAATGCACGGCAAGGCAAGGAAAGAGTAACGGAATGTAAGGAATGCAAGGGAAAGCAAGGCAAGGCAAGAGTAACGGAAGGAACGGCACGGCAAGGGGAAACAAGGCTAAGGCACGACAACGCAAGGCTAGGCAAAGCACGGCAAGGCAAGGAAAGGGTAACGCAAGGCAAGGCACGGTGAGGCAAGGCAAGGCTAATGCACGACAACGCACGGCTAGGCAAAGCAAGGCAAGGAAAGAGTAACGGAATGTAAGGAATACAAGGGAAAGCAAGGCAAGGCAAGAGTAACGGAAGGAAAGGCACGGCAAGGGGAAACAAGGCTAAGGCACGGCAACGCAAGGCTAGGCAAAGCACGGCAAGGCAAGGAAAGGGTAACGCAAGGCAAGGCACGGTGAGGCAAGGCAAGGCTAATGCACGACAACGCACGGCTAGGAAAAGCAAGGCAAGGGAAGGACAGGGTAACTCAAGGCCAGGCACGGTCAGTCGAGAGAAGGCTAATGCACGACAACGCAAGGCTTGGCAGTGCACGGCTAGGCAAGGAAAGCGTAACAGAAGGAAAGGAAGGCAAGGCAAAGCAATGCAAGGCAAGTGAAACAAAAGGCACGGCACGGCAAGGGGAAACAAGGCTAAGGCACGACAACGCAAGGCTAGGCAATGCACGGCAAGACAAGGAAAGAGTAACGCAAGGCAAGGTACGGTGAGGCAAGGCAAGGCTAATGCACGACAACGCACGGCTAGGCAAAGCAAGGCAAGGGAAGGAGAGGGTAACGCAAGGCAAGGCACGGTCAAGCGAGGCAAGGCTAAGGCACGACAACGCAAGGCTAGGCAATGCACGGAAGGTAAGCAAAGAGTAACGGAAGGCAAGGAAGGCAAGGGAAAGCAAGGCAAGTTAAGAGTAAGGGAAGGAACGCCACGGCAAGGGGAAACAAGGCTAAGGCACGAAAACGCAAGCTAGGCAAAGCACGGCAAGGCAAGGAAAGGGTAACGCAAGGCAAGGCACGGTCAGGCAAGGCACGGCTAATGCACGACAACGCAAGGCTAGGCAGTGCACGGCTGGGCAAGGAACGAGTAACGGAAGGAATGGAAGGCAAGGCAAAGCAAGGCAAGGCAAGTGTAACAAAAGGCACGGCACGGCAAGGGGAAACAAGGCTAAGGCACGACAACGCAAGCTAAGCAATGCACGGCAAGGCAAGGAAAGGGTAACGCAAGGCAAGGCAGGGTCAGTCGAGGCAAGGCTAATGCACGACAACGCAAGGCTTGGCAGTGCACGGCTAGGCAAGGAAAGAGTAACAGAAGGAAAGGAAGGCAAGGCAAAGCAAGGCAAGGCAAGTGCAACAAAAGGCACGGCACGGCAAGGGGAAACAAGGGTAAGGCACGACAACGCAAGGTAGGCAATGCACGGCAAGGCAAGGAAAGGGTAACGCAAGGCAAGGCACGGTGAGGAAAGGCAAGGCTAATGCACAACAACGCACGTCTAGGCAATGCACGGCAAGGCAAGGAAAGGGTAACGCAAGGGAAGTCACGGTCAGGCGAGGCAAGGCTAATGCACGACAACGCAAGGCTAGGCAGTGCACGGCTAGGCAAGGAAAGAGTAACGGAAGGAAAGGAAGGCAAGGCAAAGCAAGGCAAGGCAAGAGTAACGGAAGGAACGGCACGGCAAGGGGAAGCAAGGCTAAGGCACGACAACGCAAGGCTAGGCAATGCACTGCAAGGCAAGGAAAGGGTAACGCAAGGGAAGGCACGGCCAGGCAAGGCATGTCTAAGGCACAACAACGCAAGGCTAGGCAATGCACGGAAGGCAAGCAAAGAGTAACGGAATGCAAGAAAGGCAAGGGAAAGCAAGGCAAGGCAAGGGTAATGGATGGAACGGCACGGCAAGGGGAAACAAGGCTAAGGCACGACAACGCAAGGCTAGGCAAAGCAAGGCAAGGCAAGGAAAGGGTAACGCAAGGCAAGGCTCTGTCAGTCGAGGCAAGGCTAATGCACGACAACGCAAGGCTAGGCAGTGCACGGCTAGGCAAGGAAAGAGTAACGGAAGGAAAGGAAGGCAAGGCAAAGCAAGGCAAGGCAAGAGTAACGGAAGGAACGGCACGGCAAGGGGAAGCAAGGCTAAGGCACGACAACGCAAGGCTAGGCAATGCACGGCAAGGCAAGGAAAGGGTAACGCAAGGCAAGGCACGGTGAGGCAAGGCAAGGCTAAGGCACGAAAACGCAAGGCAAGGAAGGCAAGGGAAAGCAAGGCAAGGCAAGGGTAAGGGAAGGAACGGCACGGCAAGGGGAAACAAGGCTAAGGCACGACAACGCAAGGCTAGGCAAAGCAAGGCAAGGCAAGGAAAGGGTAACGCAAGGCAAGGCACGGTCAGGCAAGGCAAGGCTAATGCACGACAACGCAAGGCTAGGCAATGCACGGAATGTAAGCAAAGAGCAACGGAAGGCAAGGAAGGCAAGGGAAAGCAAGGCAAGTTAAGGGTAAGGGAAGGAACGGCACGGCAAGGGGAAACAAGGCTAAGGCACGACAACGCAAGCTAGGCAATGCATGGCAAGGCAAGGAAAGGGTAACGCAAGGCAAGGCACGGTCAGGAAATGCAAGGCTAATGCACGACAACGGAAGGCTAGGCAATGCACGGCAAGGCAAGGAAAGAGTAACGGAATGTAAGGAATGCAAGGGAAAGCAAGGCAAGGCAAGAGTAACGGAAGGACCGGCACGGCAAGGGGAAACAAGGCTAAGGCACGACAACGCAAGCTAGGCAATGCACGGCAAGGCAAGGAAAGGGTAACGCAAGGCAAGGCACGGTCAGGGAAGGCAAGGCTAATGCACGACAACGCAAGGCTAGGCAATGCACGGCAAGGCAAGGAAAGGGTAACGCAAGGCAAGGCTAATGCACGACAAGGCAAGGCTAATGCACGACAACGCAAGGCTAGGCAATGCACGGCAAGGCAAGGAAAGAGTAACGGAATGTAAGGAATGCAAGGGAAAGCAAGGCAAGGCAAGAGTAACGGAAGGAACGGCACGGCAAGGGGAAACAAGGCTAAGGCACGACAACGCAAGGCTAGGCAAAGCACGGCAAGGCAAGGAAAGGGTAACGCAAGGCAAGGCACGGTGAGGCAAGGCAAGGCTAATGCACGACAACGCACGGCTAGGCAAAGCAAGGCAAGGGAAGGAGAGGGTAACGCAAGGCTAGGCACGGTCAGTCGAGGGAAGGCTAATGCACGACAACGCAAGGCTTGGCAGTGCACGGCTAGGCAAGGAAAGCGTAACAGAAGGAAAGGAAGGCAAGGCAAAGCAATGCAAGGCAAGTGAAACAAAAGGCACGGCACGGCAAGGGGAAACAAGGCTAAGGCACGACAACGCAAGCTAGGCAATGCACGGCAAGGCAAGGAAAGGGTAACGCAAGGCAAGGCACGGTCAGTCGAGGCAAGGCTAATGCACGACATCGCAAGGCTTGGCAGTGCACGGCTAGGCAAGGAAAGCGTAACAGAAGGAAAGGAAGGCAAGGCAAAGCAATGCAAGGCAAGTGAAACAAAAGGCACGGCACGGCAAGGGGAAACAAGGGTAAGGCACGACAACGCAAGGTAGGCAATGCACGGCAAGGCAAGGAAAGGGTAACGCAAGGCAAGGCACGGTGAGGCAAGGCAAGGCTAATGCACGACAACGCACGGCTAGGCAATGCACGGCAAGGCAAGGAAAGGGTAACGCAAGGCAAGGCACTGTCAGGCGAGGCAAGGCTAAGGCACGACAACGCAAGGCTAGGCAATGCACGGAAGGTAAGCAAAGAGTAACGGAAGGCAAGGAAGGCAAGGGAAAGCAAGGCAAGTTAAGGGTAAGGGAAGGAACGGCACGGCAAGGGGAAACAAGGCTAAGGCACGACAACGCAAGCTAGGCAATGCACGGCAAGGCAAGGAAAGGGTAACGCAAGGCAAGGCACGGTCAGGCAAGGCAAGGCTAATGCACGACAACGCAAAGCTAGGCAGTGCACGGCTAGGCAAGGAACGAGTAACGGAAGGAATGGAAGGCAAGGCAAAGCAAGGCAAGGCAAGTGTAACAAAAGGCACGGCACGGCAAGGGGAAACAAGGCTAAGGCACGACAACGCAAGCTAGGCAATGCACGGAAAGGCAAGGAAATGGTAACGCAAGACAAGGCAGAGTCAGGCGAGACAAGGCTAAGGCACGAAAACGCAAGGCTAGGCAATGCACGGAAGGCGAGCAAAGAGTAACGGAAGGCAAGGAATGCAAGGCAAAGCAAGGTAACGCAAGCAAGGCTATGGCAAGGTCAAAAAAAGGCTACGGCACGACAACGCAAGGCTACGCAATGCCCGGAAGGCAAGCAAAGAGTAACGGAAGGCAAGGAAGGCAAGGCAAAGCAAGGCAACGCAAGCAAGGCTACGGCAAGGTGAAACAAGGCTAAGGCACGACAACGCACGGCTAGGCAATGCACGGCAAATCAAGGAAAGGGTAACGCAAGGCAAGGCACGGTCAGGCAAGGCAAGGCTAATGCACGACAACGCAAGGCTAGGCAATGCACGGCAAGGCAAGGAAAGAGTAACGGAAGGCAAGGAATGCAAGGGAAAGCAAGGCAAGGCAAGAGTAACGGAAGGAACGGCACGGCAAGGGGAAACAAGGCTAAGGCACGACAACGCAAGCTAGGCAATGCACGGCAAGGCAAGGAAAGGGTAACGCAAGGCAAGGCACGGTCAGTCGAGGCAAGGCTAATGCACGACAACGCAAGGCTAGGCAGTGCACGGCTAGGCAAGGAAAGAGTAACAGAAGGAAAGGAAGGCAAGGCAAAGCAAGGCAAGGCAAGTGTAACAAAAGGCACGGCACGGCAAGGGGAAACAAGGGTAAGGCACGACAACGCAAGGTAGGCAATGCACGGCAAGGCAAGGAAAGGGTAACGCAAGGGAAGGCACGGTGAGGAAAGGCAAGGCTAATGCACAACAACGCACGTCTAGGCAATGCACGGCAAGGCAAGGAAAGGGTAACGCAAGGCAAGGCACGGTGAGGCAAGGCAAGGCTAATGCACGACAACGCACGGCTAGGCAAAGCAAGGCAAGGGAAGGAGAGGGTAACGCAAGGCAAGGCACGGTCAAGCGAGGCAAGGCTAAGGCACGACAACGCAAGGCTAGGCAATGCACGGAAGGTAAGCAAAGAGTAACGGAAGGCAAGGAAGGCAAGGGAAAGCAAGGCAAGTTAAGAGTAAGGGAAGGAACGGCACGGCAAGGGGAAACAAGGCTAAGGCACGAAAACGCAAGCTAGGCAAAGCACGGCAAGGCAAGGAAAGGGTAACGCAAGGCAAGGCACGGTCAGGCAAGGCAAGGCTAATGCACGACAACGCAAGGCTAGGCAGTGCACGGCTAGGCAAGGAACGAGTAACGGAAGGAATGGAAGGCAAGGCAAAGCAAGGCAAGGCAAGTGTAACAAAAGGCACGGCACGGCAAGGGGAAACAAGGCTAAGGCACGACAACGCAAGCTAAGCAATGCACGGCAAGGCAAGGAAAGGGTAACGCAAGGCAAGGCAGGGTCAGTCGAGGCAAGGCTAATGCACGACAACGCAAGGCTTGGCAGTGCACGGCTAGGCAAGGAAAGAGTAACAGAAGGAAAGGAACGCAAGGCAAAGCAAGGCAAGGCAAGTGTAACAAAAGGCACGGCACGGCAAGGGGAAACAAGGATAAGGCACGACAATGCAAGCTAGGCAATGCACGGCAATGCAAGGAAAGGGTAACGCAAGGCAAGGCACGGTGAGTCAAGGCAAGGCTAATGCACAACAACGCACGGCTAGGCAATGCACGGCAAGGCAAGGAAAGGGTAACGCAGGGGAAGTCACGGTCAGTCGAGGCAAGGCTAAGGCACGAAAACGCAAGGCTAGGCAGTGCACGGCTAGGCAAGGAAAGAGTAACGGAAGGCAAGGAAGGCAAGGCAAAGCAAGGCAAGGCAAGTGTAACAAAAGGCACGGCACGGCAAGGGGAAACAAGGGTAAGGCACGACAACGCAAGGTAGGCAATGCACGGCAAGGCAAGGAAAGGGTAACGCAAGGCAAGGCACGGTGAGGCAAGGCAAGGCTAATACACAACAACGCACGTCTACGCAATGCACGGCAAGGCAAGGAAAGGGTAACGCAAGGGAAGTCACGGTCAGGCGAGGCAAGGCTAAGGCACGACAACGCAAGGCTAGGCAATGCAGGGAAGGCAAGCAAAGAGTAACGGAAGGCAAGGAAGGCAAGGGAAAGCAAGGCATGGCAAGGGTAACGGAAGGAACGGCACGAATAGGGGAAACAAGGCTAAGGCACGGCAACGCACGGCTAGGCAATGCAAGGCCAGGCAAGGAAAGGGTAACGCAAGGCAAGGCTCTGTCAGGCGAGGCAAGGCTAAGGCACGACAACGCAAGGCTAGGCAATGCACGGAAGGTAAGCAAAGAGTAACGGAAGGCAAGGAAGGCAAGGGAAAGCAAGGCAAGTTAAGGGTAAGGGAAGGAACGGCACGGCAAGGGGAAACAAGGCTAAGGCACGACAACGCAAGCTAGGCAATGCACGGCAAGGCAAGTAAAGGGTAACGCAAGGCAAGGCACGGTCAGGCAAGGCAAGGCTAATGCACGACAACGCAAGGCTAGGCAGTGCACGGCTAGGCAAGGAAAGAGTAACGGAAGGAATGGAAGGCAAGGCAAAGCAAGGCAAGGCAAGTGTAACAAAAGGCACGGCACGGCAAGGGGAAACAAGGCTAAGGCACGACAAAGCAAGCTAGGCAATGCACGGCAATGCAAGGAAATGGTAACGCAAGGCAAGGCACGGTCAGGCGAGGCAAGGCTAAGGCACGACAACGCAAGGCTAGGCAATGCACTGCAAGGCAAGGAAAGGGTAACGCAAGGCAAGGCACGGTGAGGAAAGGCAAGGCTAATGCACAACAACGCACGTCTTGGCTATGCACGGCAAGGCAAGGAAAGGGTAACGCAAGGGAAGTCACTGTCAGGCGAGGCAAGGCTAAGGCACGACAACGCAAGGCTAGGCAATGCACGGCAAGGCAAGGAAAGAGTAACGGAATGTAAGGAATGCAAGGGAAAGCAAGGCAAGGCAAGAGTAATGGAAGGAACGGCACGGCAAGGGGAAACAAGGCTAAGGCAAAACAACACAAGCTAGGCAATGCACGGCAAGGCAAGGAAAGGGTAACGCAAGGCAAGGCACGGTCAGGAAATGCAAGGCTAATGCACGACAACGCACGGCTAGGCAATGCACGGCAAGGCAAGGAAAGAGTAACGGAATGTAAGGAATGCAAGGGAAAGCAAGGCAAGGCAAGAGTAACGGAAGGAACGGCACGGCAAGGGGAAACAAGGCTAAGGCACGACAACGCAAGGCTAGGCAAAGCACGGCAAGGCAAGGAAAGGGTAACTCAAGGCAAGGCACGGTGAGGCAAGGCAAGGCTAATGCACGACAACGCACGGCTAGGCAATGCACGGCAAGGCAAGGAAAGGGTAACGCAAAGCAAGGCACTGTCAGGCGAGGCAAGGCTAATGCACGACAACGCAAGGCTTGGCAGTGCACGGCTAGGCAAGGAAAGCGTAACAGAAGGAAAGGAAGGCAAGGCAAAGCAATGCAAGGCAAGTGAAAAAAAAGGCACGGCACGGCAAGGGGAAACAAGGGTAAGGCACGACAACGCAAGCTAGGCAATGCACGGCAAGGCAAGGAAAGGGTAACGCAAGGCAAGGCACGGTCAGTCGAGGCAAGGCTAATGCACGACAACGCAAGGCTTGGCAGTGCACGGCTAGGCAAGGAAAGCGTAACAGAAGGAAAGGAAGGCAAGGCAAAGCAATGCAAGGCAAGTGAAACAAAAGGCACGGCACGGCAAGGGGAAAAAAGGGTAAGGCACGACAACGCAAGCTAGGCAATGCACGGCAAGGCAAGGAAAGGGTAACTCAAGGCAAGGCACGGTGAGGCAAGGCAAGGCTAATGCACGACAACGCACGGCTAGGCAATGCACGGCAAGGCAAGGAAAGGGTAACGCAAAGCAAGGCACTGTCAGGCGAGGCAAGGCTAATGCACGACAACGCAAGGCTAGGCAATGCACGGAAGGTAAGCAAAGAGTAACGGAAGGCAAGGAAGGCAAGGGAAAGCAAGGCAAGTTAAGGGTAAGGGAAGGAACGGCACGGCAAGGGGAAACAGGGCTAAGGCATGAAAACGCAAGCTAGGCAATGCACGGCAAGGCAAGGAAAGGGTAACGCAAGGCAAGGCACGGTCAGGCAAGGCAAGGCTAATGCACGACAATGCAAGGCAAGTCAATGCACGGCAAGGCAAGGAAAGAGTAACGGAATGCAAGGAATGCAAGGGAAAGCAAGGCAAGGCAAGAGTAACTGAAGGAACAGCACGGCAAGGGGAAGCAAGGCTAAGGCAGGACAACGCAAGGCTAGGCAATGCACGGCAAGGCAAGGAAAGGGTAACGCAAGGCAAGGCACGGTGAGGCAAGGCAAGGCTAAGGCACGACAACGCAAGGCTAGGCAATGCACGGAAGGCAAGCAAAGAGTAACGGAAGGCAAGGAAGGCCAGGGAAAGCAAGGCAAGGCAAGGGTAACGGAAGGAACGGCACGGCAAGGGGAAACAAGGCTAAGGCACGACAACGCAAGCTAGGCAATGCATGGCAAGGCAAGGAAAGGGTAACGCAAGGCAAGGCACGGTCAGGCGAGGCAAGGCTAATGCACGACAACGGAAGGCTAGGCAGTGCACGACTAGGCAAGGAAAGGGTAACGGAAGGATAGGAAGGCAAGGCAAAGCAAGGCAAGGCAAGTGTAACAAACGGCACGGCACGGCAAGGGGAAACAAGGCTAAGGCACGACAACGCACGGCTAGGCAATGCACGGCAAGGCAAGGAAAGGGTAACGCAAGGCAAGGCACGGTCAGGCAAGGCAAGGCTAATGCACGACAACGCAAGGCTAGGCAGTGCACGGCTAGGCAAGGAACGAGTAACGGAAGGAATGGAAGGCAAGGCAAAAGAAGGCAAGGCAAGTGTAACAAAAGGCACGGCATGGCAGGGGGAAACAAGGCAAAGGCACGACAACGCAAGCTAGGCAATGCACGGCAAGGCAAGGAAAGGGTAGCGCAAGGCAAGGCAGGGCCAGGCGAGAGAAGGCTAAGGCACGACAACGCAAGGCTAGGCAATGCACGGCAAGGCAAGGAAAGGGTAATGCAAGGCAAGGCACGGTGAGGAAAGGCAAGGCTAATGCACAACAACGCACGTCTAGGCAATGCACGGCAAGGCAAGGAAAGGGTAACGCAAGGGAAGTCACGGTCAGGCGAAGCAAGGCTAAGGCACGACAACGCAAGGCTAGGCAATGCACGGCAAGGCAAGGAAAGAGTAACGGAATGTAAGGAATGCAAGGGAAAGCAAGGCAAGGCAAGAGTAACGGAAGGAACGGCACGGCAAGGGGAAAGAAGGCTAAGGCAAAACAACGCAAGCTCTGCAATGCACGGCAAGGCAAGGAAAGGGTAACGCAAGGCAAGGCACGGTCAGGAAATGCAAGGCTAATGCACGACAACGGAAGGCTAGGCAATGCACGGAAGGCAAGCAAAGAGTAACGGAATGCAAGGGAAAGCAAGGCAAGGCAAGAGTAACGGAAGGAACGGCACGGCAAGGGGAAACAAGGCTAAGGCACGACAACGCACGGCTAGGCAATGCACGGCAAGGCAAGGAAAGGGTAACGCAAGGCAAGGCACTGTCAGGCGAGGCAAGGCTAATGCACGACAACGCAAGGCTAGGCAAAGCAAGGCAAGGGAAGGAGAGGGTAACGCAAGGCCAGGCACGGTCAGTCGAGGTAAGGCTAATGCACGACAACGCAAGGCTTGGCAGTGCACGGCTAGGCAAGGAAAGCGTAACAGAAGGAAAGGAAGGCAAGGCAAAGCAATGCAAGGCAAGTGAATCAAAAGGCACGGCACGGTAAGGGGAAACAAGGCTAAGGCACGACAACGCAAGCTAGGCAATGCACGGCAAGGCAAGGAAAGGGTAACGGAAGGCAAGGCACGGCCAGTCGAGGCAAGGCTAATGCACGACAACGCAAGGCTTGGCAGTGCACGGCTAGGCAAGGAAAGGGTAACGCAAGGGAAGTCACGGTGAGGCAAGGCAAGGTTAAGGCACGAAAACGCAAGGCTAGGCAATGCACGGAAGGCAAGCAAAGAGTAACGGAAGGCAAGAAAGGCAAGGGAAAGCAAGGCAAGGCAAGGGTAAGGGAAGGAACGGCACGTCAAGGGGAAACAAGGCTAAGGCACGACAACGCAAGCTAGGCAATGCACGGCAAGGCAAGGAAAGGGTAACGCAAGGCAAGGCACGGTGAGGCAAGGCAAGGCTAATGCACGACAACGCACGGCTACGCAATGCACGGCAAGGCAAGGAAAGGGTAACGCAAGGCAAGGCACTGTCAGGCGAGGCAAGGCTAATGCACGACAACGCAAGGCTAGGCAATGCACGGAAGGTAAGCAAAGAGTAACGGAAGGCAAGGAAGGCAAGGGAAAGCAAGGCAAGTTAAGGGTAAGGGAAGGAACGGCACGGCAAGGGGAAACAGGGCTAAGGCATGACAACGCAAGCTAGGCAATGCACGGCAAGGCAAGGAAAGGGTAACGCAAGGCAAGGCACGGTGAGGCAAGGCAAGGCTAAGGCACGAAAACGCAAGGCTAGGCAATGCACGGAAGGCAAGCAAAGAGTAACGGAAGGCAAGGAAGGCCAGGGAAAGCAAGGCAAGGCAAGGGTAAGGGAAGGAACGGCACGGCAAGGGGAAACAAGGCTAAGGCAAGACAACGCAAGCTAGCCAATGCACGGCAAGGCAAGGAAAGGGTAACGCAAGGCAAGGCACGATCAGGCGAGGCAAGGCTAATGCACGACAACGCAAGGCTAGGCAGTGCACGACTAGGCAAGGAAAGGGTAACGGAAGGATAGGAAGGCAAGGCAAAGCAAGGCAAGGCAAGTGTAACAAACGGCACGGCACGGCAAGGGGAAACAAGGCTAAGGCACGACAACGCAAGCTAGGCAATGCACGGCAAGTCAAGGAAAGGGTAACGCAAGGCAAGGCACGGTCAGGCAAGGCAAGGCTAATGCACGACAACGCAAGGCTAGGCAGTGCACGGCTAGGCAAGGAACGAGTAACGGAAGGAATGGAAGGCAAGGCAAAAGAAGGCAAGGCAAGTGTAACAAAAGGCACGGCATGGCAGGGGGAAACAAGGCTAAGGCACGACAACGCAAGCTAGGCAATGCACGGCAAGGCAAGGAAAGGGTAGCGCAAGGCAAGGCAGCGCCAGGCGAGACAAGGCTAAGGCACGACAACGCAAGGCTAGGCAATGCACGGCAAGGCAAGGAAAGGGTAATGCAAGGCAAGGCACGGTGAGGAAAGGCAAGGCTAATGCACAACAACGCACGTCTAGGTAATGCACGGCAAGGCAAGGAAAGGGTAACGCAAGGGAAGTCACGGTCAGGCGAGGCAAGGCTAAGGCACGACAACGCAAGGCTAGGCAATGCACGGCAAGGCAAGGAAAGAGTAACGGAATGTAAGGAATGCAAGGGAAAGCAAGGCAAGGCAAGAGTAACGGAAGGAACGGCACGGCAAGGGGAAAGAAGGCTAAGGCAAAACAACGCAAGCTCTGCAATGCACGGCAAGGCAAGGAAAGGGCAACGCAAGGCAAGGCACGGTCAGGAAATGCAAGGCTAATGCACGACAACGGAAGGCTAGGCAATGCACGGCAAGGCAAGGAAAGAGTAACGGAATGTAAGGAATGCAAGGGAAAGCAAGGCAAGGCAAGAGTAACGGAAGGAACGGCACGGCAAGGGGAAACAAGGCTAAGGCACGACAACGCAAGGCTAGGCAAAGCACGGCAAGGCAAGGAAAGGGTAACGCAAAGCAAGGCACTGTCAGGCGAGGCAAGGCTAATGCACGACAACGCAAGGCTAGGCAAAGCAAGGCAAGGGAAGGAGAGGGTAACGCAAGGCAAGGCACGGTCAGTCGAGGTAAGGCTAATGCACGACAACGCAAGGCTTGGCAGTGCACGGCTAGGCAAGGAAAGCGTAACAGAAGGAAAGGAAGGCAAGGCAAAGCAATGCAAGGCAAGTGAAAGAAAAGCCACGGCACGGCAAGGGGAAACAAGGCTAAGGCACGACAACGCAAGCTAGGCAATGCACGACAAGGCAAGGAAAGGGTAACGGAAGGCAAGGCACGGCCAGTCGAGGCAAGGCTAATGCACGACAACGCAAGGCTAGGCAATGCACGGCAAGGCAAGGAAAGGGTAACGCAAGGCAAGGCACGGTGAGGCAAGGCAAGGATAAGGCACGAAAACGCAAGGCTAGGCAATGCACGGAAGGCAAGCAAAGAGTAACGGAAGGCAAGAAAGGCAAGGGAAAGCAAGGCAAGGCAAGGGTAAGGGAAGGAACGGCACGGCAAGGGGAAACAAGGCTAAGGCACGACAACGCAAGCTAGGCAATGCACGGCAAGGCAAGGAAAGGGTAACGCAAGGCAAGGCACGGTCAGTCGAGGCAAGGCTAATGCACGACAACGCAAGGCTAGGCAGTGCACGGCTAGGCAAGGAAAGAGTAACAGAAGGAAAGGAAGGCAAGGCAAAGCAAGGCAAGGCAAGTGTAACAAAAGGCACGGCACGGCAAGGGGAAACAAGGGTAAGGCACGACAACGCAAGGTAGGCAATGCACGGCAAGGCAAGGAAAGGGTAACGCAAGGCAAGGCACGGTGAGGAAAGGCAAGGCTAATGCACAACAACGCACGTCTAGGCAATGCACGGCAAGGCAAGGAAAGGGTAACGCAAGGGAAGTCACGGTCAGGAGAGGCAAGGCTAAGGCACGACAACGCAAGGCTAGGCAATGCACGGCAAGGCAAGGAAAGAGTAACGGAATGTAAGAAATGCAATGGAAAGCAAGGCAAGGCAAGAGTAACGGAGGGAACGGCACGGCAAGGGGAAACAAGGCTAAGGCACGACAACGCAAGGCTAGGCAAAGCACGGCAAGGCAAGGAAAGGGTAACGCACGGCAAGGCACGGTGAGGCAAGGCAAGGCTAATGCACGATAACGCACGGCTAGGCAAAGCAAGGCAAGGGAAGGAGAGGGTAACGCAAAGCCAGGCACGGTCAGTCGAGGGAAGGCTAATGCACGACAACGCAAGGCTTGGCAGTGCACGGCTAGGCAAGGAAAGCGTAACAGAAGGAAAGGAAGGCAAGGCAAAGCAATGCAAGGCAAGTGTAACAAAAGGCAAGGCACGGCAAGGGGAAAAAAGGGTAAGGCACGGCAACGCACGGCTAGGCAATGCACGGCCAAGCAAGGAAAGGGTAACGCAAGGCAAGGCACGGTGAGGCAAGGCAAGGCTAATGCACGACAACGCACGGCTAGGCAATGCACGGCAAGGCAAGGAAAGGGTAACGCAAAGCAACGCACTGTCAGGCGAGGCAAGGCTAATGCACGACAACGCAAGGCTAGGCAATGCACGGAAGGTAAGCAAAGAGTAACGGAAGGCAAGGAAGGCAAGGGAAAGCAAGGCAAGTTAAGGGTAAGGGAAGGAACGGCACGGCAAGGGGAAACAGGGCTAAGGCATGAAAACGCAAGCTAGGCAATGCACGGCAAGGCAAGGAAAGGGTAACGCAAGGCAAGGCACGGTCAGGCAAGGCAAGGCTAATGCACGACAATGCAAGGCAAGTCAATGCACTGCAAGGCAAGGAAAGAGTAACGGAATGCAAGGAATGCAAGGGAAAGCAAGGCAAGGCAAGAGTAACGGAAGGAACAGCACGGTAAGGGGAAGCAAGGCTAAGGCACGACAACGCAAGGCTAGGCAATGCACGGCAAGGCAAGGAAAGGGTAACGCAAGGCAAGGCACGGTGAGGCAAGGCAAGGCTAAGGCAGGAAAACGCAAGGCTAGGCAATGCACGGAAGGCAAGCAAAGAGTAACGGAAGGCAAGGAAGGCAAGGGAAAGCAAGGCAAGGCAAGGGTAAGGGAAGGAACGGCACGGCAAGGGGAAACAAGGCTAAGGCACGACAACGCAAGCTGGGCAAAGCACGGCAAGGCAAGGAAAGGGTAACGCAAGGCAAGGCACGGTCAGGCAAGGCAAGGCTAATGCACGACAACGCAAGTCTAGGCAGTGCACGGCTAGGCAAGGAACGAGTAACAGAAGGAATGGAAGGCAAAGCAAAGCAAGGCAAGGCAAGTGTAACAAAAGGCACGGCACGGCAAGGGGAAACAAGGCTAAGGCACGACAACGCAAGCTAGGCAATGCACGGCAAGGCAAGGAAAGGGTAACGCAAGGCAATGCAGGGTCAGGCGAGACAAGGCTAAGGCACGACAACGCAAGGCTAGGCAATGCACGGCAAGGCAAGGAAAGGGTAACGCAAGGGAAGGCACGGTGTGGAAAGGCAAGGCTAATGCACAACAACGCACGTCTAGGCAATGCACGGCAAGGCAAGGAAGGGGTAACGCAAGGGAAGTCACGGTCAGGCGAGGCAAGGATAAGGCACGACAACGCAAGGCTAGGCAATGCACGGCAAGGCAAGGAAAGAGTAACGGAATGTAAGGAATGCAAGGGAAAGCAAGGCAAGGCAAGAGTAACAGAAGGAACGGCACGGCAAGGGGAAACAAGGCTAAGGCACGACAACGCAAGCTAGGCAATGCACGGCAAGGCAAGGAAAGGGTAACGCAAGGCAAGGCACGGTCAGGCAAGGCAAGGCAATGCACGGCAAGGCAAGGAAAGGGTAACGCAAGGCAAGGCACGGTGAGGCAAGGCAAGGCTAATGCACGACAACGCACGGCTAGGCAATGCACGGCAAGGCAAGGAAAGGGTAACGCAAAGCAAGGCACTGTCAGGCGAGGCAAGGCTAATGCACGACAACGCAAGGCTAGGCATTGCACGGAAGGTAAGCAAAGAGTAACGGAAGGCAAGGAAGGCAAGGGAAAGCAAGGCAAGTTAAGGGTAAGGGAAGGAACGGCACGGCAAGGGGAAACAGGGCTAAGGCATGACAACGCAAGCTAGGCAATGCACGGCAAGGCAAGGAAAGGGTAACGCAAGGCAAGGCACGATCAGGCGAGGCAAGGCTAATGCACGACAACGCAAGGCTAGGCAATGCACGGCAAGGCAAGGAAAGAGTAACGGAAGGCAAGGAATGCAAGGGAAAGCAAGGCAAGGCAAGAGTAACGGAAGGAACGGCACGGCAAGGGGAAGCAAGGCTAAGGCACGACAACGCAAGGCTAGGCAATGCACGGCAAGGCAAGGAAAGGGTAACGCAAGGCAAGGCACGGTGAGGCAAGGCAAGGCTAAGGCAGGAAAACGCAAGGCTAGGCAATGCACGGAAGGCAAGCAAAGAGTAACGGAAGGCAAGGAAGGCAAGGGAAAGCAAGGCAAGGCAAGGGTAAGGGAAGGAACGGCACGGCAAGGGGAAACAAGGCTAAGGCACGACAACGCAAGGATTGGTAGTGCAAGGCTAGGCAAGGTAAGAGTAACAGAAGGAAAGGAAGGCAAGGCAAAGCAATGCAAGGCAAGTGAAATAAAAGGCACGGCACGGCAAGGGGAAACAAGGGTAAGGCACGACAACGCAAGCTAGGCAATGCACGGCAAGGCAAGGAAAGGGTAACGTAAGGCAAGGCACGGTGAGTCAAGGCAAGGCTAATGCACAACAACGCACGGCTAGGCAATGCACGGCAAGGCAAGGACAGGGTAACGCAAGCGAAGTCATGGTCAGGCGAGGCAAGGCTACGGCACCACTACGCAAGGCTAGGCAATGCACGGAAGGTAAGCAAAGAGTAACGGAAGGCAAGGAAGGCAAGTGAAAGCAAGGCAAGTCAAGAGTAAGGGAAGGAACGGCACGGCAAGGGGAAACAAGGCTAAGGCACAACAACGCAAGCTAGGCAAAGCACGGCAAGGCAAGGAAAGGGTAACGCAAGGCAAGGCACGGTCAGGCAAGGCAAGGCTAATGCACGACAACGCAAAGCTAGGCAGTGCACGGCTAGGCAAGGAACGAGTAACGGAAGGAATGGAAGGCAAGGCAAAGCAAGGCAAGGCAAGTGTAACAAACGGCACGGCACGGCAAGGGGAAACAAGGCTAAGGCACGACAACACAAGCTAGGCAATGCACGGAAAGGCAAGGAAAGGGTAACGCAAGGCAAGGTATGGTCAGGCGAGACAAGGCTAAGGCACGAAAACGCAAGGCTAGGCAATGCACGGAAGGCAAGCAAAGAGTAACGGAAGGCAAGGAATGCAAGGCAAAGCAAGGTAACGCAAGCAAGGCTATGGCAAGGTCAAAAAAAGGCTACGGCACGACAACGCAAGGCTACGCAATGCACGGAAGGCAAGCAAAGAGTAACGGAAGGCAAGGAAGGCAAGGCAAAGCAAGGCAACGCAAGCAAGGCTACGGCAAGGTGAAACAAGGCTAAGGCACGACAACGCACGGCTAGGCAATGCACGGCAAGGCAAGGAAAGGGTAACGCAAGGCAAGGCACGGTGAGGAAAGGCAAGGCTAATGCACGACAACGCACGGCTAGGCAATGCACGGCAAGGCAAGGAAAGGGTAACGCAAGGCAAGGCACGGTCAGGCGAGGCAACGCTAATGCACGACAACGCAAGGCTAGGCAATGCACGGCTAGGCAAGGAAAGAGTAACGGAAGGAAAGGAAGGCAAGGCAAAGCAAGGCAAGGCAAGAGTAACGGAAGGAACGGCACGGCAAGGGGAAACAAGGCTAAGGCACGACAACGCAAGGCTAGGCAAAGCACGGCAAGGCAAGGAAAGGGTAACGCAAGGCAAGGCACGGTGAGGCAAGGCAAGGCTAAGGCACGAAAACGCAAGGCTAGGCAATGCACGGAAGGCAAGCAAAGAGTAACGGAAGGCAAGGAAGGCAAGGGAAAGCAAGGCAAGGCAAGGGTAACGGAAGGAACGGCACGGCAAGGGGAAACAAGGCTAAGGCACGACAACGCAAGGCTAGGCAAAGCACGGCAAGGCAAGGAAAGGGTAACGCAAGGCAAGGCTCTGTCAGGCGAGGCAAGGCTAAGGCACGACAACGCAAGGCTAGGCAATGCAGGGAAGGCAAGCAAAGAGTAACGGAAGGCAAGGAAGGCAAGGGAAAGCAAGGCAAGTTAAGGGTAAGGGAAGGAACGGCACGGCAAGGGGAAACAAGGCTAAGGCACGACAACGCAGGACTAGGCAATGATCGGCAAGGCAAGGAAAGGGTAACGCAAGGCAAGGCACGGTCAGGAAATGCAAGGCTAATGCACGACAACGGAAGGCTAGGCAATGCACGGCAAGGCAAGGAAAGAGTAACGGAATGTAAGGAATGCAAGGGAAAGCAAGGCAAGGCAAGAGTAACGGAAGGACCGGCACGGCAAGGGGAAACAAGGCTAAGGCACGACAACGTAAGGCTAGGCAAAGCACGGCAAGGCAAGGAAAGGGTAACGCAAGGCAAGGCACGGTGAGGCAAGGCAAGGCTAATGCACGACAACTCACGGCTAGGCAAAGCAAGGCAAGGGAAGGAGAGGGTAACGCAAGGCAAGGCACGGTCAAGCGAGGCAAGGCTAAGGCACGACAACGCAAGGCTAGGCAATGCACGGAAGGTAAGCAAAGAGTAACGGAAGGCAAGGAAGGCAAGGGAAAGCAAGGCAAGTTAAGAGTAAGGGAAGGAACGGCACGGCAAGGGGAAACAAGGCTAAGGCACGAAAACGCAAGCTAGGCAAAGCACGGCAAGGCAAGGAAAGGGTAACGCAAGGCAAGGCACGGTCAGGCAAGGCAAGGCTAATGCACGACAACGCAAGGCTAGGCAGTGCACGGCTAGGCAAGGAACGAGTAACGGAAGGAATGGAAGGCAAGGCAAAGCAAGGCAAGGCAAGTGTAACAAAAGGCACGGCACGGCAAGGGGAAACAAGGGTAAGGCACGACAACGCAAGGTAGGCAATGCACGGCAAGGCAAGGAAAGGGTAACGCAAGGCAAGGCACGGTGAGGAAAGGCAAGGCTAATGCACAACAACGCACGTCTAGGCAATGCACGGCAAGGCAAGGAAAGGGTAACGCAAGGCAAGGCACGGTCAGGCAAGGCAAGGCTAATGCACGACAACGCAAGGCTAGGCAGTGCACGGCTAGGCAAGGAACGAGTAACGGAAGGAAAGGAAGGCAAGGCAAAGCAAGGCAAGGCAAGTGTAACGGAAGGAACGGCACGGCAAGGGGAAACAAGGCTAAGGCACGACAACGCAAGGCTAGGCAATGCACGGCAAGGCAAGGAAAGGGTAACGCAAGGCAAGGCACGGTGAGGCAAGGCAAGGCTAAGGCACGAAAACGCAAGGCTAGGCAATGCACGGAAGGCAAGCAAAGAGTAACGGAAGGCAAGGAAGGCAAGGGAAAGCAAGGCAAGGCAAGGGTAACGGAAGGAACGGCACGGCAAGGGGAAACAAGGCTAAGGCACGACAACGAAAGGCTAGGCAAAGCAAGGCAAGGCAAGGAAAGGGTAACGCAAGGCAAGGCTCTGTCAGGCGAGGCAAGGCTAAGTCACGACAACGCAAGGCTAGGCAATGCACGGAAGGTAAGCAAAGAGTAACGGAAGGCAAGGAAGGCAAGGGAAAGCAAGGCAAGTTAAGGGTAAGGGAAGGAACGGCACGGCAAGGGGAAACAAGGCTAAGGCACGACAACGCAAGCTAGGCAATGCACGGCAAGGCAAGGAAAGGGTAACGCAAGGCAAGGCACGGTCAGGAAATGCAAGGCTAATGCACGACAACGGAAGGCTAGGCAATGCACGGCAAGGCAAGGAAAGAGTAACGGAATGTAAGGAATGCAAGGGAAAGCAAGGCAAGGCAAGAGTAACGGAAGGAACGGCACGGCAAGGGGAAACAAGGCTAAGGCACGACAACGCAAGGCTAGGCAATGCACGGCAAGGCAAGGAAAGGGTAACGCAAGGCAAGGCACGGTGAGGCAAGGCAAGGCTAATGCACAACAACGCACGTCTACGCAATGCACGGCAAGGCAAGGAAAGGGTAACGCAAGGGAAGTCACGGTCAGGCGAGGCAAGGCTAAGGCACGACAACGCAAGGCTAGGCAATGCAGGGAAGGCAAGCAAAGAGTAACGGAAGGCAAGGAAGGCAAGGGAAAGCAAGGCATGGCAAGGGTAACGGAAGGAACGGCACGAATAGGGGAAACAAGGCTAAGGCACGGCAACGCACGGCTAGGCAATGCAGGGCCAGGCAAGGAAAGGGTAACGCAAGGCAAGGCTCTGTCAGGCGAGGCAAGGCTAAGGCACGACAACGCAAGGCTAGGCAATGCACGGAAGGTAAGCAAAGAGTAACGGAAGGCAAGGAAGGCAAGGGAAAGCAAGGCAAGTTAAGGGTAAGGGAAGGAACGGCACGGCAAGGGGAAACAAGGCTAAGGCACGACAACGCAAGCTAGGCAATGCACGGCAAGGCAAGGAAAGGGTAACGCAAGGCAAGGCACGGTCAGGGAAGGCAAGGCTAATGCACGACAACGCAAGGCTAGGCAATGCACGGCCAGGCAAGGAAAGGGTAACGCAAGGCAAGGCTCTGTCAGGCGAGGCAAGGCTAATGCACGACAACGGAAGGCTAGGCAATGCACGGCAAGGCAAGGAAAGAGTAACGGAATGTAAGGAATGCAAGGGAAAGCAAGGTAACGCAAGCAAGGCTATGGCAAGGTCAAAAAAAGGCTACGGCACGACAACGCAAGGCTACGCAATGCACGGAAGGCAAGCAAAGAGTAACGGAAGGCAAGGAAGGCAAGGCAAAGCAAGGCAACGCAAGCAAGGCTACGGCAAGGTGAAACAAGGCTAAGGCACGACAACGCACGGCTAGGCAATGCACGGCAAGGCAAGGAAAGGGTAACGCAAGGCAAGGCACGGTCAGGCAAGGCAAGGCTAATGCACGACAACGCAAGGCTAGGCAGTGCACGGCTAGGCAAGGAACGAGTAACGGAAGGAATGGAAGGCAAGGCAAAGCAAGGCAAGGCAAGTGTAACAAAAGGCACGGCACGGCAAGGGGAAACAAGGCTAAGGCACGACAACGCAAGCTAGGCAATGCACGGCAAGGCAAGGAAAGGGTAACGCAAGGCAAGGCAGGGTCAGGCGAGACAAGGCTAAGGCACGACAACGCAAGGCTAGGCAATGCACTGCAAGGCAAGGAAAGGGTAACGCAAGGCAAGGCACGGTGAGGCAAGGCAAGGCTAATGCACAACAACGCACGTCTAGGCAATGCACGGCAAGGCAAGGAAAGGGTAACGCAAGGGAAGTCACGGTCAGGCGAGGCAAGGCTAAGGCACGACAACGCAAGGCTAGGCAATGCACGGCAAGGCAAGGAAAGAGTAACGGAATGTAAGGAATGCAAGGGAAAGCAAGGCAAGGCAAGAGTAACGGAAGGAACGGCACGGCAAGGGGAAACAAGGCTAAGGCAAAACAACGCAAGCTAGGCAATGCACGGCAAGGCAAGGAAAGGGTAACGCAAGGCAAGGCACTGTCAGGAAATGCAAGGCTAATGCACGACAACGGAAGGCTAGGCAATGCACGGCAAGGCAAGGAAAGAGTAACGGAATGTAAGGAATGCAAGGGAAAGCAAGGCAAGGCAAGAGTAACGGAAGGAACGGCACGGCAAGGGGAAACAAGGCTAAGGCACGACAACGCAAGGCTAGGCAAAGCACGGCAATGCAAGGAAAGGGTAACTCAAGGCAAGGCACGGTGAGGCAAGGCAAGGCTAATGCACGAAAACGCACGGCTAGGCAATGCACGGCAAGGCAAGGAAAGGGTAACGCAAAGCAAGGCACTGTCAGGCGAGGCAAGGCTAATGCACGACAACGCAAGGCTAGGCAAAGCAAGGCAAGGGAAGGAGAGGGTAACGCAAGGCAAGGCACGGTCAGTCGAGGCAAGGCTAATGCACGACAACGCAAGGCTTGGCAGTGCACGGCTAGGCAAGGAAAGCGTAACAGAAGGAAAGGAAGGCAAGGCAAAGCAATGCAAGGCAAGTGAAACAAAAGGCACGGCACGGCAAGGCGAAACAAGGCTAAGGCACGACAACGCAAGCTAGGCAATGCACGACAAGGCAAGGAAAGGGTAACGCAAGGCAAGGCAGGGCCAGTCGAGGCAAGGCTAATGCACGACAACGCAAGGCTTGGCAGTGCACGGCTAGGCAAGGAAAGCGTAACAGAAGGAAAGGAAGGCAAGGCAAAGCAATGCAAGGCAAGTGAAACAAAAGGCACGGCACGGCAAGGGGAAACAAGGCTAAGGCACGACAACGCAAGCTAGGCAATGCACGACAAGGCAAGGAAAGGGTAACGCAAGGCAAGGCACGGTCAGTCGAGGCAAGGCTAATGCACGACAACGCAAGGCTTGGCAGTGCACGGCTAGGCAAGGAAAGGGTAATGCAAGGGAAGTCACGGTGAGGCAAGGCAAGGTTAAGGCACGAAAACGCAAGGCTAGGCAATGCACGGAAGGCAAGCAAAGAGTAACGGAAGGCAAGAAAGGCAAGGGAAAGCAAGGCAAGGCAAGGGTAAGGGAAGGAACGGCACGGCAAGGGGAAACAAGGCTAAGGCACGACAACGCAAGCTAGGCAATGCACGGCAAGGCAAGGAAAGGGTAACGCAAGGCAAGGCACGGTCAGTCGAGGCAAGGCTAATGCACGACAACGCAAGTCTAGGCAGTGCACGGCTAGGCAAGGAAAGAGTAACAGAAGGAAAGGAAGGCAAGGCAAAGCAAGGCAAGGCAAGTGTAACAAAAGGCACGGCACGGCAAGGGGAAACAAGGGTAAGGCACGACAACGCAAGGTAGGCAATGCACGGCAAGGCAAGGAAAGGGTAACGCAAGGCAAGGCACGGTGAGGCAAGGCAAGGCTAATGCACGACAACGCACGTCTAGGCAATGCACGGCAAGGCAAGGAAAGGGTAACGCAAGGGAAGTCACGGTCAGGCGAGGCAAGGCTAAGGCACGACAACGCAAGGCTAGGCAATGCACGGCTAGGCAAGGAAAGAGTAACAGAAGGAAAGGAAGGCAAGGCAAAGCAAGGCAAGGCAAGTGTAACAAAAGGCACGGCACGGCAAGGGGAAACAAGGGTAAGGCACGACAACGCAAGGTAGGCAATGCACGGCAAGGCAAGGAAAGGGTAACGCAAGGCAAGGCACGGTGAGGCAAGGCAAGGCTAATGCACAACAACGCACGTCTAGGCAATGTACGGCAAGGCAAGGAAAGGGTAACGCAAGGCAAGGCTCTGTCAGGCGAGGCAAGGCTAAGGCACGACAACGCAAGGCTAGGCAATGCACGGAAGGTAAGCAAAGAGTAACGGAAGGCAAGGAAGGCAAGGGAAAGCAAGGCAAGTTAAGGGTAAGGTAAGGAACGATACGGCAAGGGGAAACAAGGCTAAGGCACGACAACGCAAGGCTAGGCAAAGCACGGCAAGGCAAGGAAAGGGTAACGCAAGGCAAGGCAAGGTGAGGCAAGGCAAGGCTAATGCACGACAACGCACGGCTAGGCAAAGCAAGGCAAGGGAAGGAGAGGGTAACGCAAGGCCAGGCACGGTCAGTCGAGGGAAGGCTAATGCACGACAACGCAAGGCTTGGCAGTGCACGGCTAGGCAAGGAAAGCGTAACAGAAGGAAAGGAAGGCAAGGCAAAGCAATGCAAGGCAAGTGAAACAAAAGGCACGGCACGGCAAGGGGAAAAAAGGGTAAGGCACGACAACGCAAGCTAGGCAATGCACGGCAAGGCAAGGAAAGGGTAACTCAAGGCAAGGCACGGTGAGGCAAGGCAAGGCTAATGCACGACAACGCACGGCTAGGCAATGCACGGCAAGGCAAGGAAAGGGTAACGCAAAGCAAGGCACTGTCAGGCGAGGCAAGGCTAATGCACGACAACGCAAGGCTAGGCAATGCACGGAAGGTAAGCAAAGAGTAACGGAAGGCAAGGAAGGCAAGGGAAAGCAAGGCAAGTTAAGGGTAAGGGAAGGAACGGCACGGCAAGGGGAAACAGGGCTAAGGCATGACAACGCAAGCTAGGCAATGCACGGCAAGGCAAGGAAAGGGTAACGCAAGGCAAGGCACGGTCAGGCGAGGCAAGGCTAATGCACGACAACGCAAGGCTAGGCAGTGCACGGCTAGGCAAGGAAAGAGTAACGGAATGTAAGGAATGCAAGGGAAAGCAAGGCAAGGCAAGAGTAACGGAAGGAACGGCACGGCAAGGGGAAACAAGGCTAAGGCAAAACAACGCAAGCTAGGCAATGCACGGCAAGGCAAGGAAAGGGTAACGCAAGGCAAGGCACGGTCAGGCAAGGCAAGGCTAATGCACGACAACGGAAGGCTAGGCAATGCACGGCAAGGCAAGGAAAGAGTAACGGAATGTAAGGAATGCAAGGGAAAGCAAGGCAAGGCAAGAGTAACGGAAGGAACGGCACGGCAAGGGGAAACAAGGCTAAGGCACGACAACGCAAGGCAAGGCAAAGCACGGCAAGGCAAGGAAAGGGTAACTCAAGGCAAGGCACGGTGAGGCAAGGCAAGGCTAATGCACGACAACGCACGGCTAGGCAATGCACGGCAAGGCAAGGAAAGGGTAACGCAAAGCAAGGCACTGTCAGGCGAGGCAAGGCTAATGCACGACAACGCAAGGCTAGGCAAAGCAAGGCAAGGGAAGGAGAGGGTAACGCAAGGCCAGGCACGGTCAGTCGAGGGAAGGCTAATGCACGACAACGCAAGGCTTGGCAGTGCACGGCTAGGCAAGGAAAGCGTAACAGAAGGAAAGGAAGGCAAGGCAAAGCAATGCAAGGCAAGTGAAACAAATGGCACGGCACGGCAAGGGGAAACAAGGCTAAGGCACGACAACGCAAGCTAGGCAATGCACGACAAGGCAAGGAAAGGGTAACGGAAGGCAAGTCACGGCCAGTCGAGGCAAGGCTAATGCACGACAACGCAAGGCTTGGCAGTGCACGGCTAGGCAAGGAAAGGGTAACGCAAGGGAAGTCACGGTGAGGCAAGGCAAGGTTAAGGCACGAAAACGCAAGGCTAGGCAATGCACGGAAGGCAAGCAAAGAGTAACGGAAGGCAAGAAAGGCAAGGGAAAGCAAGGCAAGGCAAGGGTAAGGGAAGGAACGGCACGTCAAGGGGAAACAAGGCTAAGGCACGACAACGCAAGCTAGGCAATGCACGGCAAGGCAAGGAAAGGGTAACGCAAGGCAAGGCACGGTCAGTCGAGGCAAGGCTAATGCACGACAACGGAAGGCTAGGCCATGAACGGCAAGGCAAGGAAAGAGTAACGGAAGGTAAGAAATGCAAGGGAAAGCAAGGCAAGGCAAGAGTAACGGAAGGAACGGCACGGCAAGGGGAAACAAGGCTAAGACACGACAACGCAAGGCTTGGCAAAGCACGGCAAGGCAAGGAAAGGGTAACGCAAGGCAAGGCACGGTGAGGCAAGGCAAGGCTAATGCACGATAACGCACGGCTAGGCAAAGCAAGGCAAGGGAAGGAGAGGGTAACGCAAAGCCAGGCACGGTTAGTCGAGGGAAGGCTAATGCACGACAACGCAAGGCTTGGCAGTGCACGACTAGGCAAGGAAAGCGTAACAGAAGGAAAGGAAGGCAAGGCAAAGCAATGCAAGGCAAGTGAAACAAAAGGCACGGCACGGCAAGGGGAAAAAAGGGTAAGGGACGACAACGCAAGCTAGGCAATGCACGGCAAGGCAAGGAAAGGGTAACTCAAGGCAAGGCACGGTGAGGCAAGGCAAGGGTAATGCACGACAACGCACGGCTAGGCAATGCACGGCAAGGCAATTAAAGGGTAACGCAAAGCAACGCACTGTCAGGCGAGGCAAGGCTAATGCACGACAACGCAAGGCTAGGCAATGCACGGAAGGTAAGCAAAGAGTAACGGAAGGCAAGGAAGGCAAGGGAAAGCAAGGCAAGTTAAGGGTAAGGGAAGGAACGGCACGGCAAGGGGAAACAGGGCTAAGGCATGAAAACGCAAGCTAGGCAATGCACGGCAAGGCAAGGAAAGGGTAACGCAAGGCAAGGCACGATCAGGCAAGGCAAGGGTAATGCACGACAATGCAAGGCTAGTCAATGCACGGCAAGGCAAGGAAAGAGTAACGGAATGCAAGGAATGCAAGGGAAAGCAAGGCAAGGCAAGAGTAACGGAAGGAACGGCACGGCAAGGGGAAGCAAGGCTAAGGCACGACAACGCAAGGCTAGGCAATGCACGGCAAGGCAAGGAAAGGGTAAAGCAAGGCAAGGCACGGTGAGGCAAGGCAAGGCTAAGGCACGAAAACGCAAGGCTAGGCAATGCACGGAAGGCAAGCAAAGAGTAACGGAAGGCAAGGAAGGCAAGGGAAAGCAAGGCAAGGCAAGGGTAAGGGAAGGAACGGCACGGCAAGGGGAAACAATGCTAAGGCACGACAACGCAAGCTAGGCAATGCACGGCAAGGCAAGGAAAGGGTAACGCAAGGCAAGGCACGATCAGGCGAGGCAAGGCTAATGCACGACAACGCAAGGCTAGGCAGTGCACGGCTAGGCAAGGAAAGAGTAACGGAAGGATAGGAAGGCAAGGCAAAGCAAGGCAAGGCAAGTGTAACAAACGGCACGGCACGGCAAGGGGAAACAAGGCTAAGGCACGACAACGCAAGCTAGGCAATGCACGGCAAGGCAAGGAAAGGGTAACGCAAGGCAAGGCACGGTCAGTCGAGGCAAGGCTAATGCACGACAACGCAAGGCTTGGCAGTGCAAGGCTAGGCAAGAAAGAGTAACAGAAGGAAAGGAAGGCAAGGCAAAGCAATGCAAGGCAAGTGAAACAAAAGGCACGGCACGGCAAGGAGAAACAAGGGTAAGGCACGACAACGCAAGCTAGGCAATGCACGGCAAGGCAAGGAAAGGGTAACGTAAGGCAAGGCACGGTGAGGCAAGGCAAGGCTAATGCACAACAACGCACGGCTAGGCAATGCACGGCAAGGCAAGGAAAGGGTAACGCAAGTGAAGTCACGGTCAGGCGAGGCAAGGCTACGGCACGACAACGCAAGGCTAGGCAATGCACGGATGTTAAGCAAAGAGTAACGGAAGGCAAGGAAGGCAAGGTGAAAGCAAGGCAAGTCAAGAGTAAGGGAAGGAACGGCACGGCAAGGGGAAACAAGGCTAAGGCACGACAACGCCAGCTGGGCAAAGCACGGCAAGGCAAGGAAAGGGTAACGCAAGGCAAGGCACGGTCAAGCAAGGCAAGGCTAAGGCACGACAACGCAAGGCTAGGCAATGCACGGCAAGGCAAGGAACGAGTAACGGAAGGAATGGAAGGCAAGGCAAAGCAAGGCAAGGCAAGTGTAACAAAAGGCACGGCACGGCAAGGTGAAACAAGGCTAAGGCACGACAACGCAAGCTAGGCAATGCACGGCAAGGCAAGGAAAGGGTAACGCAAGGCAAGGCAGGGCCAGGCGAGACAAGGCTAAGGCACGAAAACGCAAGGCTAGGCAATGCACGGCAAGGCAAGGAAAGGGTAATGCAAGGCAAGGCACGGTGAGGAAAGGCAAGGCTAATGCACAACAACGCACGTCTAGGCAATGCACGGCAAGGCAAGGAAAGGGTAACGCAAGGAAGGCACGGTCAGGCGAGGCAAGGCTAAGGCACGACAACGCAAGGCTAGGCAATGCACGGCAAGGCAAGGAAAGAGTAACGGAATGTAAGGAATGCAAGGGAAAGCAAGGCAAGGCAAGAGTAACGGAAGGAACGGCACGGCAAGGGGAAACAAGGCTAAGGCAAAACAACGCAAGCTAGGCAATGCACGGCAAGGCAAGGAAAGGGTAACGCAAGGCAAGGCACGGTCAGGAAATGCAAGGCTAATGCACGACAACGCAAGGCTAGGCAATGGACGGCAAGGCAAGGAAAGAGTAACGGAATGTAAGGAATGCAAGGGAAAGCAAGGCAAGGCAAGAGTAACGGAAGGAACGGCACGGTAAGGGGAAACAAGGCTAAGGCACGACAACGCAAGACTAGGCAAAGCACGGCAAGGCAAGGAAAGTGTAACTCCAGGCAAGGCACGGTGGGGCAAGGCAAGGCTAATGCACGACAACGCACGGCTAGGCAATGCACGGCAAGGCAAGGAAAGGGTAACGCAAAGCAAGGCACTGTCAGGCGAGGCAAGGTTAATGCACGACAACGCAAGGCTAGGCAAAGCAAGGCAAGGGAAGGAGAGGGTAACGCAAGGCCAGGCACGGTCAGTCGAGGGAAGGCTAATGCACGACAACGCAAGGCTTGGCAGTGCACGGCTAGGCAAGGAAAGCGTAACAGAAGGAAAGGAAGGCAAGGCAAAGCAATGCAAGGCAAGTGAAACAAAAGGCACGGCACGGCAAGGGGAAACAAGGCTAAGGCACGACAACGCAAGCTAGGCAATGCACGGCAAGGCAAGGAAAGGGTAACGCAAAGCAAGGCACGGTGAGCCAAGGCAAGGCTAATGCACGACAACGCAAGGCTAGGCAGTGCACGGCAAGGCAAGGAAAGAGTAACGGAAGGAAAGGCAAGGGATAGCAAGGCAAGGCAAGGCAAGGCAAGTGTAACAAAAGGCACGGCACGGCAAGGGGAAACAAGGCTAAGGCACGACAACGCAAGCTAAGCAATGCACGGCAAGGCAAGGAAAGGGTAACGCAAGGCAAGGCACGGTCAGTCGAGGCAAGGCTAATGCACGACAACGCAAGGCTTGGCAGTGCAAGGCTAGGCAAGGAAAGAGTAACAGAAGGAAAGGAAGGCAAGGCAAAGCAAGGCAAGTCAAGAGTAAGGGAAGGAACGGCACGGCAAGGGGAAACATGGGTAAGGCACGACAACGCAAGGTAGACAATGCACGGCAAGGCAAGGAAAGGGTAACGCAAGGCAAGGCACGGTGAGGCAAGGCAAGGCTAATGCACGACAACGCAAGGCTAGGCAATGGACGGCAAGGCAAGGAAAGGGTAACGCAAGGGAAGTCACGGTCAGGCGAGGCAAGGCTACGGCACGACAACGCAAGGCTAGGCAATGCACGGATGGTAAGCAAAGAGTAACGGAAGGCAAGGAAGGCAAGGGAAAGCAAGGCAAGTCAAGAGTAAGGGAAGGAACGGCACGGCAAGGGGAAACAAGGCTAAGGCACGACAACGCAAGCTAGGCAATGCACGGCAAGGCAAGGAAAGGGTAACGCAAGGCAAGGCACGGTCAGGCAAGGCAAGGCTAATGCACGACAACGCAAGGCTAGGCAGTGCACGGCTAGGCAAGGAACGAGTAACGGAAGGAATGGAAGGCAAGGCAAAGCAAGGCAAGGCAAGTGTAACAAAAGGCACGGCACGGCAAGGGGAAACAAGGCTAAGGCACGACAACGCAAGCTAGGCAATGCACGGCAAGGCAAGGAAAGGGTAACGCAAGGCAAGGCACGGTCAGGCGAGGCAAGGCTAAGGCACGACAACGCAAGGCTAGGCAATGCACGGCCAGGCAAGAAAAGGGTAATGCAAGGGAAGGCACGGTGGGGCAAGGTAAGGCTAATGCACGACAACGCACGTCTAGGCAATGCACGGCAAGGCAAGGAAAGGGTAACGCAAGGGAAGTCACGGTCAGGCGAGGCAAGGCTAAGTCACGACAGCGCAACGCTAGGCAATGCACGGAAGGGAAGCAAAGAGCAACGGAAGGCAAGGAAGGCAAGGGAAAGCAAGGCAAGTTAAGGGTAAGGGAAGGAACGGCACGGCAAGGGGAAACAAGGCTAAGGCACGACAACGCAAGCTAGGCAATGTACGGCAAGGCAAGAAAAGGGTAACGCAAGGCACAGCACGGTCAGGAAATGCAAGGCTAATGTACGACAACGGAAGGCTAGGCAATGCACGGCAAGGCAAGGAAAGAGTAACGGAATGTAAGGAATGCAAGGGAAAGCAAGGCAAGGCAAGAGTAACGGAAGGAACGGCACGGCAAGGGGAAACAAGGCTAAGGCACGACAACGCAAGCTAGGCAAAGCACGGCAAGGCAAGGAAAGGGTAACGCAAGGCAAGGCACGGTCAGGCAAGGCAAGGCTAATGCACGACAACGCAAGGCTAGGCAGTGCACGGCTAGGCAAGGAACGAGTAACGGAAGGAATGGAAGGCAAGGCAAAGCAAGGCAAGGCAAGTGTAACAAAAGGCACGGCACGGCAAGGGGAAACAAAGCTAAGGCACGACAACGCAAGCTAGGCAATGCACGGAAAGGCAAGGAAAGGGTAACGCAAGGCAAGGCAGGGTCAGGCAAGACAAGGCTAAGGCACGAAAACGCAAGCTAGGCAATGCACGGAAGGCAAGCAAAGAGTAAGGCAAGGCAAGGAATGCAAGGCAAAGCAAGGTAACGCAAGCAAGGCTATGGCAAGGTCAGAAAAAGGCTACGGCACGACAACGCAAGGCTACGCAATGCACGGAAGGCAAGCAAAGAGTAACGGAAGGCAAGGAAGGCAAGGCAAAGCAAGGCAACGCAAGCAAGGCTACGGCAAGGTGAAACAAGGCTAAGGCACGACAACGCACGGCTAGGCAATTCACGGCAAAGCAAGGAAAGGGTAACGCAAGGCAAGGCACGGTCAGGCAAGGTAAGGCTAATGCACGACAACGCAAGGCTAGGCAATGCACGGCAAGGCAAGGAAAGAGTAACGGAAGGCAAGGAATGCAAGGGAAAGCAAGGCAAGGCAAGAGTAACGGAAGGAACGGCACGGCAAGGGGAAGCAAGGCTAAGGCACGACAACGCAAGGCTAGGCAATGCACGGCAAGGCAAGGAAAGGGTAACGCAAGGCAAGGCACGGCAAGGCAAGGCAAGGTTAAGGCACGAAAACGCAAGGCTAGGCAATGCACGGAAGGCAAGCAAAGAGTAACGGAAGGCAAGAAAGGCAAGGGAAAGCAAGGCAAGGCAAGGGTAAGGGAAGGAACGGCACGGCAAGGGGAAACAAGGCTAAGGCACGACAACGCAAGCTAGGCAATGCACGGCAAGGCAAGGAAAGGGTAACGCAAGGCAAGGCACGGTCAGTCGAGGCAAGGCTAATGCACGACAACGCAAGGCTTGGCAGTGCACGGCTAGGCAAGGAAAGAGTAACAGAAGGAAAGGAAGGCAAGGCAAAGCAAGGCAAGGCAAGTGTAACAAAAGGCACGGCACGGCAAGGGGAAACAAGGCTAAGGCACGACAACGCAAGGTAGGCAATGCACGGCAAGGCAAGGAAAGGGTAACGCAAGGCAAGGCACGGTGAGGAAAGGCAAGGCTAATGCACAACAACGCACGTCTAGGCAATGCACGGCAAGGCAAGGAAAGGGTAACGCAAGGGAAGTCACGGTCAGGCGAGGCAAGGCTAAGGCACGACAACGCAAGCCTAGGAAATGCACGGCTAGGCAAGGAAAGAGTAACGGAACGGAAGGAAGGCAAGGCAAAGCAAGGCAAGGCAAGTGTAACAAAAGGCACGGCACGGCAAGGGGAAACAAGGGTAAGGCACGACAACGCAAGGTAGGCAATGCACGGCAAGGCAAGGAAAGGGTAACGCAAGGCAAGGCACGGTGAGGCAAGGCAAGGCTAATGCACATCAACGCACGTCTAGGCAATGGACGGCAAGGCAAGGAAAGGGTAACGCAAGGGAAGTCACGGTCAGGCGAGGCAAGGCTACGGCACGACAACGCAAGGCTAGGCAATGCACGGATGGTAAGCAAAGAGTAACGGAAGGCAAGGAAGGCAAGGGAAAGCAAGGCAAGTCAAGAGTAAGGGAAGGAACGGCACGGCAAGTGGAAACAAGGTTAAGGCACGACAACGCAAGCTGGGCAAATTACGGCAAGGCAAGGAAAGGGTAACGCAAGGCAAGGCACGGTCAGGCAAGGCAAGGCTAATGCACGACAACGAAAGGCTAGGCAGTGCACGGCTAGGCAAGGAACGAGTAACGGAAGGAATGGAAGGCAAGGCAAAGCAAGGCAAGGCAAGTGTAACAAAAGGCACGGCACGGCAAGGGGAAACAAGGCTAAGGCACGAAAACGCAAGCTAGGCAATGCACGGCAAGGCAAGGAAAGGGTAACGCAAGGCAAGGCACGGTGAGGCAAGGCAAGGCTAATGCACGACAACGCACGGCTAGGCAATGCACGGCAAGGCAAGGAAAGGGTAACGCAAAGCAAGGCACTGTCAGGCGAGGCAAGGCTAATGCACGACAACGCAAGGCTAGGCAAAGCAAGGCAAGGGAAGGAGAGGGTAACGCAAGGCCAGGCACGGTCAGTCGAGGGAAGGCTAATGCACGACAACGCAAGGATTGGCAGTGCACGGCTAGGCAAGGAAAGCGTAACAGAAGGAAAGGAAGGCAAGGCAAAGCAATGCAAGGCAAGTGAAACAAAAGGCACGGCACGGCAAGGGGAAACAAGGCTAAGGCACGACAACGCAAGCTAGGCAATGCACGGCAATGCAAGGAAAGGGTAACGCAAGGCAAGGCACGGTCAGGCGAGGCAAGGCTAATGCACGACAACGCAAGGCTTGGCAGTGCACGGCTAGGCAAGGAAAGGGTAACGCAAGGGAAGTCACGGTGAGGCAAGGCAAGGTTAAGGCACGAAAACGCAAGGCTAGGCAATGCACGGAAGGCAAGCAAAGAGTAACGGAAGGCAAGAAAGGCAAGGGAAAGCAAGGCAAGGCAAGGGTAAGGGAAGGAACGGCACGTCAAGGGGAAACAAGGCTAAGGCACGACAACGCAAGCTAGGCAATGCACGGCAAGGCAAGGAAAGGGTAACGCAAGGCAAGGCACGGTCAGTCGAGGCAAGGCTAATGCACGACAACGCAAGGCTTGGCAGTGCACGGCTAGGCAAGGAAAGCGTAACAGAAGGAAAGGAAGGCAAGGCAAAGCAATGCAAGGCAAGTGAAACAAAAGGCACGGCACGGCAAGGGGAAAAAAGGGTAAGGCACGACAACGCAAGCTAGGCAATGCACGGCAAGGCAAGGAAAGGGTAACGCAAGGCAAGGCACGGTGAGGCAAGGCAAGGCTAATGCACGACAACGCACGGCTAGGCAATGCACGGCCAGGCAAGGAAAGGGTAACGGAAGGCAAGCCACTGTCAGGCGAGGCAAGGCTAAGGCACGACAACGCAAGGCTAGGCAATGCACGGAAGGTCAGCAAAGAGTAACGGAAGGCATGGAAGGCAAGGCAAAGCAAGGCAAGTTAAGGGTAAGGGAAGGAACGGCACGGCAAGGGGAAACAGGGCTAAGGCATGAAAACGCAAGCTAGGCAATGCACGGCAAGGCAAGGAAAGGGTAACGCAAGGCAAGGCACGGTCAGGCAAGGCAAGGCTAATGCACGACAATGCAAGGCAAGTCAATGCACGGCAAGGCAAGGAAAGAGTAACGGAATGCAAGGAATGCAAGGGAAAGCAAGGCAAGGCAAGAGTAACGGAAGGAACAGCACGGCAAGGGGAAGCAAGGCTAAGGCACGACAACGCAAGGCTAGGCAATGCACGGCAAGGCAAGGAAAGGGTAACGCAAGGCAAGGCACGGTGAGGCAAGGCAAGGCTAAGGCACGAAAACGCAAGGCTAGGCAATGCACGGAAGGCAAGCAAAGAGTAACGGAAGGCAAGGAAGGCAAGGGAAAGCAAGGCAAGGCAAGGGTAAGGGAAGGAACGGCACGGCAAGGGGAAACAAGGCTAAGGCACGACAACGCAAGCTAGGCAATGCACGGCAAGGCAAGGAAAGGGTAACGCAAGGCAAGGCACGATCAGGCGAGGCAAGGCTAATGCACGACAACGCAAGGCTAGGCAGTGCACGGCTAGGCAAGGAAAGAGTAACGGAAGGATAGGAAGGCAAGGCAAAGCAAGGCAAGGCAAGTGTAACAAACGGCACGGCACGGCAAGGGGAAACAAGGCTAAGGCACGACAACGCAAGCTAGGCAATGCACGGCAAGGCAAGGAAAGGGTAACGCAAGGCAAGGCACGGTCAGGCAAGGCAAGGCTAATGCACGACAACGCAAGGCTATGCAGTGCACGGCTAGGCAAGGAAAGAGTAACAGAAGGAAAGGAAGGCAAGGCAAAGCAAGGCAAGGCAAGTGTAACAAAAGGCACGGCACGGCAAGGGGAAACAAGGCTAAGGCACGACAACGCAAGCTAGGCAATGCACGGCAAGGCAAGGAAAGGGTAACGCAAGGCAAGGCAGGGCCAGGCGAGACAAGGCTAAGGCACGACAACGCAAGGCTAGGCAATGCACGGCAAGGCAAGGAAAGGGTAATGCAAGGCAAGGCACGGTGAGGAAAGGCAAGGCTAATGCACAACAACGCACGTCTAGGCAATGCACGGCAAGGCAAGGAAAGGGTAACGCAAGGGAAGTCACGGTCAGGCGAGGCAAGGCTAAGGCACGACAACGCAAGGCTAGGCAATGCACGGCAAGGCAAGGAAAGAGTAACGGAATGTAAGGAATGCAAGGGAAAGCAAGGCAAGGCAAGAGTAACGGAAGGAACGGCACGGCAAGGGGAAACAAGGCTAAGGCAAAACAACGCAAGCTCTGCAATGCACGGCAAGGCAAGGAAAGGGTAACGCAAGGCAAGGCACGGTCAGGAAATGCAAGGCTAATGCACGACAACGGAAGGCTAGGCAATGCACGGCAAGGCAAGGAAAGAGTAACGGAATGTAAGGAATGCAAGGGAAAGCAAGGCAAGGCAAGAGTAACGGAAGGAACGGCACGGCAAGGGGAAACAAGGCTAAGGCACGACAACACAAGGCTAGGCAAAGCACGGCAAGGCAAGGAAAGGGTAACGCAAGGCAAGGCACTGTCAGGCGAGGCAAGGCTAATGCACGACAACGCAAGGCTAGGCAAAGCAAGGCAAGGGAAGGAGAGGCTAACGCAAGGCCAGGCACGGTCAGTCGAGGGAAGGCTAATGCACGACAACGCAAGGCTTGGCAGTGCACGGCTAGGCAAGGAAAGCGTAACAGAAGGAAAGGAAGGCAAGGCAAAGCAATGCAAGGCAAATGAAACAAAAGGCACGGCACGGCAAGGGGAAACAAGGCTAAGGCACGACAACGCAAGCTAGGCAATGCACGGCAAGGCAAGGACAGGGTAACGCAAGGCAAGGCACGGTCAGTCGAGGCAAGGCTAATGCACGACAACGCAAGGCTTGGCAGTGCACGGCTAGGCAAGGAAAGGGTAACGCAAGGGAAGTCACGGTGAGGCAAGGCAAGGCTAAGGCACGAAAACGCAAGGCTAGGCAATGCACGGAAGGCAAGCAAAGAGTAACGGAAGGCAAGAAAGGCAAGGGAAAGCAAGGCAAGGCAAGGGTAAGGGAAGGAACGGCACGTCAAGGGGAAACAAGGCTAAGGCACGACAACGCAAGCTAGGCAATGCACGGCAAGGCAAGGAAAGGGTAACGCAAGGCAAGGCACGGTCAGTCGAGGCAAGGCTAATGCACGACAACGCAAGGCTAGGCAGTGCACGGCTAGGCAAGGAAAGAGTAACAGAAGGAAAGGAAGGCAAGGCAAAGCAAGGCAAGGCAAGTGTAACAAAAGGCACGGCACGGCAAGGGGAAACAAGGGTAAGGCACGACAACGCAAGGTAGGCAATGCACGGCAAGGCAAGGAAAGGGTAACGCAAGGCAAGGCACGGTGAGTAAAGGCAAGGCTAATGCACAACAACGCACGTCTAGGCAATGCACGGCAAGGCAAGGAAAGGGTAACGCAAGGGAAGTCACGGTCAGGAGAGGCAAGGCTAAGGCACGACAACGCAAGGCTAGGCAATGCACGGCTAGGCAAGGAAAGAGTAACAGAAGGAAAGGAAGGCAAGGCAAAGCAAGGCAAGGCAAGTGTAACAAAAGGCACGGCACGGCAAGGGTTAACAAGTGTAAGGCACGACAACGCAAGGTAGGCAATGCACGGCAAGGCAAGGAAAGGGTAACGCAAGGCAAGGCACGGTGAGGCAAGGCAAGGCTAATGCACAACAACGCACGTCTAGGCAATGTACGGCAAGGCAAGGAAAGGGTAACGCAAGGCAAGGCTCTGTCAGGCGAGGCAAGGCTAAGGCACGACAACGCAAGGCTAGGCAATGCACGGAAGGTAAGCAAAGAGTAACGGAAGGCAAGGAAGGCAAGGGAAAGCAAGGCAAGTTAAGGGTAAGGTAAGGAACGGCACGGCAAGGGGAAACAAGGCTAAAGCACGACAACGCAAGCTAGGCAATGCACGGCAAGGCAAGGAAAGGGTAACGCAAGGCAAGGCACGGTCAGGAAATGCAAGGCTAATGCACGACAACGGAAGGCTAGGCAATGCACGGCAAGGCAAGGAAAGAGTAACGGAATGTAAGAAATGCAAGGGAAAGCAAGGCAAGGCAAGAGTAACGGAAGGAACGGCACGGCAAGGGGAAACAAGGCTAAGGCACGACAACGCAAGGCTAGGCAAAGCACGGCAAGGCAAGGAAAGGGTAACGCAAGGCAAGGCACGGTGAGGCAAGGCAAGGCTAATGCACGATAACGCACGGCTAGGCAAAGCAAGGCAAGGTAAGGAGAGGGTAACGCAAAGCCAGGCACGGTCAGTCGAGGGAAGGCTAATGCACGACAACGCAAGGCTTGGCAGTGCACGGCTAGGCAAGGAAAGCGTAACAGAAGGAAAGGAAGGCAAGGCAAAGCAATGCAAGGCAAGTGAAACAAAAGGCACGGCACGGCAAGGGGAAACAAGGGTAAGGCACGACAACGCAAGGTAGGCAATGCACGGAAAGGCAAGGAAAGGGTAACGCAAGGCAAGGCACGGTCAGGCAAGGCAAGGCTAATGCACGACAATGCAAGGCAAGTCAATGCACGGCAAGGCAAGGAAAGAGTAACGGAATGCAAGGAATGCAAGGGAAAGCAAGGCAAGGCAAGAGTACCGGAAGGAACAGCACGGCAAGGGGAAGCAAGGCTAAGGCACGACAACGCAAGGCTAGGCAATGCACGGCAAGGCAAGGAAAGGGAAACGCAAGGCAAGGCACGGTGAGGCAAGGCAAGGCTAAGGCACGAAAACGCAAGGCTAGGCAATGCACGGAAGGCAAGCAAAGAGTAACGGAAGGCAAGGAAGGCAAGGGAAAGCAAGGCAAGACAAGGGTAAGGGAAGGAACGGCACGGCAAGGGGAAACAAGGCTAAGGCACGACAACGCAAGCTAGGCAATGCACGGCAAGGCAAGGAAAGGGTAACGCAAGGCAAGGCACGATCAGGCGAGGCAAGGCTAATGCACGACAACGCAAGCTAGGCAGTGCACGGCTAGGCAAGGAAAGAGTAACGGAAGGATAGGAAGGCAAGGCAAAGCAAGGCAAGGCAAGTGTAACAAACGGCACGGCACGGCAAGGGGAAACAAGGCTAAGGCACGACAACGCAAGCTAGGCAATGCACGGCAAGGCAAGGAAAGGGTAACGCAAGGCAAGGCACGGTCAGGCAAGGCAAGGCTAATGCACGACAACGCAAGGCTAGGCAGTGCACGGCTAGGCAAGGAACGAGTAACGGAAGGAATGGAAGGCAAGGCAAAAGAAGGCAAGGCAAGTGTAACAAAAGGCACGGCACGGCAAGGGGAAACAAGGCTAAGGCACGACAACGCAAGCTAGGCAATGCACGGCAAGGCAAGGAAAGGGTAACGCAAGGCAAGGCAGGGCCAGGCGAGACAAGGCTAAGGCACGACAACGCAAGGCTAGGCAATGCACGGCAAGGCAAGGAAAGGGTAATGCAAGGCAAGGCACGGTGAGGAAAGGCAAGGCTAATGCACAACAACGCACGTCTAGGCAATGCACGGCAAGGCAAGGAAAGGGTAACGCAAGGGAAGTCACGGTCAGGCGAGGCAAGGCTAAGGCACGACAACGCAAGGCTAGGCAATGCACGGAAGGCAAGGAAAGAGTAACGGAAGGCAAGGAAGGCAAGGGAAAGCAAGGCAAGGCAAGAGTAACGGAAGGAACGGCACGGCAAGGGGAAACAAGGCTAAGGCACGACAACGCAAGCTAGGCAATGCACGGCAAGGCAAGGAAAGGGTAACGCAAGGCAAGGCACGGTCAGGCAAGGCAAGGCTAATGCACGACAACGCAAGGCTAGGCAATGCACGGCAAGGCAAGGAAAGAGTAACGGAATGTAAGGAATGCAAGGGAAAGCAAGGCAAGGCAAGAGTAACGGAAGGAACGGCACGGCAAGGGGAAACAAGGCTAAGGCACGACAACGCAAGGCTAGGCAAAGCACGGCAAGGCAAGGAAAGGGTAACGCAAAGCAAGGCACTGTCAGGCGAGGCAAGGCTAATGCACGACAACGCAAGGCTAGGCAAAGCAAGGCAAGGGAAGGAGAGGGTAACGCAAGGCCAGGCACGGTCAGTCGAGGGAAGGCTAATGCACGACAACGCAAGGCTTGGCAGTGCACGGCTAGGCAAGGAAAGCGTAACAGAAGGAAAGGAAGGCAAGGCAAAGCAATGCAAGGCAAGTGAAACAAAAGGCACGGCACGGCAAGGGGAAACAAGGCTAAGGCACGACAACGCAAGCTAGGCAATGCACGACAAGGCAAGGAAAGGGTAACGCAAGGCAAGGCACGGCCAGTCGAGGCAAGGCTAATGCACGACAACGCAAGGCTTGGCAGTGCACGGCTAGGCAAGGAAAGGGTAACGCAAGGGAAGTCACGGTGAGGCAAGGCAAGGTTAAGGCACGAAAACGCAAGGCTAGGCAATGCACGGAAGGCAAGCAAAGAGTAACGGAAGGCAAGGAAGGCAAGGGAAAGCAAGGCAAGGCAAGGGTAAGGGAAGGAACGGCACGGCAAGGGGAAACAAGGCTAAGGCACGACAACGCAAGCTAGGCAATGCACGGCAAGGCAAGGAAAGGGTAACGCAAGGCAAGGCACGGTCAGTCGAGGCAAGGCTAATGCACGACAACGCAAGGCTAGGCAGTGCACGGCTAGGCAAGGAAAGAGTAACAGAAGGAAAGGAAGGCAAGGCAAAGCAAGGCAAGGCAAGTGTAACAAAAGGCACGGCACGGCAAGGGGAAACAAGGCTAAGGCACGACAACGCAAGGTAGGCAATGCACGGCAAGGCAAGGAAAGGGTAACGCAAGGCAAGGCACGGTGAGTAAAGGCAAGGCTAATGCACAACAACGCACGTCTAGGCAATGCACGGCAAGGCAAGGAAAGGGTAACGCAAGGGAAGTCACGGTCAGGCGAGGCAAGGCTAATGCACGACAACGCAAGGCTAGGCAATGCACGGCTAGGCAAGGAAAGAGTAACAGAAGGAAAGGAAGGCAAGGCAAAGCAAGGCAAGGCAAGTGTAACAAAAGGCACGGCACGGCAAGGGGAAACAAGGGTAAGGCACGACAACGCAAGGTAGGCAATGCACGGCAAGGCAAGGAAAGGGTAACGCAAGGCAAGGCACGGTGAGGCAAGGCAAGGCTAATGCACAACAACGCACGTCTAGGCAATGTACGGCAAGGCAAGGAAAGGGTAACGCAAGGCAAGGCTCTGTCAGGCGAGGCAAGGCTAAGGCACGACAACGCAAGGCTAGGCAATGCACGGAAGGTAAGCAAAGAGTAACGGAAGGCAAGGAAGGCAAGGGAAAGCAAGGCAAGTTAAGGGTAAGGGAAGGAACGGCACGGCAAGGGGAAACAAGGCTAAGGCACGACAACGCAAGCTAGGCAATGCACGGCAAGGCAAGGAAAGGGTAACGCAAGGCAAGGCACGGTCAGGCAATGCAAGGCTAAGGCACGACAACGCAAGGCTAGGCAATGCACGGCAAGGCAAGGAAAGAGTAACGGAATGTAAGAAATGCAAGGGAAAGCAAGGCAAGGCAAGAGTAACGGAAGGAACGGCACTGCAAGGGGAAACAAGGCTAAGGCACGACAACGCAAGGCTAGGCAAAGCACGGCAAGGCAAGGAAAGGGTAACGCAAGGCAAGGCACGGTGAGGCAAGGCAAGGCTAATGCACGATAACGCACGGCTAGGCAAAGCAAGGCAAGGGAAGGAGAGGGTAACGCAAAGCCAGGCACGGTCAGTCGAGGGAAGGCTAATGCACGACAACGCAAGGCTTGGCAGTGCACGGCTAGGCAAGGAAAGCGTAACAGAAGGAAAGGAAGGCAAGGCAAAGCAATGCAAGGCAAGTGAAACAAAAGGCACGGCACGGCAAGGGGAAACAAGTGTAAGGCACGACAACGCAAGGTAGGCAATGCACGGCAAGGCAAGGAAAGGGTAACGCAAGGCAAGGCACGGTCAGGCAAGGCAAGGCTAATGCACGACAACGCAAGGCTAGGCAATGCACGGCAAGGCAAGGAAAGAGTAACGGAATGCAAGGAATGCAAGGGAAAGCAAGGCAAGGCAAGAGTAACGGAAGGAACGGCACGGCAAGGGGAAGCAAGGCTAAGGCACGACAACGCAAGGCTAGGCAATGCACGGCAAGGCAAGGAAAGGGTAACGCAAGGCAAGGCACGGTGAGGCAAGGCAAGGCTAAGGCACGAAAACGCAAGGCTAGGCAATGCACGGAAGGCAAGCAAAGAGTAACGGAATGCAAGGAAGGCAAGGGAAAGCAAGGCAAGGCAAGGGTAAGGGAAGGAACGGCACGGCAAGGGGAAACAAGGCTAAGGCACGACAACGCAAGCTAGGCAATGCACGGCAAGGCAAGGAAAGGGTAACGCAAGGCAAGGCACGATCAGGCGAGGCAAGGCTAATGCACGACAACGCAAGGCTAGGCAGTGCACGGCTAGGCAAGGAAAGAGTAACGGAAGGAAAGGAAGGCAAGGCAAAGCAAGGCAAGGCAAGTGTAACAAAAGGCACGGCACGGCAAGGGGAAACAAGGCTAAGGCACGACAACGCAAGCTAGGCAATGCACGGCAAGGCAAGGAAAGGGTAACGCAAGGCAAGGCACGGTCAGGCAAGGCAAGGCTAATGCACGACAACGCAAGGCTAGGCAGTGCACGGCTAGGCAAGGAACGAGTAACGGAAGGAATGGAAGGCAAGGCAAAAGAAGGCAAGGCAAGTGTAACAAAAGGCACGGCACGGCAAGGAAAGGCTAAGGCACGACAACGCAAGCTAGGCAATGCACGGCAAGGCAAGGAAAGGGTAACGCAAGGCAAGTCAGGGCCAGGCGAGACAAGGCTAAGGCACGACAACGCAAGGCTAGGCAATGCACGGCAAGGCAAGGAAAGGTTAATGCAAGGCAAGGCACGGTGAGGAAAGGCAAGGCTAATGCACAACAACGCACGTCTAGGCAATGCACGGCAAGGCAAGGAAAGGGTAACGCAAGGGAAGTCACGGTCAGGCGAGGCAAGGCTAAGGCACGACAACGCAAGGCTAGGCAATGCACGGCAAGGCAAGGAAAGAGTAACGGAATGTAAGGAATGCAAGGGAAAGCAAGGCAAGGCAAGAGTAACGGAAGGAACGGCACGGCAAGGGGAAACAAGGCTAAGGCACGACAACGCAAGCTAGGCAATGCACGGCAAGGCAAGGAAAGGGTAACGCAAGGCAAGGCACGGTCAGGATATGCAAGGCTAATGCACGACAACGGAAGGCTAGGCAATGCACGGCAAGGCAAGGAAAGAGTAACGGAATGTAAGGAATGCAAGGGAAAGCAAGGCAAGGCAAGAGTAACGGAAGGAACGGCACGGCAAGGGGAAACAAGGCTAAGGCACGACAACGCAAGGCTAGGCAAAGCACGGCAAGGCAAGGAAAGGGTAACGCAAAGCAAGGCACTGTCAGGCGAGGCAAGGCTAATGCACGACAACGCAAGGCTAGGCAAAGCAAGGCAAGGGAAGGAGTGGGTAACGCAAGGCCAGGCACGGTCAGTCGAGGGAAGGCTAATGCACGACAACGCAAGGCTTGGCAGTGCACGGCTAGGCAAGGAAAGCGTAACAGAAGGAAAGGAAGGCAAGGCAAAGCAATGCAAGGCAAGTGAAACAAATGGCACGGCACGGCAAGGGGAAACAAGGCTAAGGCACGACAACGCAAGCTAGGCAATGCAAGACAAGGGAAGGAAAGGGTAACGCAAGGCAAGGCACGGTCAGGCGAGGCAAGGCTAATGCACGACAACGCAAGGCTTGGCAGTGCACGGCTAGGCAAGGAAAGGGTAACGCAAGGGAAGTCACGGTGAGGCAAGGCAAGGTTAAGGCACGAAAACGCAAGGCTAGGCAATGCACGGAAGGCAAGCAAAGAGTAACGGAAGGCAAGAAAGGCAAGGGAAAGCAAGGCAAGGCAAGGGTAAGGGAAGGAACGGCACGTCAAGGGGAAACAAGGCTAAGGCACGACAACGCAAGCTAGGCAATGCACGGCAAGGCAAGGAAAGGGTAACGCAAGGCAAGGCACGGTCAGGCGAGGCAAGGCTAATGCACGACAACGCAAGGCTAGGCAATGCACGGCTAGGCAAGCAAAGAGTAACGGAAGGAAAGGAAGGCAAGGCAAAGCAAGGCAAGGCAAGTGTAACAAAAGGCACGGCACGGCAAGGGGAAACAAGGGTAAGGCACGACAACGCAAGGTAGGCAATGCACGGCAAGGCAAGGAAAGGGTAACGCAAGGCAAGGCACGGTGAGGAAAGGCAAGGCTAATGCACAACAACGCACGTCTAGGCAATGCACGGCAAGGCAAGGAAAGGGTAACGCAAGGGAAGTCACGGTCAGGAGAGGCAAGGCTAAGGCACGACAACGCAAGGCTAGGCAATGCACGGCTAGGCAAGGAAAGAGTAACAGAAGGAAAGGAAGGCAAGGCAAAGCAAGGCAAGGCAAGTGTAACAAAAGGCACGGCACGGCAAGGGGAAACAAGGGTAAGGCACGACAACGCAAGGTAGGCAATGCACGGCAAGGCAAGGAAAGGGTAACGCAAGGCAAGGCACGGTGAGGCAAGGCAAGGCTAATGCACAACAACGCACGTCTAGGCAATGTACGGCAAGGCAAGGAAAGGGTAACGCAAGGCAAGGCTCTGTCAGGCGAGGCAAGGCTAAGGCACGACAACGCAAGGCTAGGCAATGCACGGAAGGTAAGCAAAGAGTAACGGAAGGCAAGGAAGGCAAGGGAAAGCAAGGCAAGTTAAGGGTAAGGGAAGGAACTGCACGGCAAGGGGAAACAAGGCTAAGGCACGCCAACGCAAGCTGGGCAAAGCACGGCAAGGCAAGGAAAGGGTAACGCAAGGCAAGGCACGGTCAGTCAAGGCAAGGCTAATGTACGACAACGGAAGGCTAGGCAATGCACCTCAAGGCAAGGAAAGAGTAACGGAATGTAAGAAATGCAAGGGAAAGCAAGGCAAGGCAAGAGTAACGGAAGGAACGGCACTGCAAGGGGAAACAAGGCTAAGGCACGACAACGCAAGGCTAGGCAAAGCACGGCAAGGCAAGGAAAGGGTAACGCAAGGCAAGGCACGGTGAGGCAAGGCAAGGCTAATGCACGATAACGCACGGCTAGGCAAAGCAAGGCAAGGTAAGGAGAGGGTAACGCAAAGCCAGGCACGGTCAGTCGAGGGAAGGCTAATGCACGACAACGCAAGGCTTGGCAGTGCACGGCTAGGCAAGGAAAGCGTAACAGAAGGAAAGGAAGGCAAGGCAAAGCAATGCAAGGCAAGTGAAACAAAAGGCACGGCACGGCAAGGGGAAACAAGTGTAAGGCACGACAACGCAAGCTAGGCAATGCACGACAAGGCAAGGAAAGGGTAACGCAAGGCAAGGCACGGCCAGGCAAGGCAAGGCTAATGCAAGACAACGCACGGCTAGGCAATGCACGGCAAGGCAAGGAAAGGGTAACGCAAGGCAAGGCACTGTCAGGCGAGGCAAGGCTAATGCACGACAACGCAAGGCTAGGCAATGCACGGAAGGTAAGCAAAGAGTAACGGAAGGCAAGGAAGGCAAGGGAAAGCAAGGCAAGTTAAGGGTAAGGGAAGGAACGGCACGGCAAGGGGAAACAGGGCTAAGGCATGACAACGCAAGCTAGGCAATGCACGGCAAGGCAAGGAAAGGGTAACGCAAGGCAAGGCACGGTCAGGCAAGGCAAGGCTAATGCACGACAACGCAAGGCTAGTCAATGCACGGCAAGGCAAGGAAAGAGTAACGGAAGGCAAGGAATGCAAGGGAAAGCAAGGCAAGGCAAGAGTAACGGAAAGAACGGCACGGCAAGGGGAAACAAGGCTAAGGCACGACAACGCAAGGCTAGGCAATGCACGGCAAGGCAAGGAAAGGGTAAAGCAAGGCAAGGCACGGTGAGGCAAGGCAAGGCTAAGGCACGAAAACGCAAGGCTAGGCAATGCACGGAAGGCAAGCAAAGAGTAACGGAAGGCAAGGAAGGCAAGGGAAAGCAAGGCAAGGCAAGGGTAAGGGAAGGAACGGCACGGCAAGGGGAAACAATGCTAAGGCACGACAACGCAAGCTAGGCAATGCACGGCAAGGCAAGGAAAGGGTAACGCAAGGCAAGGCACGATCAGGCGAGGCAAGGCTAATGCACGACAACGCAAGGCTAGGCAGTGCACGGCTAGGCAAGGAAAGAGTAACGGAAGGATAGGAAGGCAAGGCAAAGCAAGGCAAGGCAAGTGTAACAAACGGCACGGCACGGCAAGGGGAAACAAGGCTAAGGCACGACAACGCAAGCTAGGCAATGCACGGCAAGGCAAGGAAAGGGTAACGCAAGGCAAGGCACGGTCAGTCGAGGCAAGGCTAATGCACGACAACGCAAGGCTTGGCAGTGCAAGGCTAGGCAAGGAAAGAGTAACAGAAGGAAAGGAAGGCAAGGCAAAGCAATGCAAGGCAAGTGAAACAAAAGGCACGGCACGGCAAGGAGAAACAAGGGTAAGGCACGACAACGCAAGCTAGGCAATGCACGGCAAGGCAAGGAAAGGGTAACGTAAGGCAAGGCACGGTGAGGCAAGGCAAGGCTAATGCACAACAACGCAGGGCTAGGCAATGGACGGCAAGGCAAGGAAAGGGTAACGCAAGGGAAGTCACGGTCAGGCGAGGCAAGGCTACGGCACGACAACGCAAGGCTAGGCAATGCACGGATGTTAAGCAAAGAGTAACGGAAGGCAAGGAAGGCAAGGGAAAGCAAGGCAAGTCAAGAGTAAGGGAAGGAACGGCACGGCAAGGCGAAACAAGGCTAAGGCACGACAACGCAAGTTGGGCAAAGCACGGCAAGGCAAGGAAAGGGTAACGCAAGGCAAGGCACGGTCAAGCAAGGCAAGGCTAAGGCACGACAACGCAAGGCTAGGCAATGCACGGCAAGGCAAGGAAAGAGTAACGGAATGTAAGGAAGGCAAGGGAAAGCAAGGCAAGGCAAGAGTAACGGAAGGAACGGCACGGCAAGGGGAAACAAGGCTAAGGCACGACAACGCAAGCTAGGCAATGCACGGCAAGGCAAGGAAAGGGTAACGCAAGGCAAGGCAGGGTCAGGCGAGACAAGGCTAAGGCACGACAACGCAAGGCTAGGCAATGCACGGCAAGGCAAGGAAAGGGTAACGCAAGGCAAGGCACGGTGAGGAAAGGCAAGGGTAATGCACAACAACGCACGTCTAGGCAATGCACGGCAAGGCAAGGAAAGGGTAACGCAAGGGAAGTCACGGTCAGGCGAGGCAAGGCTAAGGCACGACAACGCAAGGCTAGGCAATGCACGGCAAGGCAAGGAAAGAGTAACGGAAGGAAAGGAAGGCAAGGCAAAGCAAGGCAAGGCAAGTGTAACGGAAGGAACGGCACGGCAAGGGGAAACAAGGCTAAGGCACGACAACGCAAGCTAGGCAATGCACGGCAAGGCAAGGAAAGGGTAACGCAAGGCAAGGCACGGTCAGGCAAGGCAAGGCTAATGCACGACAACGCAAGGCTAGGCAGTGCACGGCAAGGCAAGGAAAGAGTAACGGAAGGAAAGGAAGGCAAGGGAAAGCAAGGCAAGGCAAGTGTAACGGAAGGAACGGCACGGCAAGGGGAAACAAGGCTAAGGCACGACAACGCAAGCTAGGCAATGCACGGCAAGGCAAGGAAAGGGTAACGCAAGGCAAGGCACGGTGGGGCAAGGCAAGGCTAATGCACGACAACGCACGGCTAGGCAATGCACGGCAAGGCAAGGAAAGGGTAACGCAAAGCAAGGCACTGTCAGGCGAGGCAAGGTTAATGCACGACAACGCAAGGCTAGGCAAAGCAAGGCAAGGGAAGGAGAGGGTAACGCAAGGCCAGGCACGGTCAGTCGAGGGAAGGCTAATGCACGACAACGCAAGGCTTGGCAGTGCACGGCTAGGCAAGGAAAGCGTAACAGAAGGAAAGGAAGGCAAGGCAAAGCAATGCAAGGCAAGTGACACAAATGGCACGGCACGGCAAGGAGAAACAAGGCTAAGGCACGACAACGCAAGCTAGGCAATGCACGGCAAGGCAAGGAAAGGGTAACGCAAGGCAAGGCACGGTGAGGCAAGGCAAGGCTAATGCACGACAACGCAAGGCTAGGCAGTGCACGGCTAGGCAAGGAAAGAGTAACGGAAGGATAGGAAGGCAAGGCAAAGCAAGGCAAGGCAAGTGTAACAAACGGCACGGCACGGCAAGGGGAAACAAGGCTAAGGCACGACAACGCAAGCTAGGCAATGCACGGCAAGGCAAGGAAAGGGTAACGCAAGGCAAGGCACGGTCAGTCGAGGCAAGGCTAATGCACGACAACGCAAGGCTTGGCAGTGCACGGCTAGGCAAGGAAAGAGTAACAGAAGGAAAGGAAGGCAAGGCAAAGCAATGCAAGGCAAGTGAAACAAAAGGCACGGCACGGCAAGGGGAAACATGGGTAAGGCACGACAACGCAAGCTAGGCAATGCACGGCAAGGCAAGGAAAGGGTAACGCAAGGCAAGGCACGGTGAGGCAAGGCAAGGCTAATGCACAACAACGCACGGCTAGGCAATGCACGGCAAGGCAAGGAAAGGGTAACGCAAGGGAAGTCACGGTCAGGCGAGGCAAGGCTACGGCACGACAACGCAAGGCTAGGCAATGCACGGAAGGTAAGCAAAGAGTAACGGAAGGCAAGGAAGGCAAGGGAAAGCAAGGCAAGGCAAGAGTAAGGGAAGGAACGGCACGGCAAGGGGAAACAAGGCTAAGGCACGACAACGCAAGCTAGGCAATGCACGGCAAGGCAAGGAAAGGGTAACGCAAGGCAAGGCACGGTCAGGCAAGGCAAGGCTAATGCACGACAACGCAAGGCTAGGCAATGCACGGCAAGGCAAGGAAAGAGTAACGGAAGGCAAGGAAGGCAAGGGAAAGCAAGGCAAGGCAAGAGTAACGGAAGGAACGGCACGGCAAGGGGAAACAAGGCTAAGGCACGACAACGCAAGGCTAGGCAATGCACGGCAAGGCAAGGAAAGGGTAACGCAAGGCAAGGCACGGTGAGGCAAGGCAAGGCTAAGGCACGACAACGCAAGGCTAGGCAATGCACGGCAAGGCAAGGAAAGGGTAATGCAAGGGAAGGCACGGTGAGGAAAGGCAAGGCTAATGCAAGACAACGCACGTCTAGGCAATGCACGGCAAGGCAAGGAAAGGGTAACGCAAGGGAAGTCACGGTCAGGCGAGGCAAGGCTAAGTCACGACAACGCAAGGCTAGGCAATGCACGGAAGGCAAGCAAAGAGCAACGGAAGGCAAGGAAGGCAAGGGAAAGCAAGGCAAGTTAAGGGTAAGGGAAGGAACGGCACGGCAAGGGGAAACAAGGCTAAGGCACGACAACGCAAGCTAGGCAATGCACGGCAAGGCAAGGAAAGGGTAACGCAAGGCAAGGCACGGTCAGGAAATGCAAGGCTAATGCACGACAACGGAAGGCTAGGCAATGCACGGCAAGGCAAGGAAAGAGTAACGGAATGTAAGGAATGCAAGGGAAAGCAAGGCAAGGCAAGAGTAACGGAAGGAACGGCACGGCAAGGGGAAACAAGGCTAAGGCACGACAACGCAAGCTAGGCAAAGCACGGCAAGGCAAGGAAAGGGTAACGCAAGGCAAGGCACGGTCAGGCAAGGCAAGGCTAATGCACGACAACGCAAGGCTAGGCAGTGCACGGCTAGGCAAGGAACGAGTAACGGAAGGAATGGAAGGCAAGGCAAAGCAAGGCAAGGCAAGTGTAACAAAAGGCACGGCACGGCAAGGGGAAACAAAGCTAAGGCACGACAACGCAAGCTAGGCAATGCACGGAAAGGCAAGGAAAGGGTAACGCAAGGCAAGGCAGGGTCAGGCGAGACAAGGCTAAGGCACGAAAACGCAAGGCTAGGCAATGCACGGAAGGCAAGCAAAGAGTAACGGAAGGCAAGGAATGCAAGGGAAAGCAAGGTAACGCAAGCAAGGCTATGGCAAGGTCAAAAAAAGGCTACGGCACGACAACGCAAGGCTACGCAATGCACGGAAGGCAAGCAAAGAGTAACGGAAGGCAAGGAAGGCAAGGCAAAGCAAGGCAACGCAAGCAAGGCTACGGCAAGGTGAAACAAGGCTAAGGCACGACAACGCACGGCTAGGCAATGCACGGCAAAGCAAGGAAAGGGTAACGCAAGGCAAGGCACGGTCAGGCAAGGCAAGGCTAATGCACGACAACGCAAGGCTAGGCAATGCACGGCAAGGCAAGGAAAGAGTAACGGAAGGCAAGGAATGCAAGGGAAAGCAAGGCAAGGCAAGAGTAACGGAAGGAACGGCACGGCAAGGGGAAACAAGGCTAAGGCACGACAACGCAAGGCTAGGCAATGCACGGCAAGGCAAGGAAAGGGTAACGCAAGGCAAGGCACGGTGAGGCAAGGCAAGGTTAAGGCACGAAAACGCAAGGCTAGGCAATGCACGGAAGGCAAGCAAAGAGTAACGGAAGGCAAGAAAGGCAAGGGAAAGCAAGGCAAGGCAAGGGTAAGGGAAGGAACGGCACGGCAAGGGGAAACAAGGCTAAGGCACGACAACGCAAGCTAGGCAATGCACGGCAAGGCAAGGAAAGGGTAACGCAAGGCAAGGCACGGTCAGTCGAGGCAAGGTTAATGCACGACAACGCAAGGCTTGGCAGTGCACGGCTAGGCAAGGAAAGAGTAACAGAAGGAAAGGAAGGCAAGGCAAAGCAAGGCAAGGCAAGTGTAACAAAAGGCACGGCACGGCAAGGGGAAACAAGGGTAAGGCACGACAACGCAAGGTAGGCAATGCACGGCAAGGCAAGGAAAGGGTAACGCAAGGCAAGGCACGGTGAGGCAAGGCAAGGCTAATGCACAACAACGCACGTCTAGGCAATGCACGGCAAGGCAAGGAAAGGGTAACGCAAGGGAAGGCTCTGTCAGACAAGGCAAGGCTAGGCAATGCACGGCAAGGCATTGAAAGAGTAACGGAACGGAAGGAAGGCAAGGCAAAGCAAGGCAAGGCAAGTGTAACAAAAGGCACGGCACGGCAAGGGGAAACAAGGGTAAGGCACGACAACGCAAGGTAGGCAATGCACGGCAAGGCAAGGAAAGGGTAACGCAAGGCAAGGCCCGGTGAGGCAAGGCAAGGCTAATGCACGACAACGCACGTCTAGGCAATGCACGGCAAGGCAAGGAAAGGGTAACGCAAGGGAAGTCACGGTCAGGCGAGGCAAGGCTACGGCACGACAACGCAAGGCTAGGCAATGCACGGATGGTAAGCAAAGAGTAACGGAAGGCAAGGAAGGCAAGGGAAAGCAAGGCAAGTCAAGAGTAAGGGAAGGAACGGCACGGCAAGGGGAAACAAGGCTAAGGCACGACAACGCAAGCTGGGCAATGCACGGCAAGGCAAGGAAAGGGTAACGCAAGGCAAGGCACGGTCAGGCAAGGCAAGGCTAATGCACGACAACGCAAGGCTAGGCAGTGCACGGCTAGGCAAGGAACGAGTAACGGAAGGAATGGAAGGCAAGGGAAAGCAAGGCAAGGCAAGAGTAAGGGAAGGAACGGCACGGCAAGGGGAAGCAAGGCTAAGGCACGACAACGCAAGGCTAGGCAATGCACGGCAAGGCAAGGAAAGGGTAACGCAAGGCAAGGCACGGTGAGGCAAGGCAAGGCTAAGGCACGAAAACGCAAGGCTAGGCAATGCACGGAAGGCAAGCAAAGAGTAACGGAAGGCAAGGAAGGCAAGGGAAAGCAAGGCAAGGCAAGGGTAAGGGAAGGAACGGCACGGCAAGGGGAAACAAGGCTAAGGCACGACAACGCAAGCTAGGCAATGCACGGCAAGGCAAGGAAAGGGTAACGCAAGGCAAGGCACGATCAGGCGAGGCAAGGCTAATGCACGACAACGCAAGGCTAGGCAGTGCACGGCTAGGCAAGGAAAGAGTAACGGAAGGATAGGAAGGCAAGGCAAAGCAAGGCAAGGCAAGTGTAACAAACGGCACGGCACGGCAAGGGGAAACAAGGCTAAGGCACGACAACGCAAGCTAGGCAATGCACGGCAAGGCAAGGAAAGGGTAACGCAAGGCAAGGCACGGTCAGGCAAGGCAAGGCTAATGCACGACAACGCAAGGCTAGGCAGTGCACGGCTAGGCAAGGAACGAGTAACGGAAGGAATGGAAGGCAAGGCAAAAGAAGGCAAGGCAAGTGTAACAAAAGGCACGGCACGGCAAGGGGAAACAAGGCTAAGGCACGACAACGCAAGCTAGGCAATGCACGGCAAGGCAAGGAAAGGGTAACGCAAGGCAAGGCAGGGCCAGGCGAGACAAGGCTAAGGCACGACAACGCAAGGCTAGGCAATGCACGGCAAGGCAAGGAAAGGGTAACGCAAGGCAAGGCACGGTGAGGCAAGGCAAGGCTAATGCACAACAACGCACGGCTAGGCAATGCACGGCAAGGCAAGGAAAGGGTAACGCAAGGGAAGTCACGGTCAGGCGAGGCAAGGCTAAGGCACGACAACGCAAGGCTAGGCAATGCACGGCAAGTCAAGGAAAGAGTAACGGAATGTAAGGAATGCAAGGGAAAGCAAGGCAAGGCAAGAGTAACGGAAGGAACGGCACGGCAAGGGGAAACAAGGCTAAGGCAAAACAACGCAAGCTCTGCAATGCACGGCAAGGCAAGGAAAGGGTAACGCAAGGCAAGGCACGGTCAGGAAATGCAAGGCTAATGCACGACAACGGAAGGCTAGGCAATGCACGGCAAGGCAAGGAAAGAGTAACGGAATGTAAGGAATGCAAGGGAAAGCAAGGCAAGGCAAGAGTAACGGAAGGAACGGCACGGCAAGGGGAAACAAGGCTAAGGCACGACAACGCAAGGCTAGGCAATGCACGGCAAGGCAAGGAAAGGGTAACGCAAAGCAAGGCACTGTCAGGCGAGGCAAGGCTAATGCACGACAACGCAAGGCTAGGCAAAGCAAGGCAAGGGAAGGAGAGGGTAACGCAAGGCCAGGCACGGTCAGTCGAGGGAAGGCTAATGCACGACAACGCAAGGCTTGGCAGTGCACGGCTAGGCAAGGAAAGCGTAACAGAAGGAAAGGAAGGCAAGGCAAAGCAATGCAAGGCAAGTGAAACAAAAGGCACGGCACGGCAAGGGGAAACAAGGCTAAGGCACGACAACGCAAGCTAGGCAATGCACGACAAGGCAAGGAAAGGGTAACGCAAGGCAAGGCACGGCCAGTCGAGGCAAGGCTAATGCACGACAACGCAAGGCTAGGCAGTGCACGGCTAGGCAAGGAAAGGGTAACGCAAGGCAAGGCACGGTGAGGCAAGGCAAGGTTAAGGCACGAAAACGCAAGGCTAGGCAATGCACGGAAGGCAAGCAAAGAGTAACGGAAGGCAAGAAAGGCAAGGGAAAGCAAGGCAAGGCAAGGGTAAGGGAAGGAACGGCACGTCAAGGGGAAACAAGGCTAAGGCACGACAACGCAAGGCTAGGCAATGCACGGCAGGGCAAGGAAAGGGTAACGCAAGGCAAGGCACGGTCAGTCGAGGCAAGGCTAATGCACGACAACGCAAGGCTAGGCAGTGCACGGCTAGGCAAGGAAAGAGTAACAGAAGGAAAGGAAGGCAAGGCAAAGCAAGGTAAGGCAAGTATAACAAAAGGCACGGCACGGCAAGGGGAAACAAGGGTAAGGCACGACAACGCAAGGTAGGCAATGCACGGCAATGCAAGGAAAGGGTAACGCAAGGCAAGGCACGGTGAGTAAAGGCAAGGCTAATGCACAACAACGCACGTCTAGGCAATGCACGGCAAGGCAAGGAAAGGGTAACGCAAGGGAAGTCACGGTCAGGAGAGGCAAGGCTAAGGCACGACAACGCAAGGCTAGGCAATGCACGGCTAGGCAAGGAAAGAGTAACAGAAGGAAAGGAAGGCAAGGCAAAGCAAGGCAAGGCAAGTGTAACAAAAGGCACGGCACGGCAAGGGTTAACAAGTGTAAGGCACGACAACGCAAGGTAGGCAATGCACGGCAAGGCAAGGAAAGGGTAACGCAAGGCAAGGCACGGTGAGGCAAGGCAAGGCTAATGCACAACAACGCACGTCTAGGCAATGTACGGCAAGGCAAGGAAAGGGTAACGCAAGGCAAGGCTCTGTCAGGCGAGGCAAGGCTAAGGCACGACAGCGCAAGGCTAGGCAATGCACGGAAGGTAAGCAAAGAGTAACGGAAGGCAAGGAAGGCAAGGGAAAGCAAGGCAAGTTAAGGGTAAGGTAAGGAACGACACGGCAAGGGGAAACAAGGCTAAAGCACGACAACGCAAGCTAGGCAATGCACGGCAAGGCAAGGAAAGGGTAACGCAAGGCAAGGCACGGTCAGGAAATGCAAGGCTAATGCACGACAACGGAAGCTAGGCAATGCACCTCAAGGCAAGGAAAGAGTAACGGAATGTAAGAAATGCAAGGGAAAGCAAGGCAAGGCAAGAGTAACGGAAGGAACGGCACTGCAAGGGGAAACAAGGCTAAGGCACGACAACGCAAGGCTAGGCAAAGCACGGCAAGGCAAGGAAAGGGTAACGCAAGGCAAGGCACGGTGAGGCAAGGCAAGGCTAATGCACGATAACGCACGGCTAGGCAAAGCAAGGCAAGGGAAGGAGAGGGTAACGCAAAGCCAGGCACGGTCAGTCGAGGGAAGGCTAATGCACGACAACGCAAGGCTTGGCAGTGCACGGCTAGGCAAGGAAAGCGTAACAGAAGGAAAGGAAGGCAAGGCAAAGCAATGCAAGGCAAGTGAAACAAAAGGCACGGCACGGCAAGGGGAAAAAAGGGTAAGGCACGACAACGCAAGCTAGGCAATGCACGGCAAGGCAAGGAAAGGGTAACGCAAGGCAAGGCACGGTCAGGCGAGGCAAGGCTAATGCACGACAACGCAAGGCTAGGCAATGCACGGCAAGGCAAGGAAAGGGTAACGCAAAGCAACGCACTGTCAGGCGAGGCAAGGCTAATGCACGACAACGCAAGGCTAGGCAATGCACGGAAGGTAAGCAAAGAGTAACGGAAGGCAAGGAAGGCAAGGGAAAGCAAGGCAAGTTAAGGGTAAGGGAAGGAACGGCACGGCAAGGGGAAACAGGGCTAAGGCATGAAAACGCAAGCTAGGCAATGCACGGCAAGGAAAGGAAAGGGTAACGCAAGGCAAGGCACGGTCAGGCAAGGCAAGGCTAATGCACGACAACGCAAGGCTAGTCAATGCACGGCAAGGCAAGGAAAGAGTAACGGAATGCAAGGAATGCAAGGGAAAGCAAGGCAAGGCAAGAGTAACGGAAGGAACGGCACGGCAAGGGGAAACAAGGCTAAGGCACGACAACGCAAGCTAGGCAATGCACGGCAAGGCAAGGAAAGGGTAACGCAAGGCAAGGCACGATCAGGCGAGGCAAGGCTAATGCACGACAACGCAAGGCTAGGCAGTGCACGGCTAGGCAAGGAAAGAGTAACGGAAGGATAGGAAGGCAAGGCAAAGCAAGGCAAGGCAAGTGTAACAAACGGCACGGCACGGCAAGGGGAAACAAGGCTAAGGCACGACAACGCAAGCTAGGCAATGCACGGCAAGGCAAGGAAAGGGTAACGCAAGGCAAGGCACGGTCAGTCGAGGCAAGGCTAATGCACGACAACGCAAGGCTTGGCAGTGCACGGCTAGGCAAGGAAAGAGTAACAGAAGGAAAGGAAGGCAAGGCAAAGCAATGCAAGGCAAGTGAAACAAAAGGCACGGCACGGCAAGGGGAAACAAGGGTAAGGCACGACAACGCAAGCTAGGCAATGCACGGCAAGGCAAGGAAAGGGTAACGCAAGGCAAGGCACGGTGAGGCAAGGCAAGGCTAATGCACGACAACGCACGGCTAGGCAATGCACGGCAAGGCAAGGAAAGGGTAACGCAAGGCAAGGCACTGTCAGGCGAGGCAAGGCTAATGCACGACAACGCAAGGCTAGGCAATGCACGGAAGGTAAGCAAAGAGTAACGGAAGGCAAGGAAGGCAAGGGAAAGCAAGGCAAGTTAAGGGTAAGGGAAGGAACGGCACGGCAAGGGGAAACAGGGCTAAGGCATGACAACGCAAGCTAGGCAATGCACGGCAAGGCAAGGAAAGGGTAACGCAAGGCAAGGCACGGTCAGGCAAGGCAAGGCTAATGCACGACAACGCAAGGCTAGGCAATGCACGGCAAGGCAAGGAAAGAGTAACGGAATGCAAGGAATGCAAGGGAAAGCAAGGCAAGGCAAGAGTAACGGAAGGAACGGCACGGCAAGGGGAAGCAAGGCTAAGGCACGACAACGCAAGGCTAGGCAATGCACGGCAAGGCAAGGAAAGGGTAACGCAAGGCAAGGCACGGTGAGGCAAGGCAAGGCTAAGGCACGAAAACGCAAGGCTAGGCAATGCACGGAAGGCAAGCAAAGAGTAACGGAAGGCAAGGAAGGCAAGGGAAAGCAAGGCAAGGCAAGGGTAAGGGAAGGAACGGCACGGCAAGGGGAAACAAGGCTAAGGCACGACAACGCAAGCTAGGCAATGCACGGCAAGGCAAGGAAAGGGTAACGCAAGGCAAGGCACGATCAGGCGAGGCAAGGCTAATGCACGACAACGCAAGGCTAGGCAGTGCACGGCTAGGCAAGGAAAGAGTAACGGAAGGATAGGAAGGCAAGGCAAAGCAAGGCAAGGTAAGTGTAACAAACGGCACGGCACGGCAAGGGGAAACAAGGCTAAGGCACGACAACGCAAGCTAGGCAATGCACGGCAAGGCAAGGAAAGGGTAACGCAAGGCAAGGCACGGTCAGGCGAGGCAAGGCTAATGCACGACAACGCAAGGCTAGGCAGTGCACGGCTAGGCAAGGAAAGAGTAACGGAAGGAATGGAAGGCAAGGCAAAAGAAGGCAAGGCAAGTGTAACAAAAGGCACGGCACGGCAAAGGGAAACAAGGCTAAGGCACGACAACGCAAGCTAGGCAATGCACGGCAAGGCAAGGAAAGGGTAACGCAAGGCAAGGGGAAGCAAGGCTAAGGCACGACAACGCAAGGCTAGGCAATGCACGGCAAGGCAAGGAAAGGGTAATGCAAGGCAAGGCACGGTGAGGAAAGGCAAGGCTAATGCACAACAACGCACGTCTAGGCAATGAACGGCAAGGCAAGGAAAGGGTAACGCAAGGGAAGTCACGGTCAGGCGAGGCAAGGCTAAGGCACGACAACGCAAGGCTAGGCAATGCACGGCAAGGCAAGGAGTAACAGAAGGAACGGCACGGCAAGGGGAAACAAGGCTAAGGCAAAACAACGCAAGCTAGGCAATGCACGGCAAGGCAAGGAAAGGGTAACTCAAGGCAAGGCACGGTCAGGAAATGCAAGGCTAAGGCACGACAACGCAAGGCTAGGCAATGCACGGCAAGGCAAGCAAAGAGTAACGGAAGGAACGGCACGGCAAGGGGAAACAAGGCTAAGGCACGACAACGCAAGGCTAGGCAAAGCAGGGCAAGGCAAGGAAAGAGTAACGCAAAGCAAGGCACTGTCAGGCGAGGCAAGGCTAATGCACGACAACGCAAGGCTAGGCAAAGCAAGGCAAGGGAAGGAGAGGGTAACGCAAGGCCAGGCACGGTCAGTCGAGGGAAGGCTAATGCACGACAACGCAAGGCTTGGCAGTGCACGGCTAGGCAAGGAAAGCGTAACAGAATTAAAGGAAGGCAAGGCAAAGCAATGCAAGGCAAGTGAAACAAAAGGCACGGCACGGTAAGGGGAAACAAGGCTAAGGCACGACAACGCAAGCTAGGCAATGCACGACAAGGCAAGGAAAGGGTAACGCAAGGCAAGGCACGGCCAGTCGAGGCAAGGCTAATGCACGACAACGCAAGGCTTGGCAGTGCACGGCTAGGCAAGGAAAGCGTAACAGAAGGAAAGGAAGGCAAGGCAAAGCAATGCAAGGCAAGTGAAACAAAAGGCACGGCACGGCAAGGGGAAAAAAGGGTAAGGCACGACAACGCAAGCTAGGCAATGCACGGCAAGGCAAGGAAAGGGTAACGCAAGGCAAGGCACGGTCAGGCAAGGCAAGGCTAATGCACGACAACGCAAGGCTAGTCAATGCACGGCAAGGCAAGGAAAGAGTAACGGAATGCAAGGAATGCAAGGGAAAGCAAGGCAAGGCAAGAGTAACGGAAGGAACGGCACGGCAAGGGGAAGCAAGGCTAAGGCACGACAACGCAAGGCTAGGCAATGCACGGCAAGGCAAGGAAAGGGTAACGCAAGGCAAGGCACGGTGAGGCAAGGCAAGGCTAAGGCACGAAAACGCAAGGCTAGGCAATGCACGGAAGGCAAGCAAAGAGTAACGGAAGGCAAGGAAGGCAAGGGAAAGCAAGGCAAGGCAAGGGTAAGGGAAGGAACGGCACGGCAAGGGGAAACAAGGCTAAGGCACGACAACGCAAGCTAGGCAATGCACGGCAAGGCAAGGAAAGGGTAACGCAAGGCAAGGCACGATCAGGCGAGGCAAGGCTAATGCACGACAACGCAAGGCTAGGCAGTGCACGGCTAGGCAAGGAAAGAGTAACGGAAGGATAGGAAGGCAAGGCAAAGCAAGGCAAGGCAAGTGTAACAAACGGCACGGCACGGCAAGGGGAAACAAGGCTAAGGCACGACAACGCAAGCTAGGCAATGCACGGCAAGGCAAGGAAAGGGTAACGCAAGGCAAGGCACGGTCAGGCAAGGCAAGGCTAATGCACGACAACGCAAGGCTAGGCAGTGCACGGCTAGGCAAGGAACGAGTAACGGAAGGAATGGAAGGCAAGGCAAAAGAAGGCAAGGCAAGTGTAACAAAAGGCACGGCACGGCAAGGGGAAACAAGGCTAAGGCACGACAACGCAAGCTAGGCAATGCACGGCAAGGCAAGGAAAGGGTAACGCAAGGCAAGGCAGGGCCAGGCGAGACAAGGCTAAGGCACGACAACGCAAGGCTAGGCAATGCACGGCAAGGCAAGGAAAGGGTAATGCAAGGCAAGGCACGGTGAGGAAAGGCAAGGCTAATGCACAACAACGCACGTCTAGGCAATGCACGGCAAGGCAAGGAAAGGGTAACGCAAGGGAAGTCACGGTCAGGCGAGGCAAGGCTAAGGCACGACAACGCAAGGCTAGGCAATGCACGGCAAGGCAAGGAAAGAGTAACGGAATGTAAGGAATGCAAGGGAAAGCAAGGCAAGGCAAGAGTAACGGAAGGAACGGCACGGCAAGGGGAAACAAGGCTAAGGCACGACAACGCAAGCTAGGCAATGCAGGGCAAGGCAAGGAAAGGGTAACGCAAGGCAAGGCACGGTCAGGCAAGGCAAGGCTAATGCACGACAACGCAAGGCTAGGCAATGCACGGCAAGGCAAGGAAAGAGTAACGGAAGTAAGGAAGGCAAGGGAAAGCAAGGAAAGGCACGGCAAGGGGAAACAAGGCTAAGGCACGACAACGCACGGCTAGGCAATGCACGGCAAGGCAAGGAAAGGGTAACGCAAGGCAAGGCACGGTCAGGCGAGGCAAGGCTAATGCACGACAACGCAAGGCTAGGCAATGCAAGGCAAGGCAAGGAAGGGTAACGCAAGGCAAGGCACGGTCAGGCAAGGCTAATGCACGACAACGCAAGGCTTGGCAGTGCACGGCTAGGCAAGGAAAGCGTAACAGAAGGAAAGGAAGGCAAGGCAAAGCAATGCAAGGCAAGTGAAACAAAAGGCACGGCACGGTAAGGGGAAACAAGGCTAAGGCACGACAACGCAAGCTAGGCAATGCACGACAAGGCAAGGAAAGGGTAACGCAAGGCAAGGCACGGTCAGGCAAGGCAAGGCTAATGCACGACAACGCAAGGCTAGGCAGTGCACGGCAAGGCAAGGAAAGGGTAACGCAAGGGAAGTCACGGTCAGGCAAGGCAAGGCTAAGGCACGACAACGCAAGGCTAGGCAACGCACGGAAGGCAAGCAAAGAGTAACGGAAGGCAAGAAAGGCAAGGGAAAGCAAGGCAAGGCAAGGGTAAGGGAAGGAACGGCACGTCAAGGGGAAACAAGGCTAAGGCACGACAACGCAAGCTAGGCAATGCACGGCAAGGCAAGGAAAGGGTAACGCAAGGCAAGGCACGGTCAGTCGAGGCAAGGCTAATGCACGACAACGCAAGGCTAGGCAGTGCACGGCTAGGCAAGGAAAGAGTAACAGAAGGAAAGGAAGGCAAGGCAAAGCAAGGCAAGGCAAGTATAACAAAAGGCACGGCACGGCAAGGGGAAACAAGGGTAAGGCACGACAACGCAAGGTAGGCAATGCACGGCAAGGCAAGGAAAGGGTAACGCAAGGCAAGGCACGGTGAGTAAAGGCAAGGCTAATGCACAACAACGCACGTCTAGGCAATGCACGGCAAGGCAAGGAAAGGGTAACGCAAGGGAAGTCACGGTCAGGAGAGGCAAGGCTAAGGCACGACAACGCAAGGCTAGGCAATGCACGGAAGGTAAGCAAAGAGTAACGGAAGGCAAGGAAGGCAAGGGAAAGCAAGGCAAGTTAAGGGTAAGGGAAGGAACGGCACGGCAAGGGGAAACAGGGCTAAGGCATGAAAACGCAAGCTAGGCAATGCACGGCAAGGCAAGGAAAGGGTAACGCAAGGCAAGGCACGGTCAGGCAAGGCAAGGCTAATGCACGACAATGCAAGGCTAGTCAATGCACGGCAAGGCAAGGAAAGAGTAACGGAATGCAAGGAATGCAAGGGAAAGCAAGGCAAGGCAAGAGTAACGGAAGGAACGGCACGGCAAGGGGAAGCAACGCTAAGGCACGACAACGCAAGGCTAGGCAATGCACGGCAAGGCAAGGAAAGGGTAACGCAAGGCAAGGCACGGTGAGGCAAGGCAAGGCTAAGGCACGACAACGCAAGGCTAGGCAATGCACGGAAGGCAAGGAAAGAGTAACGGAAGGCAAGGAAGGCAAGGGAAAGCAAGGCAAGGCAAGGGTAAGGGAAGGAACGGCACGGCAAGGGGAAACAAGGCTAAGGCACGACAACGCAAGCTAGGCAATGCACGGCAAGGCAAGGAAAGGGTAACGCAAGGCAAGGCACGATCAGGCGAGGCAAGGCTAATGCACGACAACGCAAGGCTAGGCAGTGCACGGCTAGGCAAGGAAAGAGTAACGGAAGGATAGGAAGGCAAGGCAAAGCAAGGCAAGGTAAGTGTAACAAACGGCACGGCACGGCAAGGGGAAACAAGGCTAAGGCACGACAACGCAAGCTAGGCAATGCACGGCAAGGCAAGGAAAGGGTAACGCAAGGCAAGGCACGGTCAGGCAAGGCAAGGCTAATGCACGACAACGCAAGGCTAGGCAGTGCACGGCTAGGCAAGGAACGAGTAACGGAAGGAATGGAAGGCCAGGCAAAGCAAGGCAAGGCAAGTGTAACAAAAGGCACGGCACGGCAAGGGGAAACAAGGCTAAGGCACGACAACGCAAGCTAGGCAATGCACGGCAAGGCAAGGAAAGGGTAACGCAAGGCAAGGCAGGGCCAGGCGAGACAAGGCTAAGGCACGACAACGCAAGGCTAGGCAATGCACGGCAAGGCAAGGAAAGGGTAATGCAAGGCAAGGCACGGTGAGGAAAGGCAAGGCTAATGCACAACAACGCACGTCTAGGCAATGAACGGCAAGGCAAGGAAAGGGTAACGCAAGGGAAGTCACGGTCAGGCGAGGCAAGGCTAAGGCACGACAACGCAAGGCTAGGCAATGCACGGCAAGGCAAGGAAAGAGTAACGGAATGTAAGGAATGCAAGGGAAAGCAAGGCAAGGCAAGAGTAACGGAAGGAACGGCACGGCAAGGGGAAACAAGGCTAAGGCACGACAACGCAAGCTAGGCAATGCACGGCAAGGCAAGGAAAGGGTAACGCAAGGCAAGGCACGGTCAGGAAAGGCAAGGCTAAGGCACGACAACGCAAGGCTAGGCAATGCACGGCAAGGCAAGGCAAGAGTAACGGAAGGAACGGCACGGCAAGGGGAAACAAGGCTAAGGCACGACAACGCAGGGCTAGGCAATGCAGGGCAAGGCAAGGAAAGGGTAACGCAAGGCAAGGCACTGTCAGGCGAGGCAAGGCTAATGCACGACAACGCAAGGCTAGGCAATGCACGGCAAGGCAAGGAAAGGGTAACGCAAGGCAAGGCACGGTCAGGCGAGGCAAGGCTAATGCACGACAACGCAAGGCTTGGCAGTGCACGGCTAGGCAAGGAAAGCGTAACAGAAGGAAAGGAAGGCAAGGCAAAGCAATGCAAGGCAAGTGTAACAAAAGGCACGGCACGGCAAGGGGAAACAAGGCTAAGGCACGACAACGCAAGCTAGGCAATGCACGGCAAGGCAAGGAAAGGGTAACGCAAGGCAAGGCACGGCCAGTCGAGGCAAGGCTAATGCACGACAACGCAAGGCTTGGCAGTGCACGGCTAGGCAAGGAAAGGGTAACGCAAGGGAAGTCACGGTGAGGCAAGGCAAGTTTAAGGCACGAAAACGCAAGGCTAGACAATGCACGAAAGGCAAGCAAAGAGTAACGGAAGGCAAGGAAGGCAAGGGAAAGCAAGGCAAGGCAAGGGTAAGGGAAGGAACGGCACGGCAAGGGGAAACAAGGCTAAGGCACGACAACGCAAGGCTAGGCAATGCACGGCAAGGCAAGGAAAGGGTAACGCAAGGCAAGGCACGGTGAGGAAAGGCAAGGCTAATGCACAACAACGCACGTCTAGGCAATGTACGGCAAGGCAAGGAAAGGGTAACGCAAGGCAAGGCTCTGTCAGGCGAGGCAAGGCTAAGGCACGACAACGCAAGGCTAGGCAATGCACGGAAGGTAAGCAAAGAGTAACGGAAGGCAAGGAAGGCAAGGGAAAGCAAGGCAAGTTAAGGGTAAGGTAAGGAACGGCACGGCAAGGGGAAACAAGGCTAAGGCACGACAACGCAAGCTAGGCAATGCACGGCAAGGCAAGGAAAGGGTAACGCAAGGCAAGGCACGGTCAGGAAATGCAAGGCTAATGCACGACAACGGAAGGCTAGGCAATGCACGGCAAGGCAAGGAAAGAGTAACGGAATGTAAGAAATGCAAGGGAAAGCAAGGCAAGGCAAGAGTAACGGAAGGAACGGCACTGCAAGGGGAAACAAGGCTAAGGCACGACAACGCAAGGCTAGGCAAAGCACGGCAAGGCAAGGAAAGGGTAACGCAAGGCAAGGCACGGTGAGGCAAGGCAAGGCTAATGCACGATAACGCACGGCTAGGCAAAGCAAGGCAAGGGAAGGAGAGGGTAACGCAAAGCCAGGCACGGTCAGTCGAGGGAAGGCTAATGCACGACAACGCAAGGCTTGGCAGTGCACGGCTAGGCAAGGAAAGCGTAACAGAAGGAAAGGAAGGCAAGGCAAAGCAATGCAAGGCAAGTGAAACAAAAGGCACGGCACGGCAAGGGGAAAAAAGGGTAAGGCACGACAACGCAAGCTAGGCAATGCACGACAAGGCAAGGAAAGGGTAACGCAAGGCAAGGCACGGCCAGTCGAGGCAAGGCTAATGCACGACAACGCACGGCTAGGCAATGCACGGCAAGGCAAGGAAAGGGTAACGCAAAGCAACGCACTGTCAGGCGAGGCAAGGCTAATGCACGACAACGCAAGGCTAGGCAATGCACGGAAGGTAAGCAAAGAGTAACGGAAGGCAAGGAAGGCAAGGGAAAGCAAGGCAAGTTAAGGGTAAGGGAAGGAACGGCACGGCAAGGGGAAACAGGGCTAAGGCATGAAAACGCAAGCTAGGCAATGCACGGCAAGGCAAGGAAAGGGTAACGCAAGGCAAGGCACGGTCAGGCAAGGCAAGGCTAATGCACGACAATGCAAGGCTAGTCAATGCACGGCATGGCAAGGAAAGAGTAACGGAATGCAAGGAATGCAAGGGAAAGCAAGGCAAGGCAAGAGTAACGGAAGGAACGGCACGGCAAGGGGAAACAAGGCTAAGGCACGACAACGCAAGCTAGGCAATGCACGGCAAGGCAAGGAAAGGGTAACGCAAGGCAAGGCACGGTCAGGCGAGGCAAGGCTAATGCACGACAACGCAAGGCTAGGCAATGCACGGCTAGGCAAGGAAAGAGTAACGGAAGGCAAGGAAGGCAAGGCAAAGCAAGGCAAGGCAAGTGTAACAAAAGGAACGGCACGGCAAGGGGAAACAAGGCTAAGGCACGACAACGCAAGCTAGGCAATGCACGGCAAGGCAAGGAAAGGGTAACGCAAGGCAAGGCACGGTCAGTCGAGGCAAGGCTAATGCACGACAACGCAAGGCTTGGCAGTGCACGGCTAGGCAAGGAAAGCGTAACAGAAGGAAAGGAAGGCAAGGCAAAGCAATGCAAGGCAAGTGAAACAAAAGGCACGGCACGGCAAGTGGAAACAAGGGTAAGGCACGACAACGCAAGCTAGGCAATGCACGGCAAGGCAAGGAAAGGGTAACGCAAGGCAAGGCACGGTGAGGCAAGGCAAGGCTAATGCACGACAACGCACGGCTAGGCAATGCACGGCAAGGCAAGGAAAGGGTAACGCAAGGCAAGCACGGTCAGGGGAGGCAAGGCTAAGGCACGACAACGCAAGGCTAGGCAATGCACGGAAGGTAAGGAAAGAGTAACGGAAGGCAAGGAAGGCAAGGCAAAGCAAGGCAAGGCAAGTGTAACAAAAGGCACGGCACGGCAAGGGGAAACAAGGCTAAGGCACGACAACGCAAGCTAGGCAATGCACGGCAAGGCAAGGAAAGGGTAACGCAAGGCAAGGCACGGTCAGGCAAGGCAAGGCTAATGCACGACAACGCAAGGCTAGGCAATGCACGGCAAGGCAAGGAAAGAGTAACGGAAGGCAAGGAAGGCAAGGGAAAGCAAGGCAAGGCAAGGTAACGGAAGGAACGGCACGGCAAGGGGAAACAAGGCTAAGGCACGACAACGCAAGGCTAGGCAATGCACGGCAAGGCAAGGAAAGGGTAACGCAAGGCAAGGCACGGTCAGGCAAGGCAAGGCTAAGGCACGAAAACGCAAGGCTAGGCAATGCACGGCAAGGCAAGCAAAGAGTAACGGAAGGCAAGGAAGGCAAGGGAAAGCAAGGCAAGTAGGCAAGGGTAAGGGAAGGAACGGCACGGCAAGGGGAAACAAGTCTAAGGCACGACAACGCAAGCTAGGCAATGCACGGCAAGGCAAGGAAAGGGTAACGCAAGGCAAGGCACGATCAGGCGAGGCAAGGCTAATGCACGACAACGCAAGGCTAGGCAGTGCACGGCTAGGCAAGGAAAGAGTAACGGAAGGATAGGAAGGCAAGGCAAAGCAAGGCAAGGTAAGTGTAACAAACGGCACGGCACGGCAAGGGGAAACAAGGCTAAGGCACGACAACGCAAGCTAGGCAATGCACGGCAAGGCAAGGAAAGGGTAACGCAAGGCAAGGCACGGTCAGGCAAGGCAAGGCTAATGCACGACAACGCAAGGCTAGGCAGTGCACGGCTAGGCAAGGAACGAGTAACGGAAGGAATGGAAGGCAAGGCAAAGCAAGGCAAGGCAAGTGTAACAAAAGGCACGGCACGGCAAGGGGAAACAAGGCTAAGGCACGACAACGCAAGCTAGGCAATGCACGGCAAGGCAAGGAAAGGGTAACGCAAGGCAAGGCAGGGTCAGGCGAGACAAGGCTAAGGCACGACAACGCAAGGCTAGGCAATGCACGGCAAGGCAAGGAAAGGGTAACGCAAGGCAAGGCACGGTGAGGAAAGGCAAGGCTAATGCACAACAACGCACGGCTAGGCAATGCACGGCAAGGCAAGGAAAGGGTAACGCAAGGCAAGGCAGGGTCAGGCGAGACAAGGCTAAGGCACGACAACGCAAGGCTAGGCAATGCACGGCAAGGCAAGGAAAGAGTAACGGAATGTAAGGAATGCAAGGGAAAGCAAGGCAAGGCAAGAGTAACGGAAGGAACGGCACGGCAAGGGGAAACAAGGCTAAGGCACGACAACGCAAGCTAGGCAATGCACGGCAAGGCAAGGAAAGGGTAACGCAAGGCAAGGCACGGTCAGGCAAGGCAAGGCTAATGCACGACAACGCAAGGCTAGGCAATGCACGGCAAGGCAAGGCAAGAGTAACGGAAGGAACGGCACGGCAAGGGGAAACAAGGCTAAGGCACGACAACGCAAGGCTAGGCAAAGCACGGCAAGGCAAGGAAAGGGTAACGCAAAGCAAGGCACTGTCAGGCGAGGCAAGGCTAATGCACGACAACGCAAGGCTAGGCAAAGCAAGGCAAGGAAAGGAGAGGGTAACGCAAGGCCAGGCACGGTCAGTCGAGGGAAGGCTAATGCACGACAACGCAAGGCTTGGCAGTGCACGGCTAGGCAAGGAAAGCGTAACAGAAGGAAAGGAAGGCAAGGCAAAGCAATGCAAGGCAAGTGAAACAAAAGGCACGGCACGGCAAGGGGAAACAAGGCTAAGGCACGACAACGCAAGCTAGGCAATGCACGACAAGGCAAGGAAAGGGTAACGCAAGGCAAGGCACGGTCAGTCGAGGCAAGGCTAATGCACGACAACGCAAGGCTTGGCAGTGCACGGCTAGGCAAGGAAAGGGTAACGCAAGGCAAGGCACGGTCAGGCAAGGCAAGGCTAAGGCACGAAAACGCAAGGCTAGGCAATGCACGGAAGGCAAGCAAAGAGTAACGGAAGGCAAGGAAGGCAAGGGAAAGCAAGGCAAGGCAAGGGTAAGGGAAGGAACGGCACGTCAAGGGGAAACAAGGGTAAGGCACGACAACGCAAGGTTAGGCAATGCACGGCAAGGCAAGGAAAGGGTAACGCAAGGCAAGGCACGGTGAGGAAAGGCAAGGCTAATGCACAACAACGCACGTCTAGGCAATGCACGGCAAGGCAAGGAAAGGGTAACGCAAGGGAAGTCACGGTCAGGAGAGGCAAGGCTAAGGCACGACAACGCAAGGCTAGGCAATGCACGGCTAGGCAAGGAACGAGTAACAGAAGGAAAGGAAGGCAAGGCAAAGCAAGGCAAGGCAAGTGTAACAAAAGGCACGGCACGGCAAGGGTTAACAAGTGTAAGGCACGACAACGCAAGGTAGGCAATGCACGGCAAGGCAAGGAAAGGGTAACGCAAGGCAAGGCACGGTGAGGCAAGGCAAGGCTAATGCACAACAACGCACGTCTAGGCAATGTACGGCAAGGCAAGGAAAGGGTAACGCAAGGCAAGGCTCTGTCAGGCGAGGCAAGGCTAAGGCACGACAACGCAAGGCTAGGCAATGCACGGAAGGTAAGCAAAGAGTAACGGAAGGCAAGGAAGGCAAGGGAAAGCAAGGCAAGTTAAGGGTAAGGTAAGGAACGACACGGCAAGGGGAAACAAGGCTAAGGCACGACAACGCAAGCTAGGCAATGCACGGCAAGGCAAGGAAAGGGTAACGCAAGGCAAGGCACGGTCAGGAAATGCAAGGCTAATGCACGACAACGGAAGGCTAGGCAATGCACGGCAAGGCAAGGAAAGAGTAACGGAATGTAAGGAATGCAAGGGAAAGCAAGGCAAGGCAAGAGTAACGGAAGGAACGGCACGGCAAGGGGAAACAAGGCTAAGGCACGACAACGCAAGGCTAGGCAAAGCACGGCAAGGCAAGGAAAGGGTAACGCAAGGCAAGGCACGGTGAGGCAAGGCAAGGCTAATGCACGATAACGCACGGCTAGGCAAAGCAAGGCAAGGGAAGGAGAGGGTAACGCAAAGCCAGGCACGGTCAGTCGAGGGAAGGCTAATGCACGACAACGCAAGGCTTGGCAGTGCACGGCTAGGCAAGGAAAGCGTAACAGAAGGAAAGGAAGGCAAGGCAAAGCAATGCAAGGCAAGTGAAACAAAAGGCACGGCATGGCAAGGGGAAAAAAGGGTAAGGCACGACAACGCAAGCTAGGCAATGCACGGCAAGGCAAGGAAAGGGTAACTCAAGGCAAGGCACGGTGAGGCAAGGCAAGGCTAATGCACGACAACGCACGGCTAGGCAATGCACGGCAAGGCAAGGAAAGGGTAACGCAAAGCAACGCACTGTCAGGCGAGGCAAGGCTAATGCACGACAACGCAAGGCTAGGCAATGCACGGAAGGTAAGCAAAGAGTAACGGAAGGCAAGGAAGGCAAGGGAAAGCAAGGCAAGTTAAGGGTAAGGGAAGGAACGGCACGGCAAGGGGAAACAGGGCTAAGGCATGAAAACGCAAGCTAGGCAATGCACGGCAAGGCAAGGAAAGGGTAACGCAGGGCAAGGCACGGTCAGGCAAGGCAAGGCTAATGCACGACAATGCAAGGCTAGTCAGTGCACGGCAAGGCAAGGAAAGAGTAACGGAATGCAAGGAATGCAAGGGAAAGCAAGGCAAGGCAAGAGTATCGGAAGAAACGGCACGGCAAAGGGAAACAAGGCTAAGGCACGACAACGCAAGGCTAGGCAATGCACGGCAAGGCAAGGAAAGGGTAACGCAAGGCAAGGCACGGTGAGGCAAGGCAAGGCTAAGGCACGACAACGCAAGGCTAGGCAGTGCACGGCTAGGCAAGGAAAGAGTAACAGAAGGAAAGGAAGGCAAGGCAAAGCAAGGCAAGGCAAGTGTAACAAAAGGCACGGCACGGCAAGGGGAAACAAGGCTAAGGCACGACAACGCAAGGCTAGGCAATGCACGGCAAGGCAAGGAAAGGGTAAAGCAAGGGAAGGCACGGTCAGGCGAGGCAAGGCTAAGGCACGACAACGCAAGGCTAGGCAGTGCACGGCTAGGCAAGGAAAGAGTAACGGAAGGAAAGGAAGGCAAGGCAAAGCAAGGCAAGGCAAGTGTAACAAACGGCACGGCACGGCAAGGGGAAACAAGGGTAAGGCACGACTACGCAAGCTAGGCAATGCACGGCAAGGCAAGGAAAGGGTAACGCAAGGCAAGGCACGGTGAGGCAAGGCAAGGCTAATGCACGACAACGCACGGCTAGGCAATGCACGGCAAGGCAAGGAAAGGGTAACGCAAGGGAAGTCACGGTCAGGCGAGGCAAGGCTAAGGCACGACAACGCAAGGCTAGGCAATGCACGGAAGGTAAGCAAAGAGTAACGGAAGGCAAGGAAGGCAAGGGAAAGCAAGGCAAGTTAGGGTAAGGGAAGGAACGGCACGGCAAGGGGAAACAAGGCTAAGGCACGACAACGCAAGCTAGGCAATGCACGGCAAGGCAAGGAAAGGGTAACGCAAGGCAAGGCACGGTCAGGCAAGGCAAGGCTAATGCACGACAACGCAAGGCTAGGCAATGCACGGCAAGGCAAGGAAAGAGTAACGGAAGGCAAGGAAGGCAAGGGAAAGCAAGGCAAGGCAAGAGTAACGGAAGGAACGGCACGGCAAGGGGAAACAAGGCTAAGGCACGACAACGCAAGGCTAGGCAATGCACGGCAAGGCAAGGAAAGGGTAACGCAAGGCAATGCAGGGTCAGGCGAGACAAGGCTAAGGCACGACAACGCAAGGCTAGGCAATGCACGGCAAGGCAAGGAAAGGGTAACGCAAGGGAAGGCACGGTGAGGAAAGGCAAGGCTAATGCACAACAACGCACGGCTAGGCAATGCACGGCAAGGCAAGGAAGGGGTAACGCAAGGGAAGTCACGGTCAGGCGAGGCAAGGCTAAGGCACGACAACGCAAGGCTAGGCAATGCACGGCAAGGCAAGGAAAGAGTAACGGAATGTAAGGAATGCAAGGGAAAGCAAGGCAAGGCAAGAGTAACAAAAGGCACGGCACGGCAAGGGGAAACAAGGCTAAGGCACTACAACGCAAGCTAGGCAATGCACGGGAAGGCAAGGAAAGGGTAACGCAAGGCAAGGCACGGTGAGGCAAGGCAAGGCAAGGAAAGCGTAACGCAAGGCAAGGCACGGTGAGGCAAGGCAAGGCTAAGGCACGACAACGCAAGGCTAGGCAATGCACGGCAAGGCAAGGAAAGGGTAACTCAAGGCAAGGCACTGTCAGGCGAGGCAAGGCTAATGCACGACAACGCAAGGCTAGGCAATGCACGGAAGGTAAGCAAAGAGTAACGGAAGCCAAGGAAGGCAAGGGAAAGCAAGGCAAGTTAAGGGTAAGGGAAGGAACGGCACGGCAAGGGGAAACAGGGCTAAGGCATGACAACGCAAGCTAGGCAATGCACGGCAAGGCAAGGAAAGGGTAACGCAAGGCAAGGCACGGTCAGGCAAGGCAAGGCTAATGCACGACAATGCAAGGCAAGTCAATGCACGGCAAGGCAAGGAAAGAGTAACGGAATGCAAGGAATGCAAGGGAAAGCAAGGCAAGGCAAGAGTAACGCAAGGAACGGCACGGCAAGGGGAAGCAACGCTAAGGCACGACAACGCAAGGCTAGGCAATGCACGGCAAGGCAAGGAAAGGGTAACGCAAGGCAAGGCACGGTGAGGCAAGGCAAGGCTAAGGCACGAAAACGCAAGGCTAGGCAATGCACGGAAGGCAAGCAAAGAGTAACGGAAGGCAAGGAAGGCAAGGGAAAGCAAGGCAAGGCAAGGGTAAGGGAAGGAACGGCACGGCAAGGGGAAACAAGGCTAAGGCACGACAACGCAAGCTAGGCAATGCACGGCAAGGCAAGGAAAGGGTAACGCAAGGCAAGGCACGATCAGGCGAGGCAAGGCTAATGCACGACAACGCAAGGCTAGGCAGTGCACGGCTAGGCAAGGAAAGAGTAACGGAAGGAAGGAAGGCAAGGCAAAGCAAGGCAAGGCAAGTGTAACAAAAGGCACGGCACGGCAAGGGGAAACAAGGCTAAGGCACGACAACGCAAGCTAGGCAATGCACGGCAAGGCAAGGAAAGGGTAACGCAAGGCAAGGCACGGTCAGTCGAGGCAAGGCTAATGCACGACAACGCAAGGCTAGGCAGTGCACGGCTAGGCAAGGAAAGAGTAACGGAAGGAAAGGAAGGCAAGGCAAAGCAAGGCAAGGCAAGTGTAACAAAAGGCACGGCACGGCAAGGGGAAACAAGGCTAAGGCACGACAACGCAAGCTAGGCAATGCACGGCAAGGCAAGGAAAGGGTAACGCAAGGCAAGGCACGGTGCAGGCAAGGCAAGGCTAAGGCACGACAACGCAAGGCTAGGCAATGCACGGCAAGGCAAGGAAAGGGTAATGCAAGGCAAGGCACGGTGAGGAAAGGCAAGGCTAATGCACAACAACGCACGTCTAGGCAATGAACGGCAAGGCAAGGAAAGGGTAACGCAAGGGAAGTCACGGTCAGGCGAGGCAAGGCTAAGGCACGACAACGCAAGGCTAGGCAATGCACGGAAGGCAAGGAAAGAGTAACGGAAGGAACGGCACGGCAAGGGGAAACAAGGCTAAGGCACGACAACGCAAGCTAGGCAATGCACGGCAAGGCAAGGAAAGGGTAACGCAAGGCAAGGCACGGTCAGGAAATGCAAGGCTAATGCACGACAACGGAAGGCTAGGCAATGCACGGCAAGGCAAGGCAAGAGTAACGGAAGGAACGGCACGGCAAGGGGAAACAAGGCTAAGGCACGACAACGCAAGGCTAGGCAAAGCAGGGCAAGGCAAGGAAAGAGTAACGCAAAGCAAGGCACTGTCAGGCGAGGCAAGGCTAATGCACGACAACGCAAGGCTAGGCAAAGCAAGGCAAGGGAAGGAGAGGGTAACGCAAGGCAAGGCACGGTCAGTCGAGGGAAGGCTAATGCACGACAACGCAAGGCTTGGCAGTGCACGGCTAGGCAAGGAAAGCGTAACAGAAGGAAAGGAAGGCAAGGCAAAGCAATGCAAGGCAAGTGAAACAAAAGGCACGGCACGGCAAGGGGAAACAAGGCTAAGGCACGACAACGCAAGCTAGGCAATGCACGGCAAGGCAAGGAAAGGGTAACGCAAGGCAAGGCACGGTCAGTCGAGGCAAGGCTAATGCACGACAACGCAAGGCTAGGCAATGCACGGCAAGGCAAGGAAAGGGTAACGCAAGGCAAGGCACGGTGAGGCAAGGCAAGGCTAAGGCACGAAAACGCAAGGCTAGACAATGCACGAAAGGCAAGCAAAGAGTAACGGAAGGCAAGAAAGGCAAGGGAAAGCAAGGCAAGGCAAGGGTAAGGGAAGGAACGGCACGGCAAGGGGAAACAAGGGTAAGGCACGACAACGCAAGCTAGGCAATGCACGGCAAGGCAAGGAAAGGGTAACGCAAGGCAAGGCACGGTGAGGAAAGGCAAGGCTAATGCACAACAACGCACGTCTAGGCAATGCACGGCAAGGCAAGGAAAGGGTAACGCAAGGGGCAGTGCTAAGGCACGACAACGCAAGGCTAGGCAATGCACGGCTAGGCAAGGAACGAGTAACAGAAGGAAAGGAAGGCAAGGCAAAGCAAGGCAAGGCAAGTGTAACAAAAGGCACGGCACGGCAAGGGTTAACAAGTGTAAGGCACGACCACGCAAGGTAGGCAATGCACGGCAAGGCAAGGAAAGGGTAACGCAAGGCAAGGCACGGTGAGGCAAGGCAAGGCTAATGCACAACAACGCACGTCTAGGCAATGTACGGCAAGGCAAGGAAAGGGTAACGCAAGGCAAGGCTCTGTCAGGCGAGGCAAGGCTAAGGCACGACAACGCAAGGCTAGGCAATGCACGGAAGGTAAGCAAAGAGTAACGGAAGGCAAGGAAGGCAAGGGAAAGCAAGGCAAGTTAAGGGTAAGGGAAGGAACGGCACGGCAAGGGGAAACAAGGCTAAGGCACGACAACGCAAGCTAGGCAATGCACGGCAAGGCAAGGAAAGGGTAACGCAAGGCAAGGCACGGTCAGGAAATGCAAGGCTAATGCACGACAACGGAAGGCTAGGCAATGCACGGCAAGGCAAGGAAAGAGTAACGGAATGTAAGGAATGCAAGGGAAAGCAAGGCAAGGCAAGAGTAACGGAAGGAACGGCACGGCAAGGGGAAACAAGGCTAAGGCACGACAACGCAAGGCTAGGCAAAGCACGGCAAGGCAAGGAAAGGGTAACGCAAGGCAAGGCACGGTGAGGCAAGGCAAGGCTAATGCACGATAATCGCACGGCTAGGCAAAGCAAGGCAAGGGAAGGAGAGGGTAACGCAAGGCCAGGCACGGTCAGTCGAGGGAAGGCTAATGCACGACAACGCAAGGCTTGGCAGTGCACGGCTAGGCAAGGAAAGCGTAACAGAAGGAAAGGAAGGCAAGGCAAAGCAATGCAAGGCAAGTGAAACAAAAGGCACGGCATGGCAAGGGGAAAAAAGGGTAAGGCACGACAACGCAAGCTAGGCAATGCACGGCAAGGCAAGGAAAGGGTAACTCAAGGCAAGGCACGGTGAGGCAAGGCAAGGCTAATGCACGACAACGCACGGCTAGGCAATGCACGGCAAGGCAAGGAAAGGGTAACGCAAAGCAAGGCACTGTCAGGCGAGGCAAGGCTAATGCACGACAACGCAAGGCTAGGCAATGCACGGAAGGTAAGCAAAGAGTAACTGAAGGCAAGGAAGGCAAGGGAAAGCAAGGCAAGTTAAGGGTAAGGGAAGGAACGGCACGGCAAGGGGAAACAGGGATAAGGCATGACAACGCAAGCTAGGCAATGCACGGCAAGGCAAGGAAAGGGTAACGCAGGGCAAGGCACGGTCAGGCAAGGCAAGGCTAATGCACGACAACGCAAGGCTAGTCAATGCACGGCAAGGCAAGGAAAGAGTAACGGAATGCAAGGAATGCAAGGGAAAGCAAGGCAAGGCAAGAGTAACGGAAGGAACGGCACGGCAAGGGGAAGCAAGGCTAAGGCACGACAACGCAAGCTAGGCAATGCACGGCAAGGCAAGGAAAGGGTAACGCAAGGCAAGGCACGATCAGGCGAGGCAAGGCTAATGCACGACAACGCAAGGCTAGGCAGTGCACGGCTAGGCAAGGAAAGAGTAACAGAAGGAAAGGAAGGCAAGGCAAAGCAAGGCAAGGCAAGTGTAACAAAAGGCACGGCACGGCAAGGGGAAACAAGGGTAAGGCACGACAACGCAAGCTAGGCAATGCACGGCAAGGCAAGGAAAGGGTAACGCAAGGGAAGTCACGGTCAGGCGAGGCAAGGCTAAGGCACGACAACGCAAGGCTAGGCAGTGCACGGCTAGGCAAGGAAAGAGTAACAGAAGGAAAGGAAGGCAAGGCAAAGCAAGGCAAGGCAAGTGAAACAAAAGGCACGGCACGGCAAGGGGAAACAAGGGTAAGGCACGACAACGCAAGCTAGGCAATGCACGGCAAGGCAAGGAAAGGGTAACGTAAGGCAAGGCACGGTGAGGCAAGGCAAGGCTAATGCACAACAACGCACGGCTAGGCAATGGACGGCAAGGCAAGGAAAGGGTAACGCAAGGGAAGTCACGGTCAGGCGAGGCAAGGCTACGGCACGACAACGCAAGGCTAGGCAATGCACGGATGGTAAGCCAAGAGGAACGGAAGGCAAGGAAGGCAAGGGAAAGCAAGGCAAGTGAAGAGTAAGGGAAGGAACGGCACGGCAAGGGGAAACAAGGCTAAGGCACGACAACGCAAGCTGGGCAAAGCACGGCAAGGCAAGGAAAGGGTAACGCAAGGCAAGGCACGGTCAGGCAAGGCAAGGCTAATGCACGACAACGCAAGGCTAGGCAGTGCACGGCTAGGCAAGGAACGAGTAACAGAAGGAATGGAAGGCAAGGCAAAGCAAGGCAAGGCAAGTGTAACAAAAGGCACGGCACGGCAAGGGGAAACAAGGCTAAGGCACGACAACGCAAGCTAGGCAATGCACGGCAAGGCAAGGAAAGGGTAACGCAAGGCAATGCAGGGTCAGGCGAGACAAGGCTAAGGCACGACAACGCAAGGCTAGGCAATGCACGGCAAGGCAAGGAAAGGGTAACGCAAGGGAAGGCACGGTGAGGAAAGGCAAGGCTAATGCACAACAACGCACGTCTAGGCAATGCACGGCAAGGCAAGGAAAGGGTAACGCAAGGGAAGTCACGGTCAGGCGAGGCAAGGCTAAGGCACGACAACGCAAGGCTAGGCAATGCACGGCAAGGCAAGGAAAGAGTAACGGAATGTAAGGAATGCAAGGGAAAGCAAGGCAAGGCAAGAGTAACAGAAGGAACGGCACGGCAAGGGGAAACAAGGCTAAGGCACTACAACGCAAGCTAGGCAATGCACGGAAAGGCAAGGAAAGGGTAACGCAAGGCAAGGCACGGTCAGGAAATGCAAGGCTAATGCACGACAACGGAAGGCTAGGCAATGCACGGCAAGGCAAGGAAAGGGTAACGCAAGGCAAGGCACGGTGAGGCAAGGCAAGGCTAAGGCACGACAACGCACGGCTAGGCAATGCACGGCAAGGCAAGGAAAGGGTAACGCAAGGCAAGGCACTGTCAGGCGAGGCAAGGCTAATGCACGACAACGCAAGGCTAGGCAATGCACGGAAGGCAAGCAAAGAGTAACGGAAGGCAAGGAAGGCAAGGGAAAGCAAGGCAAGTTAAGGGTAAGGGAAGGAACGGCACGGCAAGGGGAAACAGGGCTAAGGCATGACAACGCAAGCTAGGCAATGCACGGCAAGGCAAGGAAAGGGTAACGCAAGGCAAGGCACGGTCACGGAAGGCAAGGCTAATGCACGACAACGCAAGGCTAGGCAATGCACGGCAAGGCAAGGAAAGAGTAACGGAGGCAAGGAATGCAAGGGAAAGCAAGGCAAGGCAAGAGTAACGGAAGGAACGGCACGGCAAGGGGAAGCAAGGCTAAGGCACGACAACGCAAGGCTAGGCAATGCACGGCAAGGCAAGGAAAGGGTAACGCAAGGCAAGGCACGGTGAGGCAAGGCAAGGCTAAGGCACGAAAACGCAAGGCTAGGCAATGCACGGAAGGCAAGCAAAGAGTAACGGAAGGCACGGAAGGCAAGGGAAAGCAAGGCAAGGCAAGGGTAAGGGAAGGAACGGCACGGCAAGGGGAAACAAGGCTAAGGCACGACAACGCAAGGCTTGGCAGTGCAAGGCTAGGCAAGGAAAGAGTAACAGAAGGAAAGGAAGGCAAGGCAAAGCAATGCAAGGCAAGTGAAACAAAAGGCACGGCACGGCAAGGGGAAACAAGGGTAAGGCACGACAACGCAAGCTAGGCAATGCACGGCAAGGTAAGGAAAGGGTAACGTAAGGCAAGGCACGGTGAGTCAAGGCAAGGCTAATGCACAACAACGCACGGCTAGGCAATGCACGGCAAGGCAAGGAAAGGGTAACGCAAGGCAAGGCACGGTCAGGCGAGGCAAGGCTACGGCACGACAACGCAAGGCTAGGCAATGCACGGAAGGTAAGCAAAGAGTAACGGAAGGCAAGGAAGGCAAGTGAAAGCAAGGCAAGTCAAGAGTAAGGGAAGGAACGGCACGGCAAGGGGAAACAAGGCTAAGGCACGACAACGCAAGCTAGGCAATGCACGGCAAGGCAAGGAAAGGGTAACGCAAGGCAAGGCACGGTGAGGAAAGGCAAGGCTAATGCACAACAACGCACGTCTAGGCAATGCACGGCAAGGCAAGGAAAGGGTAACGCAAGGCAAGGCACGGTCAGGCGAGGCAACGCTAATGCACGACAACGCAAGGCTAGGCAATGCACGGCAAGGCAAGGAAAGAGTAACGGAAGGAAAGGAAGGCAAGGCAAAGCACGGCAAGGCAAGAGTAACGGAAGGAACGGCACGGCAAGGGGAAGCAAGGCTAAGGCACGACAACGCAAGGCTAGGCAATGCACGGCAAGGCAAGGAAAGGGTAACGCAAGGCAAGGCACGGTGAGGCAAGGCAAGGCTAAGGCACGAAAACGCAAGGCTAGGCAATGCACGGAAGGCAAGCAAAGAGTAACGGAAGGCAAGAAAGGCAAGGGAAAGCAAGGCAAGGCAAGGGTAAGGGAAGGAACGGCACGGCAAGGGGAAACAAGGCTAAGGCACGACAACGCACGGCTAGGCAATGCAGGGCCAGGCAAGGAAAGGGTAACGCAAGGCAAGGCTCTGTCAGGCGAGGCAAGGCTAAGTCACGACAACGCAAGGCTAGGCAATGCACGGAAGGTAAGCAAAGAGCAACGGAAGGCAAGGAAGGCAAGGGAAAGCAAGGCAAGTTAAGGGTAAGGGAAGGAACGGCACGGCAAGGGGAAACAAGGCTAAGGCACGACAACGCAAGCTAGGCAATGCACGGCAAGGCAAGGAAAGGGTAACGCAAGGCAAGGCACGGTCAGGAAATGCAAGGCTAATGCACGACAACGGAAGGCTAGGCAATGCACGGCAAGGCAAGGAAAGAGTAACGGAATGTAAGGAATGCAAGGGAAAGCAAGGCAAGGCAAGAGTAACGGAAGGACCGGCACGGCAAGGGGAAACAAGGCTAAGGCACGACAACGCAAGGCTAGGCAAAGCACGGCAAGGCAAGGAAAGGGTAACTCAAGGCAAGGCACGGTGAGGCAAGGCAAGGCTAATGCACGACAACGCACGGCTAGGCAATGCAAGGCAAGGCAAGGAGAGGGTAACGCAAGGCAAGGCACGGTCAAGCGAGGCAAGGCTAAGGCACGACAACGCAAGGCTAGGCAATGCACGGAAGGTAAGCAAAGAGTAACGGAAGGCAAGGAAGGCAAGGGAAAGCAAGGCAAGTTAAGAGTAAGGGAAGGAACGGCACGGCAAGGGGAAACAAGGCTAAGGCACGACAACGCAAGCTAGGCAATGCACGGCAAGGCAAGGAAAGGGTAACGCAAGGCAAGGCACGGTCAGGCAAGGCAAGGCTAATGCACGACAACGCAAGGCTAGGCAGTGCACGGCTAGGCAAGGAAAGAGTAACGGAAGGAAAGGAAGGCAAGGCAAATCAAGGCAAGGCAAGTGTAACAAAAGGCACGGCACGGCAAGGGGAAACAAGGCTAAGGCACGACAACGCAAGCTAGGCAATGCACGGCAAGGCAAGGAAAGGGTAACGCAAGGCAAAGCACGGTCAGTCGAGGCAAGGCTAATGCACGACAACGCAAGGCTAGGCAGTGCACGGCTAGGCAATGAAAGAGTAACAGAAGGAAAGGAAGGCAAGGCAAAGCAAGGCAAGGCAAGTGTAACAAAAGGCACGGCACGGCAAGGGGAAACAAGGGTAAGGCACGACAACGCAAGGTAGGCAATGCACGGCAAGGCAAGGAAAGGGTAACGCAAGGCAAGGCACGGTGAGGAAAGGCAAGGCTAATGCACAACAACGCACGTCTAGGCAATGCACGGCAAGGCAAGGAAAGGGTAACGCAAGGGAAGTCACGGTCAGGCGAGGCAACGCTAATGCACGACAACGCAAGGCTAGGCAATGCACGGCTAGGCAAGGAAAGAGTAACGGAAGGCAAGGAATGCAAGGGAAAGCAAGGCAAGGCAAGAGTAACGGAAGGAACGGCACGGCAAGGGGAAGCAAGGCTAAGGCACGACAACGCAAGGCTAGGCAATGCACGGCAAGGCAAGGAAAGGGTAACGCAAGGCAAGGCACGGTGAGGCAAGGCAAGGCTAAGGCACGAAAACGCAAGGCTAGGCAATGCACGGAAGGCAAGCAAAGAGTAACGGAATGCAAGAAAGGCAAGGGAAAGCAAGGCAAGGCAAGGGTAACGGAAGGAACGGCACGGCAAGGGGAAACAAGGCTAAGGCACGACAACGCAAGGCTAGGCAAAGCAAGGCAAGGCAAGGAAAGGGTAACGCAAGGCAAGGCACTGTCAGGCGAGGCAAGGCTAAGGCACGACAACGCAAGGCTAGGCAATGCACGGAAGGTAAGCAAAGAGTAACGGAAGGCAAGGAAGGCAAGGGAAAGCAAGGCAAGTTAAGGGTAAGGGAAGGAACGGCACGGCAATTGGAAACAAGGCTAAGGCACGACAACGCACGGCTAGGCAATGCACGGCAAGGCTAGGAAAGGGTAACGCAAGGCAAGGCACGGTAAGGCAAGGCAAGGCTAATGCACGACAACGTAAGGCTAGGCAATGCACGGCAAGGCAAGGAAAGAGTAACGGAATGTAAGGAAGGCAAGGGAAAGCAAGGCAAGGCAAGAGTAACGGAAGGAACGGCACGGCAAGGGGAAACAAGGCTAAGGCACGACAACGCACGGCTAGGCAATGCACGGCAAGGCAAGGAAAGGGTAACGCAAGGCAAGGCACGGTGAGGCATGGCAAGGCTAATGCACGACAACGCACGGCTAGGCAAAGCAAGGCAAGGGAAGGAGAGGGTAACGCAAGGCAAGGCACGGTCAGTCGAGGCAAGGCTAATGTACGACAACGCAAGGCTTGGCAGTGCACGGCTAGGCAAGGAAAGCGTAACAGAAGGAAAGGAAGGCAAGGCAAAGCAATGCAAGGCAAGTGAAACAAAAGGCACGGCACGGCAAGGGGAAAAAAGGGTAAGGCACGACAACGCAAGCTAGGCAATGCACGGCAAGGCAAGGAAAGGGTAACGCAAGGCAAGGCACGGTCAGGCAAGGCAAGGCTAAGGCACGACAACGCAACGCTAGGCAATGCACGGCAAGGCAAGGAAAGAGTAACGGAAGGCAAGGAAGGCAAGGGAAAGCAAGGCAAGGCAAGAGTAACGGAAGAAACGGCACGGCAAGGGGAAGCAAGCCTAAGGCACGACAACACAAGGCTAGGCAATGCACGGCAAGGCAAGGAAAGGGTAACGCAAGGCAAGGCACGGTGAGGCAAGGCAAGGCAAAGGCACGAAAACGCAAGGCTAGGCAATGCACGGAAGGCAAGCAAAGAGTAACGGAAGGCTAGGAATGCAAGGGAAAGCAAGGCAAGGCAAGGGTAAGGGAAGGAACGGCACGGCAAGGGGAAACAAGGCTAAGGCACGACAACGCAAGCTAGGCAATGCACGGCAAGGCAAGGAAAGGGTAACGCAAGGCAAGGCACGGTCAGTCGAGGCAAGGCTAATGCACGACAACGCAAGGCTTGGCAGTGCAAGGCTAGGCAAGGAAAGAGTAACAGAAGGAAAGGAATGCAAGGCAAACTAATGCAAGGCAAGTGAAACAAAAGGCACGGCACGGCAAGGAGAAACAAGGGTAAGGCAAGACAACGCAAGCTAGGCAATGCACGGCAAGGCAAGGAAAGGGTAACGTAAGGCAAGGCACGGTGAGGCAAGGCAAGGCTAATGCACAACAACGCACGGCTAGGCAATGGACGGCAAGGCAAGGAAAGGGTAACGCAAGGGAAGTCACGGTCAGGCGAGGCAAGGCTACGGCACGACAACGCAAGGCTAGGCAATGCACGGATGGTAAGCCAAGAGTAACGGAAGGCAAGGAAGGCAAGGGAAAGCAAGGCAAGTGAAGAGTAAGGGAAGGAACGGCACGGCAAGGGGAAACAAGGCTAAGGCACGACAACGCAAGCTGGGCAAAGCACGGCAAGGCAAGGAAAGGGTAACGCAAGGCAAGGCACGGTCAGGCAAGGCAAGGCTAATGCACGACAACGCAAGGCTAGGCAGTGCACGGCTAGGCAAGGAACGAGTAACAGAAGGAATGGAAGGCAAGGCAAAGCAAGGCAAGGCAAGTGTAACAAAAGGCACGGCACGGCAAGGGGAAACAAGGCTAAGGCACGACAACGCAAGCTAGGCAATGCACGGCAAGGCAAGGAAAGGGTAACGCAAGGCAATGCAGGGTCAGGCGAGACAAGGCTAAGGCACGACAACGCAAGGCTAGGCAATGCACGGCAAGGCAAGGAAAGGGTAACGCAAGGGAAGGCACGGTGAGGAAAGGCAAGGCTAATGCACAACAACGCACGTCTAGGCAATGCACGGCAAGGCAAGGAAGGGGTAACGCAAGGGAAGTCACGGTCAGGCGAGGCAAGGCTAAGGCACGACAACGCAAGGCTAGGCAATGCACGGCAAGGCAAGGAAAGAGTAACGGAATGTAAGGAATGCAAGGGAAAGCAAGGCAAGGCAAGAGTAACAGAAGGAACGGCACGGCAAGGGGAAACAAGGCTAAGGCACGACAACGCAAGATAGGCAATGCACGGCAAGGCAAGGAAAGGGTAACGCAAGGCAAGGCACGGTCAGGAAATGCAAGGCTAATGCACGACAACGCAAGGCTAGGCAATGCACGGCAAGGCAAGGAAAGGGTAACGCAAGGCAAGGCACGGTGAGGCAAGGCAAGGCTAAGGCACGACAACGCAAGGCTAGGCAATGCACGGAAGGCAAGCAAAGAGTAACGGAAGGCAAGGAAGGCAAGGGAAAGCAAGGCAAGTTAAGGGTAAGGGAAGGAACGGCACGGCAAGGGGAAACAGGGCTAAGGCATGACAACGCAATCTAGGCAATGCACGGCAAGGCAAGGAAAGGGTAACGCAAGGCAAGGCACGGTCACGGAAGGCAAGGCTAATGCACGACAACGCAAGGCTAGGCAATGCACGGCAAGGCAAGGAAAGAGTAACGGAGGCAAGGAATGCAAGGGAAAGCAAGGCAAGGCAAGAGTAACGGAAGGAACGGCACGGCAAGGGGAAGCAAGGCTAAGGCACGACAACGCAAGGCTAGGCAATGCACGGCAAGGCAAGGAAAGGGTAACGCAAGGCAAGGCACGGTGAGGCAAGGCAAGGCTAAGGCACGACAACGCAAGGCTAGGCAATGCACGGAAGGCAAGCAAAGAGTAACGGAAGGCAAGGAAGGCAAGGGAAAGCAAGGCAAGGCAAGGGTAAGGGAAGGAACGGCACGGCAAGGGGAAACAAGGCTAAGGCACGACAACGCAAGGATTGGCAGTGCAAGGCTAGGCAAGGAAAGAGTAACAGAAGGAAAGGAAGGCAAGGCAAAGCAATGCAAGGCAAGTGAAACAAAAGGCACGGCACGGCAAGGGGAAACAAGGGTAAGGCACGACAACGCAAGCTAGGCAATGCACGGCAAGGTAAGGAAAGGGTAACGTAAGGCAAGGCACGGTGAGTCAAGGCAAGGCTAATGCACAACAACGCACGGCTAGGCAATGCACGGCAAGGCAAGGAAAGGGTAACGCAAGCGAAGTCACGGTCAGGCGAGGCAAGGCTACGGCACGACAACGCAAGGCTAGGCAATGCACTGAAGGTAAGCAAAGAGTAACGAAAGGCAAGGAAGGCAAGTGAAAGCAAGGCAAGTCAAGAGTAAGGGAAGGAACGGCACGGCAAGGGGAAACAAGGCTAAGGCACAACAACGCAAGCTAGGCAAAGCACGGCAAGGCAAGGAAAGGGTAACGCAAGGCAAGGCACGGTCAGGCAAGGCAAGGCTAATGCACGACAACGCAAAGCTAGGCAGTGCACGGCTAGGCAAGGAACGAGTAACGGAAGGAATGGAAGGCAAGGCAAAGCAAGGCAAGGCAAGTGTAACAAAAGGCACGGCACGGCAAGGGGAAACAAGGCTAAGGCACGACAACACAAGCTAGGCAATGCACGGAAAGGCAAGGAAAGGGTAACGCAAGGCAAGGCAGGGTCAGGCGAGACAAGGCTAAGGCACGACAACGCAAGGCTAGGCAATGCACGGAAGGCAAGCAAAGAGTAACGGAAGGCAAGGAATGCAAGGCAAAGCAAGGTAACGCAAGCAAGGCTATGGCAAGGTCAGAAAAAGGCTACGGCACGACAAAGCAAGGCTACGCAATGCACGGAAGGCAAGCAAAGAGTAACGGAAGGCAAGGAAGGCAAGGCAAAGCAAGGCAACGCAAGCAGGCTACGGCAAGGTGAAACAAGGCTAAGGCACGACAACGCAAGGCTAGGCAATGCACGGCAAGGCAAGGAAAGAGTAACGGAAGGCAAGGAATGCAAGGGAAAGCAAGGCAAGGCAAGTGTAACGGAAGGAACGGCACGGCAAGGGGAAGCAAGGCTAAGGCACGACAACGCAAGGCTAGGCAATGCACGGCAAGGCAAGGAAAGGGTAACGCAAGGCAAGGCACGGTGAGGCAAGGCAAGGCTAAGGCACGAAAACGCAAGGCTAGGCAATGCACGGAAGGCAAGCAAAGAGTAACGGAAGGCAAGGAAGCAAGGGAAAGCAAGGCAAGGCAAGGGTAAGGGAAGGAACGGCACGGCAAGGGGAAACAAGGCTAAGGCACGACAACGCAAGCTAGGCAATGCACGGCAAGGCAAGGAAAGGGTAACGCAAGGCAAGGCACGGTCAGTCGAGGCAAGGCTAATGCACGACAACGCAAGGTTAGGCAGTGCACGGCTAGGCAAGGAAAGAGTAACAGAAGGAAAGGAAGGCAAGGCAAAGCAAGGCAAGGCAAGTGCAACAAAAGGCACGGCACGGCAAGGGGAAACAAGGGTAAGGCACGACAACGCAAGGTAGGCAATGCACGGCAAGGCAAGGAAAGGGTAACGCAAGGCAAGGCACGGTCAGGCGAGGCAAGGCTAATGCACGACAACGCAAGGCTTGGCAGTGCAAGGCTAGGCAAGGAAAGAGTAACAGAAGGAAAGGAATGCAAGGCAAAGCAAGGCAAGGCAAGTGTAACAAAAGGCACGGCTCGGCAAGGGGAAACAAGGGTAAGGCACGACAACGCAAGCTAGGCAATGCACGGCAAGGCAAGGAAAGGGTAACGCAAGGCAAGGCACGGTGAGGCAAGGCAAGGCTAATGCACAACAACGCACGGCTAGGCAATGCACGGCAAGGCAAGGAAAGGGTAACGCAAGGGAAGTCACGGTCAGGCGAGGCAAGGCTAAGGCACGACAACGCAAGGCTAGGCAATGCACGGAAGGTAAGCAAGAGTAACGGAAGGCAAGGAAGGCAAGGGAAAGCAAGGCAAGTGAAGAGTAAGGGAAGGAACGGCACGGCAAGGGGAAACAAGGCTAAGGCACGACAACGCAAGCTGGGCAAAGCACGGCAAGGCAAGGAAAGGGTAACGCAAGGCAAGGCACGGTCAGGCAAGGCAAGGCTAATGCACGACAACGCAAGGCTAGGCAGTGCACGGCTAGGCAAGGAACGAGTAACGGAAGGAATGGAAGGCAAGGCAAAGCAAGGCAAGGCAAGTGTAACAAAAGGCACGGCACGGCAAGGGGAAACAAGGCTAAGGCACGACAACGCAAGCTAGGCAATGCACGGCAAGGCAAGGAAAGGGTAACGCAAGGCAAGGCAGGGTCAGGCGAGACAAGGCTAAGGCACGACAACGCAAGGCTAGGCAATGCACGGCAAGGCAAGGAAAGGGTAACGCAAGGGAAGGCACGGTGAGGAAAGGCAAGGCTAATGCACAACAACGCACGTCTAGGCAATGCACGGCAAGGCAAGGAAGGGGTAACGCAAGGGAAGTCACGGTCAGGCGAGGCAAGGCTAAGGCACGACAACGCAAGGCTAGGCAATGCACGGCAAGGCAAGGAAAGAGTAACGGAATGTAAGGAATGCAAGGGAAAGCAAGGCAAGGCAAGAGTAACAGAAGGAACGGCACGGCAAGGGGAAACAAGGCTAAGGCACTACAACGCAAGGCTAGGCAATGCACGGCAAGGCAAGGAAAGGGTAACGCAAGGCAAGGCACGGTCAGGAAATGCAAGGCTGCTAGGCAATGCACGGCAAGGCAAGGAAAGGGTAACGCAAGGCAAGGCACGGTGAGGCAAGGCAAGGCTAAGGCACGACAACGCACGGCTAGGCAATGCACGGAAGGTAAGCAAAGAGTAACGGAAGGCAAGGAAGGCAAGGGAAAGCAAGGCAAGTTAAGGGTAAGGGAAGGAACGGCACGGCAAGGGGAAACAGGGCTAAGGCATGACAACGCAATCTAGGCAATGCACGGCAAGGCAAGGAAAGGGTAACGCAAGGCAAGGCACGGTCACGGAAGGCAAGGCTAATGCACGACAACGCAAGGCTAGGCAATGCACGGCAAGGCAAGGAAAGAGTAACGGAGGCAAGGAATGCAAGGGAAAGCAAGGCAAGGCAAGAGTAACGGAAGGAACAGCACGGCAAGGGGAAACAAGGCTAAGGCACGACAACGCAGGGCTAGGCAATGCACGGCAAGGCAAGGAAAGGGTAACGCAAGGCAAGGCACGGTGAGGCAAGGCAAGGCTAAGGCACGACAACGCAAGGCTAGGCAATGCACGGAAGGCAAGCAAAGAGTAACGGAAGGCAAGGAAGGCAAGGGAAAGCAAGGCAAGGCAAGGGTAACGGAAGGAACGGCACGGCAAGGGGAAACAAGGCTAAGGCACGACAACGCAAGGATTGGCAGTGCAAGGCTAGGCAAGGAAAGAGTAACAGAAGGAAAGGAAGGCAAGGCAAAGCAATGCAAGGCAAGTGAAACAAAAGGCACGGCACGGCAAGGGGAAACAAGGGTAAGGCACGACAACGCAAGCTAGGCAATGCACGGCAAGGTAAGGAAAGGGTAACGTAAGGCAAGGCACGGTGAGTCAAGGCAAGGCTAATGCACAACAACGCACGGCTAGGCAATGCACGGCAAGGCAAGGACAGGGTAACGCAAGCGAAGTCATGGTCAGGCGAGGCAAGGCTAAGGCACGACAACGCAAGGCTAGGCAATGCACTGAAGGTAAGCAAAGAGTAACGAAAGGCAAGGAAGGCAAGTGAAAGCAAGGCAAGTCAAGAGTAAGGGAAGGAACGGCACGGCAAGGGGAAACAAGGCTAAGGCACAACAACGCAAGCTAGGCAAAGCACGGCAAGGCAAGGAAAGGGTAACGCAAGGCAAGGCACGGTTAGTCAAGGCAAGGCTAATGCACGACAACGCAAAGCTAGGCAGTGCACGGCTAGGCAAGGAACGAGTAACGGAAGGAATGGAAGGCAAGGCAAAGCAAGGCAAGGCAAGTGTAACAAAAGGCACGGCACGGCAAGGGGAAACAAGGCTAAGGCACGACAACACAAGCTAGGCAATGCACGGAAAGGCAAGGAAAGGGTAACGCAAGGCAAGGCAGGGTCAGGCGAGACAAGGCTAAGGCACGAAAACGCAAGGCTACGCAATGCACGGAAGGCAAGCAAAGAGTAACGGAAGGCAAGGAAGGCAAGGCAAAGCAAGGCAACGCAAGCAAGGCTATGGCAAGGTCAAAAAAAGGCTACGGCACGACAACGCAAGGCTACGCAATGCACGGAAGGCAAGCAAAGAGTAACGGAAGGCAAGGAAGGCAAGGCAAAGCAAGGCAACGCAAGCAAGGCTATGGCAAGGTGAAACAAGGCTAAGGCACGACAACGCACGGCTAGGCAATGCACGACAAGGCAAGCAAAGAGTAACGGAAGGTAAGGAAAGCAAGGGAAAGCAAGGCAAGGCAAGAGTAACGGAAGGAACGGCACGGCAAGGGGAAGCAAGGCTAAGGCACGACAACGCAAGGCTAGGCAATGCACGGCAAGGCAAGGAAAGGGTAACGCAAGGCAAGGCACGGTGAGGCAAGGCAAGGCTAAGGCACGAAAACGCAAGGCTAGGCAATGCACGGAAGGCAAGCAAAGAGTAACGGAAGGCAAGGAAGGCAAGGGAAAGCAAGGCAAGGCAAGGGTAAGGGAAGGAACGGCACGGCAAGGGGAAACAAGGCTAAGGCACGACAACGCAAGCTAGGAAATGCACGGTAACGCAAGGCAAGGCACGGTCAGGCAATGCTAATGCACGGCAACGCAAGCCTAGGCAATGCACGGCAAGGCAAGGAAAGAGTAAAAGAAGGAAAGGAAGGCAAGGGAAAGCAAGGCAAGGCAAGGGTAACAGAAGGTACGGCACGGCAAGGGGAAACAAGGGTAAGGCACGACAACGCAAGGTAGGCAATGCACGGCAAGGCAAGGAAAGGGTAACGCAAGGCAAGGCACGGTGAGGAAAGGCAAGGCTAATGCACAACAACGCACGTCTAGGCAATGCACGGCAAGGCAAGGAAAGGGTAACGCAAGGGAAGTCACGGTCAGGCGAGGCAACGCTAATGCACGACAACGCAAGGCTAGGCAATGCACGGCTAGGCAAGGAAAGAGTAACGGAAGGAAAGGAAGGCAAGGCAAAGCAAGGCAAGGCAAGAGTAACGGAAGGAACGGCACGGCAAGGGGAAGCAAGGCTAAGGCACGACAACGCAAGGCTAGGCAAAGCACGGCAAGGCAAGGAAAGGGTAACGCAAGGCAAGGCACGGTGAGGCAAGGCAAGGCTAAGGCACGACAACGCAAGGCTAGGCAATGCACGGAAGGCAAGCAAAGAGTAACGGAAGGCAAGAAAGGCAAGGGAAAGCAAGGCAAGGCAAGGGTAACGGAAGGAACGGCACGGCAAGGGGAAACAAGGCTAAGGCACGACAACGCAAGGCTAGGCAAAGCAAGGCAAGGCAAGGAAAGGGTAACGCAAGGCAAGGCTCTGTCAGGCGAGGCAAGGCTAAGTCACGACAACGCAAGGCTAGGCAATTCACGGAATGTAAGCAAAGAGCAACGGAAGGCAAGGAAGGCAAGGGAAAGCAAGGCAAGTTAAGGGTAAGGGAAGGAACGGCACGGCAAGGGGAAACAAGGCTAAGGCACGACAACGCAAGCTAGGCAATGCACGGCAAGGCAAGGAAAGGGTAACGCAAGGCAAGGCACGGTCAGGAAATGCAAGGCTAATGCACGACAACGGAAGGCTAGGCAATGCACGGCAAGGCAAGGAAAGAGTAACGCAAGGCAAGGCACGGTGAGGCAAGGCAAGGCTAAGGCACGACAACGCAAGGCTAGGCAATGCACGGAAGGCAAGCAAAGAGTAACGGAAGGCAAGGAAGGCAAGGGAAAGCAAGGCAAGGCAAGGGTAAGGGAAGGAACGGCACGGCAAGGGGAAACAAGGCTAAGGCACGACAACGCAAGGATTGGCAGTGCAAGGCTAGGCAAGGAAAGAGTAACAGAAGGAAAGGAAGGCAAGGCAAAGCAATGCAAGGCAAGTGAAACAAAAGGCACGGCACGGCAAGGGGAAACAAGGGTAAGGCACGACAACGCAAGCTAGGCAATGCACGGCAAGGTAAGGAAAGGGTAACGTAAGGCAAGGCACGGTGAGTCAAGGCAAGGCTAATGCACAACAACGCACGGCTAGGCAATGCACGGCAAGGCAAGGAAAGGGTAACGCAAGCGAAGTCATGGTCAGGCGAGGCAAGGCTACGGCACGACAACGCAAGGCTAGGCAATGCACGGAAGGTAAGCAAAGAGTAACGGAAGGCAAGGAAGGCAAGGGAAAGCAAGGCAAGTCAAGAGTAAGGGAAGGAACGGCACGGCAAGGGGAAACAAGGCTAAGGCACGACAACGCAAGCTAGGCAAAGCACGGCAAGGCAAGGAAAGGGTAACGCAAGGCAAGGCACGGTCAGGCAAGGCAAGGCTAATGCACGACAACGCAAAGCTAGGCAGTGCACGGCTAGGCAAGGAACGAGTAACGGAAGGAATGGAAGGCAAGGCAAAGCAAGGCAAGGCAAGTGTAACAAAAGGCACGGCACGGCAAGGGGAAACAAGGCTAAGGCACGACAACACAAGCTAGGCAATGCACGGAAAGGCAAGGAAAGGGTAACGCAAGGCAAGGCAGGGTCAGGCGAGACAAGGCTAAGGCACGACAACGCAAGGCTAGGCAATGCACGGCAAGGCAAGGAAAGGGTAACGGAAGGCAAGGAATGCAAGGCAAAGCAAGGTAACGCAAGCAAGGCTATGGCAAGGTCAAAAAAAGGCTACGGCACGACAACGCAAGGCTACGCAATGCACGGAAGGCAAGCAAAGAGTAACGGAAGGCAAGGAAGGCAAGGCAAAGCAAGGCAACGCAAGCAAGGCTACGGCAAGGTGAAACAAGGCTAAGGCACGACAACGCAAGGCTAGGCAATGCACGGCAAGGCAAGGAAAGAGTAACGGAAGGCAAGGAATGCAAGGGAAAGCAAGGCAAGGCAAGGCTAAGGCACGACAACGCAAGGCTAGGCAATGCACGGCAAGGCAAGGAAAGGGTAACGCAAGGCAAGGCACGGTGAGGCAAGGCAAGGCTAAGGCACGAAAACGCAAGGCTAGGCAATGCACGGAAGGCAAGCAAAGAGTAACGGAAGGCAAGAAAGGCAAGGGAAAGCAAGGCAAGGCAAGGGTAAGGGAAGGAACGGCACGTCAAGGGGAAACAAGGCTAAGGCACGACAACGCAAGCTAGGCAATGCACGGCAAGGCAAGGAAAGGGTAACGCAAGGCAAGGCACGGTCAGTCGAGGCAAGGCTAATGCACGACAACGCAAGGCTAGGCAGTGCACGGCTAGGCAAGGAAAGAGTAACAGAAGGAAAGGAAGTCAAGGCAAAGCAAGGCAAGGCAAGTGTAACAAAAGGCACGGCACGGCAAGGGGAAACAAGGCTAAGGCACGACAACGCAAGGCTAGGCAATGCACGGCAAGGCAAGGAAAGGGTAACGCAAGGCAAGGCAGGGTCAGGCGAGGCAAGGCTAATGCACGACAACGCAAGGCTAGGCAATGCACGGCAAGGCAAGGAAAGGGTAACGCAAGGCAAGGCAAGGAAAGGCAAGGTAACAACGCAAGGCTAGGCAATGCACGGAAGGCAAGGCAAAGAGTAACGGAAGGAAGGAAGGCAAGGGAAAGCAAGGCAAGGCAAGGTAACGGAAGGCACGGCACGGCAAGGGGAAACAAGGCTAAGGCACGACAACGCAAGGCTAGGCAATGCACGGCAAGGCAAGGAAAGGGTAACGCAAGGCAAGGCACGGTGAGGCAAGGCAAGGCTAATGCACGACAACGCACGGCTAGGCAATGCACGGCAAGGCAAGGAAAGGGTAACGCAAGGCAAGTCACGGTCAGGCGAGGCAAGGCTAAGGCACGACAACGCAAGGCTAGGCAATGCACGGAAGGTAAGCAAAGAGTAACGGAAGGCAAGGAAGGCAAGGGAAAGCAAGGCAAGTTAAGGGTAAGGGAAGGAACGGCACGGCAAGGGGAAACAAGGCTAAGGCACGACAACGCAAGCTAGGCAATGCACGGCAAGGCAAGGAAAGGGTAACGCAAGGCAAGGCACGGTCAGGCAAGGCAAGGCTAATGCACGACAACGCAAGGCTAGGCAGTGCACGGCTAGGCAAGGAACGAGTAACGGAAGGAATGGAAGGCAAGGCAAAGCAAGGCAAGGCAAGTGTAACAAAAGGCACGGCACGGCAAGGGGAAACAAGGCTAAGGCACGACAACGCAAGCTAGGCAATGCACGGCAAGGCAAGGAAAGGGTAACGCAAGGCAAGGCACGGTCAGGCGAGACAAGGCTAAGGCACGACAACGCAAGGCTAGGCAATGCACGGCAAGGCAAGGAAAGGGTAACGCAAGGCAAGGCACGGTGAGGAAAGGCAAGGCTAATGCACAACAACGCACGTCTAGGCAATGCACGGCAAGGCAAGGAAGGGGTAACGCAAGGGAAGTCACGGTCAGGCGAGGCAAGGCTAAGGCACGACAACGCAAGGCTAGGCAATGCACGGCAAGGCAAGGAAAGAGTAACGGAATGTAAGGAATGCAAGGGAAAGCAAGGCAAGGCAAGAGTAACGGAAGGAACGGCACGGCAAGGGGAAACAAGGCTAAGGCACGACAACGCAAGCTAGGCAATGCACGGAAGGCAAGCAAAGAGTAACGGAAGGCAAGGAAGGCAAGGGAAAGCAAGGCAAGGCAAGGGTAAGGGAAGGAACGGCACGTCAAGGGGAAACAAGGCTAAGGCACGACAACGCAAGCTAGGCAATGCACGGCAAGGCAAGGAAAGGGTAACGCAAGGCAAGGCACGGTCAGTCGAGGCAAGGCTAATGCACGACAACGCAAGGCTAGGCAGTGCACGGCTAGGCAAGGAAAGAGTAACAGAAGGAAAGGAAGGCAAGGCAAAGCAAGGCAAGGCAAGTGTAACAAAAGGCACGGCACGGCAAGGGGAAACAAGGGTAAGGCACGACAACGCAAGGTAGGCAATGCACGGCAAGGCAAGGAAAGGGTAACGCAAGGCAAGGCACGGTGAGGCAAGGCAAGGCTAATGCACAACAACGCACGTCTAGGCAATGCACGGCAAGGCAAGGAAAGGGTAACGCAAGGGAAGTCACGGTCAGGCGAGGCAAGGCTAATGCACGACAACGCAAGGCTAGGAAATGCACGGCTAGGCAAGGAAAGAGTAACGGAAGGAAAGGAAGGCAAGGCAAAGCAAGGCAAGGCAAGAGTAACGGAAGGAACGGCACGGCAAGGGGAAGCAAGGCTAAGGCACGACAACGCAAGGCTAGGCAAAGCACGGCAAGGCAAGGAAAGGGTAACGCAAGGCAAGGCACGGTCAGGCAAGGCAAGGCTAAGGCACGAAAACGCAAGGCTAGGCAATGCACGGAAGGCAAGCAAAGAGTAACGGAAGGCAAGGAAGGCAAGGCAAAGCAAGGCAACGCAAGCAAGGCTACGGCAAGGTGAAACAAGGCTAAGGCACGACAACGCACGGCTAGGCAGTGCACGGCTAGGCAAGGAAAGAGTAACGGAAGGCAAGGAATGCAAGGGAAAGCAAGGCAAGGCAAGAGTAACGGAAGGAACGGCACGGCAAGGGGAAGCAAGGCTAAGGCACGACAACGCAAGGCTAGGCAATGCACGGCAAGGCAAGGAAAGGGTAACGCAAGGCAAGGCACGGTGAGGCAAGGCAAGGCTAAGGCACGAAAACGCAAGGCTAGGCAATGCACGGAAGGCAAGCAAAGAGTAACGGAAGGCAAGGAAGGCAAGGGAAAGCAAGGCAAGGCAAGGGTAAGGGAAGGAACGGCACGGCAAGGGGAAACAAGGCTAAGGCACGACAACGCAAGGCTTGGCAGTGCAAGGCTAGGCAAGGAAAGAGTAACAGAAGGAAAGGAAGGCAAGGCAAAGCAATGCAAGGCAAGTGAAACAAAAGGCACGGCACGGCAAGGGGAAAGAAGGGTAAGGCACGACAACGCAAGCTAGGCAATGCACGGCAAGGAAAGGAAAGGGTAACGCAAGGCAAGGCACGGTGAGGCAAGGCAAGGCTAATGCACGACAACGCACGGCTAGGCAATGCACGGCAAGGCAAGGAAAGGGTAACGCAAGCGAAGTCATGGTCAGGCGAGGCAAGGCTACGGCACGACAACGCAAGGCTAGGCAATGCACGGAAGGTAAGCAAAGAGTAACGGAAGGCAAGGAAGGCAAGGGAAAGCAAGGCAAGTCAAGAGTAAGGGAAGGAACGGCACGGCAAGGGGAAACAAGGCTAAGGCACAACAACGCAAGCTAGGCAAAGCACGGCAAGGCAAGGAAAGGGTAACGCAAGGCAAGGCACGGTCAGGCAAGGCAAGGCTAATGCACGACAACGCAAAGCTAGGCAGTGCACGGCTAGGCAAGGAACGAGTAACGGAAGGAATGGAAGGCAAGGCAAAGCAAGGCAAGGCAAGTGTAACAAAAGGCACGGCACGGCAAGGGGAAACAAGGCTAAGGCACGACAACACAAGCTAGGCAATGCACGGAAAGGCAAGGAAAGGGTAACGCAAGGCAAGGCAGGGTCAGGCGAGACAAGGCTAAGGCACGAAAACGCAAGGCTAGGCAATGCACGGAAGGCAAGCAAAGAGTAACGGAAGGCAAGGAATGCAAGGCAAAGCAAGGTAACGCAAGCAAGGCTATGGCAAGGTCAAAAAAAGGCTACGGCACGACAACGCAAGGCTACGCAATGCACGGAAGGCAAGCAAAGAGTAACGGAAGGCAAGGAAGGCAAGGCAAAGCAAGGCAACGCAAGCAAGGCTACGGCAAGGTGAAACAAGGCTAAGGCACGACAACGCACGGCTAGGCAGTGCACGGCTAGGCAAGGAAAGAGTAACGGAAGGCAAGGAATGCAAGGGAAAGCAAGGCAAGGCAAGAGTAACGGAAGGAACGGCACGGCAAGGGGAAGCAAGGCTAAGGCACGACAACGCAAGGCTAGGCAATGCACGGCAAGGCAAGGAAAGGGTAACGCAAGGCAAGGCACGGTGAGGCAAGGCAAGGCTAAGGCACGAAAACGCAAGGCTAGGCAATGCACGGAAGGCAAGCAAAGAGTAACGGAAGGCAAGGAAAGGGTAAGGGAAGGAACGGCACGTCAAGGGGAAACAAGGCTAAGGCACGACAACGCAAGCTAGGCAATGCACGGCAAGGCAAGGAAAGGGTAACGCAAGGCAAGGCACGGTCAGTCGAGGCAAGGCTAATGCACGACAACGCAAGGCTAGGCAGTGCACGGCTAGGCAAGGAAAGAGTAACAGAAGGAAAGGAAGGCAAGGCAAAGCAAGGCAAGGCAAGTGCAACAAAAGGCACGGCACGGCAAGGGGAAACAAGGGTAAGGCACGACAACGCAAGGTAGGCAATGCACGGCAAGGCAAGGAAAGGGTAACGCAAGGCAAGGCACGGTGAGGAAAGGCAAGGCTAATGCACAACAACGCACGTCTAGGCAATGCACGGCAAGGCAAGGAAAGGGTAACGCAAGGGAAGTCACGGTCAGGCGAGGCAACGCTAATGCACGACAACGCAAGGCTAGGCAATGCACGGCTAGGCAAGGAAAGGGTAACGGAAGGAAAGACAAGGCAAGGCAAGGCAAGGCAAGGCAAGGCAAGAGTAACGGAAGGAACGGCACGGCAAGGGGAAGCAAGGCTAAGGCACGACAACGCAAGGCTAGGCAAAGCACGGCAAGGCAAGGAAAGGGTAACGCAAGGCAAGGCACGGTGAGGCAAGGCAAGGCTAAGGCACGAAAACGCAAGGCTAGGCAATGCACGGAAGGCAAGCAAAGAGTAACGGAAGGCAAGAAAGGCAAGGGAAAGCAAGGCAAGGCAAGGGTAACGGAAGGAACGGCACGGAAAGGGGAAACAAGGCTAAGGCACGACAACGCAAGGCTAGGCAAAGCACGGCAAGGCAAGGAAAGGGTAACGCAAGGCAAGGCACGGTCAGGCGAGGCAAGGCTAATGCACGACAACGCAAGGCTAGGCAATGCACGGAAGGCAAGCAAAGAGTAACGGAAGGCAAGGAAGGCAAGGGAAAGCAAGGCAAGTTAAGGGTAAGGGAAGGAACGGCACGGCAAGGGGAAACAAGGCTAAGGCACGACAACGCAAGCTAGGCAATGCACGGCAAGGCAAGGAAAGGGTAACGCAAGGCAAGGCATGGTCAGGAAATGCAAGGCTAATGCACGACAACGGAAGGCTAGGCAATGCACGGCAAGGCAAGGAAAGGGTAACGCAAGGCAAGGCACGGTGAGGCAAGGCAAGGCTAAGGCACGAAAACGCAAGGCTAGGCAATGCACGGAAGGCAAGCAAAGAGTAACGGAAGGCAAGGAAGGCAAGGGAAAGCAAGGCAAGGCAAGGGTAAGGGAAGGAACGGCACGGCAAGGGGAAACAAGGCTAAGGCACGACAACGCAAGGATTGGTAGTGCAAGGCTAGGCAAGGTAAGAGTAACAGAAGGAAAGGAAGGCAAGGCAAAGCAATGCAAGGCAAGTGAAACAAAAGGCACGGCACGGCAAGGGGAAACAAGGGTAAGGCACGACAACGCAAGCTAGGCAATGCACGGCAAGGTAAGGAAAGGGTAACGTAAGGCAAGGCACGGTGAGTCAAGGCAAGGCTAATGCACAACAACGCACGGCTAGGCAATGCACGGCAAGGCAAGGACAGGGTAACGCAAGCGAAGTCATGGTCAGGCGAGGCAAGGCTACGGCACCACAACGCAAGGCTAGGCAATGCACTGAAGGTAAGCAAAGAGTAACGGAAGGCAAGGAAGGCAAGTGAAAGCAAGGCAAGTTAAGAGTAAGGGAAGGAACGGCACGGCAAGGGGAAACAAGGCTAAGGCACGACAACGCAAGCTAGGCAATGCACGGCAAGGCAAGGAAAGGGTAACGCAAGGCAAGGCACGGTGAGGGAAGGCAAGGCTAATGCACGACAACGCAAAGCTAGGCAGTGCACGGCTAGGCAAGGAACGAGTAACGGAAGGAATGGAAGGCAAGGCAAAGCAAGGCAAGGCAAGTGTAACAAAAGGCACGGCACGGCAAGGGGAAACAAGGCTAAGGCACGACAACGCAAGCTAGGCAATGCACGGAAAGGCAAGGAAAGGGTAACGCAAGGCAAGGCAGGGTCAGGCGAGACAAGGCTAAGGCACGAAAACGCAAGGCTAGGCAATGCACGGAAGGCAAGCAAAGAGTAACGGAAGGCAAGGAATGCAAGGCAAAGCAAGGTAACGCAAGCAAGGCTATGGCAAGGTCAAAAAAGGCTACGGCACGACAACGCAAGGCTACGCAATGCACGGAAGGCAAGCAAAGAGTAACGGAAGGCAAGGAAGGCAAGGCAAAGCAAGGCAACGCAAGCAAGGCTACGGCAAGGTGAAACAAGGCTAAGGCACGACAACGCACGGCTAGGCAGTGCACGGCTAGGCAAGGAAAGAGTAACAGAAGGAAAGGAAGGCAAGGCAAAGCAAGGCAAGGCAAGAGTAACGGAAGGAACGGCACGGCAAGGGGAAGCAAGGCTAAGGCACGACAACGCAAGGCTAGGCAATGCACGGCAAGGCAAGGAAAGGGTAACGCAAGGCAAGGCACGGTGAGGCAAGGCAAGGCTAAGGCACGAAAACGCAAGGCTAGGCAATGCACGGAAGGCAAGCAAAGAGTAACGGAAGGCAAGGAAGGCAAGGGAAAGCAAGGCAAGGCAAGGGTAAGGGAAGGAACGGCACGGCAAGGGGAAACAAGGCTAAGGCACGACAACGCAAGGCTTGGCAGTGCACGGCTAGGCAAGGAAAGAGTAACAGAAGGAAAGGAAGGCAAGGCAAAGCAATGCAAGGCAAGTGAAACAAAAGGCACGGCACGGCAAGGGGAAACAAGGGTAAGGCACGACAACGCAAGCTAGGCAATGCACGGCAAGGCAAGGAAAGGGTAACGCAAGGCAAGGCACGGTGAGGCAAGGCAAGGCTAATGCACAACAACGCACGGCTAGGCAATGCACGGCAAGGCAAGGAAAGGGTAACGCAAGCGAAGTCACGGTCAGGCGAGGCAAGGCTACGGCACGACAACGCAAGGCTAGGCAATGCACGGAAGGTAAGCAAAGAGTAACGGAAGGCAAGGAAGGCAAGTGAAAGCAAGGCAAGTCAAGAGTAAGGGAAGGAACGGCACGGCAAGGGGAAACAAGGCTAAGGCACGACAACGCAAGCTAGGCAATGCACGGCAAGGCAAGGAAAGGGTAACGCAAGGCAAGGCACGGTCAGTCAAGGCAAGGCTAATGCACGACAACGCAAAGCTAGGCAGTGCACGGCTAGGCAAGGAACGAGTAACGGAAGGAATGGAAGGCAAGGCAAAGCAAGGCAAGGCAAGTGTAACAAAAGGCACGGCACGGCAAGGGGAAACAAGGCTAAGGCACGACAACGCAAGCTAGGCAATGCACGGAAAGGCAAGGAAAGGGTAACGCAAGGCAAGGCAGGGTCAGGCGAGACAAGGCTAAGGCACGAAAACGCAAGGCTAGGCAATGCACGGAAGGCAAGCAAAGAGTAACGGAAGGCAAGGAATGCAAGGCAAAGCAAGGTAACGCAAGCAAGGCTATGGCAAGGTCAAAAAAAGGCTACGGCACGACAACGCAAGGCTACGCAATGCACGGAAGGCAAGCAAAGAGTAACGGAAGGCAAGGAAGGCAAGGCAAAGCAAGGCAACGCAAGCAAGGCTACGGCAAGGTGAAACAAGGCTAAGGCACGACAACGCACGGCTAGGCAATGCACGGCAAGGCAAGGAAAGAGTAACGGAAGGCAAGGAATGCAAGGGAAAGCAAGGCAAGGCAAGAGTAACGGAAGGAACGGCACGGCAAGGGGAAGCAAGGCTAAGGCACGACAACGCAAGGCTAGGCAATGCACGGCAAGGCAAGGAAAGGGTAACGCAAGGCAAGGCACGGTCAGTCGAGGCAAGGCTAATGCACGACAACGCAAGGCTAGGCAGTGCACGGCTAGGCAAGGAAAGAGTAACAGAAGGAAAGGAAGGCAAGGCAAAGCAAGGCAAGGCAAGTGTAACAAAAGGCACGGCACGGCAAGGGGAAACAAGGGTAAGGCACGACAACGCAAGGTAGGCAATGCACGGCAAGGCAAGGAAAGGGTAACGCAAGGCAAGGCACGGTGAGGCAAGGCAAGGCTAATGCACAACAACGCACGTCTAGGCAATGCACGGCAAGGCAAGGAAAGGGTAACGCAAGGGAAGTCACGGTCAGGCGAGGCAAGGCTAATGCACGACAACGCAAGGCTAGGAAATGCACGGCTAGGCAAGGAAAGAGTAACAGAAGGAAAGGAAGGCAAGGCAAAGCAAGGCAAGAGTAACGGAAGGAACGGCACGGCAAGGGGAAGCAAGGCTAAGGCACGACAACGCAAGGCTAGGCAATGCACGGCAAGGCAAGGAAAGGGTAACGCAAGGCAAGGCACGGTGAGGCAAGGCAAGGCTAAGGCACGAAAACGCAAGGCTAGGCAATGCACGGAAGGCAAGCAAAGAGTAACGGAAGGCAAGAAAGGCAAGGGAAAGCAAGGCAAGGCAAGGGTAACGGAAGGAACGGCACGGCAAGGGGAAACAAGGCTAAGGCACGACAACGCAAGGCTAGGCAAAGCAAGGCAAGGCAAGGAAAGGGTAACGCAAGGCAAGGCTCTGTCAGGCGAGGCAAGGCTAAGTCACGACAACGCAAGGCTAGGCAATGCACGGAAGGTAAGCAAAGAGCAACGGAAGGCAAGGAAGGCAAGGGAAAGCAAGGCAAGTTAAGGGTAAGGGAAGGAACGGCACGGCAAGGGGAAACAAGGCTAAGGCACGACAACGAAAGCTAGGCAATGCACGGCAAGGCAAGGAAAGGGTAACGCAAGGCAAGGCACGGTCAGGAAATGCAAGGCTAATGCACGACAACGCAAGGCTAGGCAATGCACGGCAAGGCAAGGAAAGAGTAACGGAATGTAAGGAATGCAAGGGAAAGCAAGGCAAGGCAAGAGTAACGGAAGGACCGGCACGGCAAGGGGAAACAAGGCTAAGGCACGACAACGCAAGGCTAGGCAAAGCACGGCAAGGCAAGGAAAGAGTAACTCAAGGCAAGGTACGGTGTGGCAAGGCAAGGCTAATGCACGACAGCGCAGGGCTAGGCCAAGCAAGGCAAGGGAAAGAGAGGGTAACGCAAGGCAAGGCACGGTCAAGCGAGGCAAGGCTAAGGCACGACAACGCAAGGCTAGGCAATGCACGAAAGGTAAGCAAAGAGTAACGGAAGGCAAGGAAGGCAAGGGAAAGCAAGGAAAGTTAAGATTAAGGGAAGGAACGGCACGGCAAGGGGAAACAAGGCTAAGGCACGACAACGCAAGCTAGGCAAAGCACGGCAAGGCAAGGAAAGGGTAACGCAAGGCAAGGCACGGTCAGGCAAGGCAAGGCTAATGCACGACAACGCAAGGCTAGGCAGTGCACGGCTAGGCAAGGAACGAGTAACGGAAGGAATGGAAGGCAAGGCAAAGCAAGGCAAGGCAAGTGTAACAAAAGGCACGGCACGGCAAGGGGAAACAAGGCTAAGGCACGACAACGCAAGCTAAGCAATGCACGGCAAGGCAAGGAAAGGGTAACGCAAGGCAAGGCACGGTCAGTCGAGGCAAGGCTAATGCACGACAACGCAAGGCTTGGCAGTGCACGGCTAGGCAAGGAAAGAGTAACAGAAGGAAAGGAAGGCAAGGCAAAGCAAGGCAAGGCAAGTGTAACAAAAGGCACGGCACGGCAAGGGGAAACAAGGGTAAGGCACGACAACGCAAGGTAGGCAATGCACGGCAAGGCAAGGAAAGGGTAACGCAAGGCAAGGCACGGTGAGGCAAGGCAAGGCTAATGCACAACAACGCACGGCTAGGCAAAGCAAGGCAAGGCAAGGAAAGGGTAACGCAAGGGAAGTCACGGTCAGGCGAGGCAACGCTAATGCACGACAACGCAAGGCTAGGCAATGCACGGCTAGGCAAGGAAAGAGTAACGGAAGGCAAGGAAGGCAAGGCAAAGCAAGGTAAGGCAAGAGTAACGGAAGGAACGGCACGGCAAGGGGAAGCAAGGCTAAGGCACGACAACGCAAGGCTAGGCAATGCACGGCAAGGCAAGGAAAGGGTAACGCAAGGCAAGGCACGGGAAGGCAAGGCAAGGCTAAGGCACGAAAACGCAAGGCTAGGCAATGCACGGAAGGCAAGCAAAGAGTAACGGAAGGCAAGAAAGGCAAGGCAAAGCAAGGCAAGGCAAGGGTAACGGAAGGAACGGCACGGCAAGGGGAAACAAGGCTAAGGCACAACAACGCAAGGCTAGGCAAAGCACGGCAAGGCAAGGAAAGGGTAACGCAAGGCAAGGCTCTGTCAGGCGAGGCAAGGCTAAGTCACGACAACGCAAGGCTAGGCAATGCACGGAAGGTAAGCAAAGAGTAACGGAAGGCAAGGAAGGCAAGGGAAAGCAAGGCAAGTTAAGGGTAAGGGAAGGAACGGCACGGCAAGGGGAAACAAGGCTAAGGCACGACAACGCAAGCTAGGCAATGCACGGCAAGGCAAGGAAAGGGTAACGCAAGGCAAGGCACGGTCAGGAAATGCAAGGCTAATGCACGACAACGCAAGGCTAGGCAATGCACGGCAAGGCAAGGAAAGAGTAACGGAATGTAAGGAATGCAAGGGAAAGCAAGGCAAGGCAAGAGTAACGGAAGGACCGGCACGGCAAGGGGAAACAAGGCTAAGGCACGACAACGCAAGGCTAGGCAAAGCACGGCAAGGCAAGGAAAGAGTAACGCAAGGCAAGGCACGGTGAGGCAAGGCAAGGCTAATGCACAACAACGCACGGCTAGGCAATGCACGGCAAGGCAAGGAAAGGGTAACGCAAGGCAAGGCACGGTCAGGCGAGGCAAGGCTAAGGCACGACAACGCAAGGCTAGGCAATGCAGGGAAGGCAAGCAAAGAGTAACGGAAGGCAAGGAAGGCAAGGGAAAGCAAGGCATGGCAAGGGTAACGGAAGGAACGGCACGAATAGGGGAAACAAGGCTAAGGCACGGCAACGCACGGCTAGGCAATGCACGGCAAGGCAAGGAAAGGGTAACGCAAGGCAAGGCACGGTGAGGCAAGGCAAGGCTAAGGCACGAAAACGCAAGGCTAGGCAATGCACGGAAGGCAAGCAAAGAGTAACGGAAAGCAAGAAAGGCAAGGGAAAGCAAGGCAAGGCAAGGGTAAGGGAAGGAACGGCACGGAAAGGGGAAACAAGGCTAAGGCACGACAACGCAAGCTAGGCAATGCACGGCAAGGCAAGGAAAGGGTAACGCAAGGCAAGGCACGGTCAGTCGAGGCAAGGCTAATGCACGACAACGCAAGGCTAGGTAGTGCACGGCTAGGCAAGGAAAGAGTAACAGAAGGAAAGGAAGGCAAGGCAAAGCAAGGCAAGGCAAGTGTAACAAAAGGCACGGCACGGCAAGGGGAAACAAGGGTAAGGCACGACAACGCAAGGTAGGCAATGCACGGCAAGGCAAGGAAAGGGTAACGCAAGGCAAGGCACGGTGAGGCAAGGCAAGGCTAATGCACAACAACGCACGTCTAGGCAATGTACGGCAAGGCAAGGAAAGGGTAACGCAAGGAAAGGCTCTGTCAGGCGAGGCAAGGCTAAGGCACGACAACGCAAGGCTAGGCAATGCACGGAAGGTAAGCAAAGAGTAACGGAAGGCAAGGAAGGCAAGGGAAAGCAAGGCAAGTTAAGGGTAAGGTAAGGAACGGCACGGCAAGAGGAAACAAGGCTAAGGCACGACAACGCAAGCAAGGCAATGCACGGCAAGGCAAGGAAAGGGTAACGCAAGGCAAGGCACGGTCAGGAAATGCAAGGCTAATGCACGACAACGGAAGGCTCGGCAATGCACGGCAAGGCAAGGAAAGAGTAATGGAATGTAAGGAATACAAGGGAAAGCAAGGCAAGGCAAGAGTAACGGAAGGAACGGCACGGCAAGGGGAAACAAGGCTAAGGCACGACAACGCAAGGCTAGGCAAAGCACGGCAAGGCAAGGAAAGGGTAACGCAAGGCAAGGCACGGTGAGGCAAGGCAAGGCTAATGCACGACAACGCACGGCTAGGCAAAGCAAGGCAAGGGAAGGACAGGGTAACTCAAGGCCAGGCACGGTCAGTCGAGAGAAGGCTAATGCACGACAACGCAAGGCTTGGCAGTGCACGGCTAGGCAAGGAAAGCGTAACAGTAGGAAAGGAAGGCAAGGCAAAGCAATGCAAGGCAAGTGAAACAAAAGGCACGGCACGGCAAGGGGAAACAAGGCTAAGGCACGACAACGCAAGCTAGGCAATGCACGGCAAGACAAGGAAAGGGTAACGCAAGGCAAGGCACGGTCAGTCGAGGCAAGGCTAATGCACGACAACGCAAGGCTTGGCAGTGCACGGCTAGGCAAGGAAAGCGTAACAGAAGGAAAGGAAGGCAAGGCAAAGCAATGCAAGGCAAGTGAAACAAAAGGCACGGCACGGCAAGGGGAAACAAGGGTAAGGCACGACAACGCAAGCTAGGCAATGCACGGCAAGGCAAGGAAAGGGTAACGCAAGGCAAGACACGGTCAGACAAGGCAAGGCTATTGCACGACAACGCAAGGCTAGGCAATGCACGGTAAGGCAAGGAAAGAGTAACGGAAGGCAAGGAATGCAAGGGAAACAAGGCAAGGCAAGAGTAACAGAAGGAACGGAACGGCAAGGGGAAGCAAGGCTAAGGCACGACAACGCAAGGCTAGGCAATGCACGGCAAGGCAAGGAAAGGGTAACGCAAGGCAAGGCACGGTGAGGCAAGGCAAGGCTAAGGCACGAAAACGCAAGGCTAGGCAATGCACGGAAGGCAAGCAAAGAGTAACGGAAGGCAAGGAAGGCAAGGGAAAGCAAGGCAAGGCAAGGATAAGGGAAGGAACGGCACGGCAAGGGGAAACAAGGCTAAGGCACGACAACGCAAGCTATGCAATGCACGGCAAGTCAAGGAAAGGGTAACGTAATGCAAGGCACGATCAGGCGAGGCAAGGCTAATGCAATACAACGCAAGGCTAGGCAGTGCACGGCTAGGCAAGGAAAGAGTAACGGAAGGATAGGAAGGCAAGGCAAAGCAAGGCAAGGCAAGTGTAACAAAAGGCACGGCACGGCAAGGGGAAACAAGGCTAAGGCACGACAACGCAAGGCTAGGCAATGCACGGCAAGGCAAGGAAAGAGTAACGGAATGTAAGGAATGCAAGGGAAAGCAAGGCAAGGCAAGAGTAACAGAAGGAACGGCACGGCAAGGGGAAACAAGGCTAAGGCACGACAACGCAAGCTAGGCAATGCACGGCAAGGCAAGGAAAGGGTAACGCAAGGCAAGGCACGGTCAGGAAATGCAAGGCTAATGCACGACAACGGAAGGCTAGGCAATGCACGGCAAGGCAAGGAAAGAGTAACGGAATGTAAGGAATGCAAGGGAAAGCAAGGCAAGGCAAGAGTAACGGAAGGAACGGCACGGCAAGGGGAAACAAGGCTAAGGCACGACAACGCAAGGCTAGGCAATGCACGGCAAGGCAAGGAAAGGGTAACGCAAGGCAAGGCACGGTGAGGCATGGCAAGGCTAATGCACGACAACGCACGGCTAGGCAAAGCAAGGCAAGGGAAGGAGAGGGTAACGCAAGGCCAGGCACGGTCAGTCGAGGGAAGGCTAATGCACGACAACGCAAGGCTTAGCAGTGCACGGCTAGGCAAGGAAAGCGTAACAGAAGGAAAGGAAGGCAAGGCAAAGCAATGCAAGGCAAGTGAAACAAAAGGCACGGCACGGTAAGGGGAAAAAAGGGTAAGGCACGACAACGCAAGCTAGGCAATGCACGGCAAGGCAAGGAAAGGGTAACGCAAGGCAAGGCACGGTCAGACAAGGCAAGGCTAATGCACGACAACGCAAGGCTAGGCAATGCACGGTAAGGCAAGGAAAGAGTAGCAAGGCAAGGCAAGAGTAACGGAAGGAACGGCACGGCAAGGGGAAACAAGGCTAAGGCACGACAACGCAAGGCTAGGCAAAGCACGGCAAGGCAAGGAAAGGGTAACGCAAGGCAAGGCACGGTGAGGCAAGGCAAGGCTAATGCACGACAACGCACGGCTAGGCAAAGCAAGGCAAGGGAAGGAGAGGGTAACGCAAGGCCAGGCACGGTCAGTCGAGGGAAGGCTAATGCACGACAACGCAAGGCTTGGCAGTGCACGGCTAGGCAAGGAAAGCGTAACAGAAGGAAAGGAAGGCAAGGCAAAGCAATGCAAGGCAAGTGAAACAAAAGGCACGGCACGGCAAGGGGAAAAAAGGGTAAGGCACGACAACGCAAGCTAGGCAATGCACGGCAAGGCAAGGAAAGGGTAACTCAAGGCAAGGCACGGTGAGGCAAGGCAAGGCTAATGCACGACAACGCACGGCTAGGCAATGCACGGCAAGGCAAGGAAAGGGTAACGCAAGGCAAGGCACTGTCAGGCGAGGCAAGGCTAATGCACGACAACGCAAGGCTAGGCAATGCACGGAAGGTAAGCAAAGAGTAACGGAAGGCAAGGAAGGCAAGGGAAAGCAAGGCAAGTTAAGGGTAAGGGAAGGAACGGCACGGCAAGGGGAAACAGGGCTAAGGCACGACAACGCAAGCTAGGCAATGCACGGCAAGGCAAGGAAAGGGTAACGCAAGGCAAGGCACGGTCAGGCTAGGCAAGGCTAATGCACGACAACGCAAGGCTAGGCAATGCACGGCAAGGCAAGGAAAGAGTAACGGAAGGCAAGGAAGGCAAGGGAAAGCAAGGCAAGGCAAGAGTAACGGAAGGAACGGCACGGCAAGGGGAAACAAGGCTAAGGCACGACAACGCAAGCTAGGCAATGCACGGCAAGGCAAGGAAAGGGTAACGCAAGGCAAGGCACGGTCAGGCGAGGCAAGGCTAATGCACGACAACGCAAGGCTAGGCACTGCACGGCTAGGCAAGGAAAGAGTAACGGAAGGAAAGGAAGGCAAGGCAAAGCAAGGCAAGGCAAGTGTAACAAAAGGCACGGCACGGCAAGGGGAAACAAGGCTAAGGCACGACAACGTAAGCTAGGCAATGCACGGCAAGGCAAGGAAAGGGTAACGCAAGGCAAGGCACGGTCAGTCGAGGCAAGGCTAATGCACGACAACGCAAGGCTTGGCAGTGCAAGGCTAGGCAAGGAAAGAGTAACAGAAGGAAAGGAAGGCAAGGCAAAGCAATGCAAGGCAAGTGAAACAAAAGGCACGGCACGGCAAGGGGAAACAAGGGTAAGGCACGACAACGCAAGCTAGGCAATGCACGGCAAGGCAAGGAAAGGGTAACGCAAGGGAAGTCACGGTCAGGAGAGGCAAGGCTAAGGCACGACAACGCAAGGCTAGGCAATGCACGGCTAGGCAAGGAAAGAGTAACAGAAGGAAAGGAAGGCAAGGCAAAGCAAGGCAAGGCAAGTGAAACAAAAGGCACGGCACGGCAAGGAGAAACAAGGGTAAGGCACGACAACGCAAGCTAGGCAATGCACGGCAAGGCAAGGAAAGGGTAACGTAAGGCAAGGCACGGTGAGGCAAGGCAAGGCTAATGCACAACAACGCACGGCTAGGCAATGGACGGCAAGGCAAGGAAAGGGTAACGCAAGGGAAGTCACGGTCAGGCGAGGCAAGGCTACGGCACGACAACGCAAGGCTAGGCAATGCACGGATGGTAAGCAAAGAGTAACGGAAGGCAAGGAAGGCAAGGGAAAGCAAGGCAAGTGAAGAGTAAGGGAAGGAACGGCACGGCAAGGGGAAACAAGGCTAAGGCACGACAACGCAAGCTAGGCAATGCACGGCAAGGCAAGGAAAGGGTAACGCAAGGCAAGGCACAGTCAGGCAAGGCAAGGCTAATGCACGACAACGCAAGGCTAGGCAGTGCACGGCTAGGCAAGGAACGAGTAACAGAAGGAATGGAAGGCAAGGCAAAGCAAGGCAAGGCAAGTGTAACAAAAGGCACGGCACGGCAAGGGGAAACAAGGCTAAGGCACGACAACGCAAGCTAGGCAATGCACGGCAAGGCAAGGAAAGGGTAACGCAAGGCAATGCAGGGTCAGGCGAGACAAGGCTAAGGCACGACAACGCAAGGCTAGGCAATGCACGGCAAGGCAAGGAAAGGGTAACGCAAGGGAAGGCACGGTGAGGAAAGGCAAGGCTAATGCACAACAACGCACGTCTAGGCAATGCACGGCAAGGCAAGGAAGGGGTAACGCAAGGGAAGTCACGGTCAGGCGAGGCAAGGCTAAGGCACGACAACGCAAGGCTAGGCAATGCACGGCAAGGCAAGGAAAGAGTAACGGAATGTAAGGAATGCAAGGGAAAGCAAGGCAAGGCAAGAGTAACAGAAGGAACGGCACGGCAAGGGGAAACAAGGCTAAGGCACGACAACGCAAGCTAGGCAATGCACGGCAAGGCAAGGAAAGGGTAACGCAAGGCAAGGCACGGTCAGGAAATGCAAGGCTAAGGCACGACAACGCAAGCTAGGCAATGCACGGCAAGGCAAGGAAAGGGTAACGCAAGGCAAGGCACGGTGAGGCAAGGCAAGGCTAATGCACGACAACGCACGGCTAGGCAATGCACGGCAAGGCAAGGAAAGGGTAACGCAAGGCAAGGCACTGTCAGGCGAGGCAAGGCTAATGCACGACAACGCAAGGCTAGGCAATGCACGGAAGGTAAGCAAAGAGTAACGGAAGGCAAGGAAGGCAAGGGAAAGCAAGGCAAGTTAAGGGTAAGGGAAGGAACGGCACGGCAAGGGGAAACAGGGCTAAGGCATGACAACGCAAGCTAGGCAATGCACGGCAAGGCAAGGAAAGGGTAACGCAAGGCAAGGCACGGTCAGGCAAGGCAAGGCTAATGCACGACAACGCAAGGCTAGGCAATGCACGGCAAGGCAAGGAAAGAGTAACGGAAGGCAAGGAATGCAAGGGAAAGCAATGCAAGGCAAGAGTAACGGAAGGAACGGCACGGCAAGGGGAAGCAAGGCTAAGGCACGACAACGCAAGGCTAGGCAATGCACGGCAAGGCAAGGAAAGGGTAACGCAAGGCAAGGCACGGTGAGGCAAGGCAAGGCTAAGGCACGAAAACGCAAGGCTAGGCAATGCACGGAAGGCAAGCAAAGAGTAACGGAAGGCAAGGAAGGCAAGGGAAAGCAAGGCAAGGCAAGGGTAAGGGAAGGAACGGCACGGCAAGGGGAAACAAGGCTAAGGCACGACAACGCAAGGATTGGTAGTGCAAGGCTAGGCAAGGTAAGAGTAACAGAAGGAAAGGAAGGCAAGGCAAAGCAATGCAAGGCAAGTGAAACAAAAGGCACGGCACGGCAAGGGGAAACAAGGGTAAGGCACGACAACGCAAGCTAGGCAATGCACGACAAGGTAAGGAAAGGGTAACGTAAGGCAAGGCACGGTGAGTCAAGGCAAGGCTAATGCACAACAACGCACGGCTAGGCAATGCACGGCAAGGCAAGGAAAGGGTAACGCAAGGCAAGGCACGGTCAGGCGAGACAAGGCTAAGGCACGACAACGCAAGGCTAGGCAATGCAAAGAGTAACGGAAGGCAAGGAAGGCAAGGGAAAGCAAGGCAAGTCAAGAGTAAGGGAAGGAACGGCACGGTAAGGGGCACGACAACGCAAGGCTAGGCAATGCACGGCAAGGCAAGGAAAGGGTAACGCAAGGCAAGGCACGGTCAGGCAAGGCAAGGCTAATGCACGACAACGCAAAGCTAGGCAGTGCACGGCTAGGCAAGGAACGAGTAACGGAAGGAATGGAAGGCAAGGCAAAGCAAGGCAAGGCAAGTGTAACAAAAGGCACGGAACGGCAAGGGGAAACAAGGCTAAGGCACGACAACGCAAGCTAGGCAATGCACGGCAAGGCAAGGAAAGGGTAACGCAAGGCAAGGCAGGGTCAGGCGAGACAAGGCTAAGGCACGACAACGCAAGGCTAGGCAATGCACGGCAAGGCAAGGAAAGGGTAACGCAAGGGAAGGCACGGTGAGGCAAGGCAAGGCTAATGCACAACAACGCACGTCTAGGCAATGCACGGCAAGGCAAGGAAAGGGTAACGCAAGGCAAGGCACGGTCAGGAAATGCAAGGCTAATGCAAGACAACGGAAGGCTAGGCAATGCACGGCAAGGCAAGGAAAGAGTAACGGAATGTAAGAAATGCAAGGGAAAGCAAGGCAAGGCAAGAGTAACGGAAGGAACGGCACTGCAAGGGGAAACAAGGCTAAGGCACGACAACGCAAGGCTAGGCAAAGCACGGCAAGGCAAGGAAAGGGTAACGCAAGGCAAGGCACGGTGAGGCAAGGCAAGGCTAATGCACGATAACGCACGGCTAGGCAAAGCAAGGCAAGGGAAGGAGAGGGTAACGCAAAGCCAGGCACGGTCAGTCGAGGGAAGGCTAATGCACGACAACGCAAGGCTTGGCAGTGCACGGCTAGGCAAGGAAAGCGTAACAGAAGGAAAGGAAGGCAAGGCAAAGCAATGCAAGGCAAGTGAAACAAAAGGCACGGCACGGCAAGGGGAAACAAGGCTAAGGCACGACAACGCAAGCTAGGCAATGCACGACAAGGCAAGGAAAGGGTAACGCAAGGCAAGGCACGGCCAGTCGAGGCAAGGCTAATGCACGACAACGCACGGCTAGGCAATGCACGGCAAGGCAAGGAAAGGGTAACGCAAGGCAAGGCACTGTCAGGCGAGGCAAGGCTAATGCACGACAACGCAAGGCTTGGCAATGCACGGAAGGTAAGCAAAGAGTAACGGAAGGCAAGGAAGGCAAGGGAAAGCAAGGCAAGTTAAGGGTAAGGGAAGGAACGGCACGGCAAGGGGAAACAGGGCTAAGGCACGACAACGCAAGCTAGGCAATGCACGGCAAGGCAAGGAAAGGGTAACGCAAGGCAAGGCACGGTGAGGCTAGGCAAGGCTAATGCACGACAATGCAAGGCTAGGCAATGCACGGCAAGGCAAGGAAAGAGTAACGGAATGCAAGGAAGGCAAGGGAAAGCAAGGCAAGGCAAGTGTAACGGAAGGAACGGCACGGCAAAGGGAAACAAGGCTAAGGCACGACAACGCAAGCTACGCAATGCACGGCAAGGCAAGGAAACGGTAACGCAAGGCAAGGCACGATCAGGCGAGGCAAGGCTAATGCACGACAACGCAAGGCTAGGCAGTGCACGGCTAGGCAAGGAAAGAGTTACGGAAGGATAGGAAGGCAAGGCAAAGCAAGGCAAGGCAAGTGTAACAAACGGCACGGCACGGCAAGGGGAAACAAGGCTAAGGCACGACAACGCAAGCTAGGCAATGCACGGCAAGGCAAGGAAAGGGTAACGCAAGGCAAGGCACGGTCAGTCGAGGCAAGGCTAATGCACGACAACGCAAGGCTTGGCAGTGCACGGCTAGGCAAGGAAAGCGTAACAGAAGGAAAGGAAGGCAAGGCAAAGCAATGCAAGGCAAGTGAAACAAAAGGCACGGCACGGCAAGGGGAAAAAAGGGTAAGGCACGACAACGCAAGCTAGGCAATGCACGGCAAGGCAAGGAAAGGGTAACTCAAGGCAAGGCACGGTGAGGCAAGGCAAGGCTAATGCACGACAACGCACGGCTAGGCAATGCACGGCAAGGCAAGGAAAGGGTAACGCAAAGCAACGCACTGTCAGGCGAGGCAAGGCTAATGAACGACAACGCAAGGCTAGGCAATGCACGGAAGGTAAGCAAAGAGTAACGGAAGGCAAGGAAGGCAAGGGAAAGCAAGGCAAGTGAAGAGTAAGGGAAGGAACGGCACGGCAAGGGGAAACAAGGCTAAGGCACGACAACGCAAGCTAGGCAATGCACGGCAAGGCAAGGAAAGGGTAACGCAAGGCAAGGCACAGTCAGGCAAGGCAAGGCTAATGCACGACAACGCAAGGCTAGGCAGTGCACGGCTAGGCAAGGAACGAGTAACTGAAGGAATGGAAGGCAAGGCAAAGCAAGGCAAGGCAAGTGTAACAAAAGGCACGGCACGGCAAGGGGAAACAAGGCTAAGGCACGACAACGCAAGCTAGGCAATGCACGGCAAGGCAAGGAAAGGGTAACGCAAGGCAATGCAGGGTCAGGCGAGACAAGGCTAAGGCACGACAACGCAAGGCTAGGCAATGCACGGCAAGGCAAGGAAAGGGTAACGCAAGGGAAGGCACGGTGAGGAAAGGCAAGGCTAATGCACAACAACGCACGTCTAGGCAATGCACGGCAAGGCAAGGAAGGGGTAACGCAAGGGAAGTCACGGTCAGGCGAGGCAAGGCTAAGGCACGACAACGCAAGGCTAGGCAATGCACGGCAAGGCAAGGAAAGAGTAACGGAATGTAAGGAATGCAAGGGAAAGCAAGGCAAGGCAAGAGTAACAGAAGGAACGGCACGGCAAGGGGAAACAAGGCTAAGGCACTACAACGCAAGCTAGGCAATGCACGGCAAGGCAAGGAAAGGGTAACGCAAGGCAAGGCACGGTGAGGCAAGGCAAGGCTAAGGCACGACAACGCAAGCTAGGCAATGCACGGCAAGGCAAGGAAAGGGTAACGCAAGGCAAGGCACGGTGAGGCAAGGCAAGGCTAATGCACGACAACGCACGGCTAGGCAATGCACGGCAAGGCAAGGAAAGGGTAACGCAAGGCAAGGCACTGTCAGGCGAGGCAAGGCTAAGGCACGACAACGCAAGGCTAGGCAATGCACGGAAGGTAAGCAAAGAGTAACGGAAGGCAAGGAAGGCAAGGGAAAGCAAGGCAAGTTAAGGGTAAGGGAAGGAACGGCACGGCAAGGGGAAACAGGGCTAAGGCATGACAACGCAAGCTAGGCAATGCACGGCAAGGCAAGGAAAGGGTAACGCAAGGCAAGGCACGGTCACGGAAGGCAAGGCTAATGCACGACAACGCAAGGCTAGGCAATGCACGGCAAGGCAAGGAAAGAGTAACGGAGGCAAGGAATGCAAGGGAAAGCAAGGCAAGGCAAGAGTAACGGAAGGAACGGCACGGCAAGGGGAAGCAAGGCTAAGGCACGACAACGCAAGGCTAGGCAATGCACGGCAAGGCAAGGAAAGGGTAACGCAAGGCAAGGCACGGTGAGGCAAGGCAAGGCTAAGGCACGAAAACGCAAGGCTAGGCAATGCACGGAAGGCAAGCAAAGAGTAACGGAAGGCAAGGAAGGCAAGGGAAAGCAAGGCAAGGCAAGGGTAAGGGAAGGAACGGCACGGCAAGGGGAAACAAGGCTAAGGCACGACAACGCAAGGATTGGTAGTGCAAGAGCTAGGCAAGGAAAGGAAGGCAAGGCAAAGCAATGCAAGGCAAGTGAAACAAAAGGCACGGCACGGCAAGGGGAAACAAGGGTAAGGCACGACAACGCAAGCTAGGCAATGCACGACAAGGTAAGGAAAGGGTAACGTAAGGCAAGGCACGGTGAGTCAAGGCAAGGCTAATGCACAACAACGCACGGCTAGGCAATGCACGGCAAGGCAAGGACAGGGTAACGCAAGCGAAGTCATGGTCAGGCGAGGCAAGGCTACGGCACCACAACGCAAGGCTAGGCAATGCACTGAAGGTAAGCAAAGAGTAACGGAAGGCAAGGAAGGCAAGTGAAAGCAAGGCAAGTCAAGAGTAAGGGAAGGAACGGCACGGCAAGGGGAAACAAGGCTAAGGCACGAAAACGCAAGCTAGGCAAAGCACGGCAAGGCAAGGAAAGGGTAACGCAAGGCAAGGCACGGTCAGGCAAGGCAAGGCTAATGCACGACAACGCAAGGCTAGGCAGTGCACGGCTAGGCAAGGAAAGAGTAACAGAAGGAAAGGAAGGCAAGGCAAAGCAAGGCAAGGCAAGTGTAACAAAAGGCACGGCACGGCAAGGGGAAACAAGGCTAAGGCACGACAACGCAAGCTAGGCAATGCACGGCAAGGCAAGGAAAGGGTAACGCAAGGCAAGGCAGGGTCAGGCGAGACAAGGCTAAGGCACGACAACGCAAGGCTAGGCAATGCACGGCAAGGCAAGGAAAGGGTAACGCAAGGGAAGGCACGGTGAGGAAAGGCAAGGCTAATGCACAACAACGCACGTCTAGGCAATGCACGGCAAGGCAAGGAAAGGGTAACGCAAGGGAAGTCACGGTCAGGAAATGCAAGGCTAATGCACGACAACGGAAGGCTAGGCAATGCACGGCAAGGCAAGGAAAGAGTAACGGAATGTAAGGAATGCAAGGGAAAGCAAGGCAAGGCAAGAGTAACGGAAGGAACGGCACGGCAAGGGGAAACAAGGCTAAGGCACGACAACGCAAGGCTAGGCAATGCACGGCAAGGCAAGGAAAGGGTAACGCAAGGCAAGGCACGGTGAGGCAAGGCAAGGCTAATGCACGATAACGCACGGCTAGGCAAAGCAAGGCAAGGGAAGGAGAGGGTAACGCAAAGCCAGGCACGGTCAGTCGAGGGAAGGCTAATGCACGACAACGCAAGGCTTGGCAGTGCACGGCTAGGCAAGGAAAGCGTAACAGAAGGAAAGGAAGGCAAGGCAAAGCAATGCAAGGCAAGTGAAACAAAAGGCACCGCACGGTAATGGGAAACAAGGCTAAGGCACGACAACGCAAGCTAGGCAATGCACGACAAGGCAAGGAAAGGGTAACGCAAGGCAAGGCACGGTCAGTCGAGGCAAGGCTAAGGCACGACAACGCACGGCTAGGCAATGCACGGCAAGGCAAGGAAAGGGTAACGCAAGGCAAGGCACTGTCAGGCGAGGCAAGGCTAAGGCACGACAACGCAAGGCTAGGCAATGCACGGAAGGTAAGCAAAGAGTAACGGAAGGCAAGGAAGGCAAGGGAAAGCAAGGCAAGTTAAGGGTAAGGGAATGAACGGCACGGCAAGGGGAAACAGGGCTAAGGCATGAAAACGCAAGCTAGGCAATGCACGGCAAGGCAAGGAAAGGGTAACGCAAGGCAAGGCACGGTCAGGCAAGGCAAGGCTAATGCACGACAATGCAAGGCTAGTCAATGCACGGCATGGCAAGGAAAGAGTAACGGAATGCAAGGAATGCAAGGGAAAGCAAGGCAAGGCAAGAGTAACGGAAGGAACGGCACGGCAAAGGGAAACAAGGCTAAGGCACGACAACGCAAGCTACGCAATGCACGGCAAGGCAAGGAAACGGTAACGCAAGGCAAGGCACGATCAGGCGAGGCAAGGCTAATGCACGACAACGCAAGGCTAGGCAGTGCACGGCTAGGCAAGGAAAGAGTTACGGAAGGATAGGAAGGCAAGGCAAAGCAAGGCAAGGCAAGTGTAACAAACGGCACGGCACGGCAAGGGGAAACAAGGCTAAGGCACGACAACGCAAGCTAGGCAATGCACGGCAAGGCAAGGAAAGGGTAACGCAAGGCAAGGCACGGTCAGTCGAGGCAAGGCTAATGCACGACAACGCAAGGCTTGGCAGTGCACGGCTAGGCAAGGAAAGCGTAACAGAAGGAAAGGAAGGCAAGGCAAAGCAATGCAAGGCAAGTGAAACAAAAGGCACGGCACGGCAAGGGGAAAAAAGGGTAAGGCACGACAACGCAAGCTAGGCAATGCACGGCAAGGCAAGGAAAGGGTAACTCAAGGCAAGGCACGGTGAGGCAAGGCAAGGCTAATGCACGACAACGCACGGCTAGGCAATGCACGGCAAGGCAAGGAAAGGGTAACGCAAGGCAAGGCACTGTCAGGCGAGGCAAGGCTAATGAACGACAACGCAAGGCTAGGCAATGCACGGAAGGTAAGCAAAGAGAAACGGAAGGCAAGGAAGGCAAGGGAAAGCAAGGCAAGTTAAGGGTAACGGAAGGAACGGCACGGGAAGGGGAAACAGGGCTAAGGCATGACAACGCAAGCTAGGCAATGCACGGCAAGGCAAGGAAAGGGTAACGCAAGGCAAGGCACGGTCAGGCAAGTCAAGGCTAATGCACGACAACGCAAGGCTAGGCAATGCACGGCAAGGCAAGGAAAGAGTAACGGAAGGCAAGGAAGGCAAGGGAAAGCAAGGCAAGGCAAGGGTAACGCAAGGAACGGCACGGCAAGGGGAAACAAGGCTAAGGCACGACAACGCAAGGCTAGGCAATGCACGGCAAGGCAAGGAAAGGGTAACGCAAGGCAAGGCACGGTGAGGCAAGGCAAGGCTAAGGCACGAAAACGCACGGCTAGGCAATGCACGGAAGGCAAGCAAAGAGTAACGGAAGGCAAGGAAGGCAAGGGAAAGCAAGGCAAGGCAAGGGTAAGGGAAGGAACGGCACGGCAAGGGAAAACAAGGCTAAGGCACGACAACGCAAGGCTAGGCAATGCACGGCAAGGCAAGGAAAGGGTAACGCAAGGCAAGGCACGATCAGGCGAGGCAAGGCTAATGCACGACAACGCAAGGCTAGGCAGTGCACGGCTAGGCAAGGAAAGAGTAACGGAAGGATAGGAAGGCAAGGCAAAGCAAGGCAAGGCAAGTGTAACAAACGGCACGGCACGGCAAGGGGAAACAAGGCTAAGGCACGACAACGCAAGCTAGGCAATGCACGGCAAGGCAAGGAAAGGGTAACGCAAGGCAAGGCACGGTCAGGCAAGGCAAGGCTAATGCACGACAACGGAAGGCTAGGCAGTGCACGGCTAGGCAAGGAACGAGTAACGGAAGGAATGGAAGGCAAGGCAAAAGAAGGCAAGGCAAGTGTAACAAAAGGCACGGCACGGCAAGGGGAAACAAGGCTAAGGCACGACAACGCAAGCTAGGCAATGCACGGCAAGGCAAGGAAAGGGTAACGCAAGGCAAGGCAGGGCCAGGCGAGACAAGGCTAAGGCACGACAACGCAAGGCTAGGCAATGCACGGCAAGGCAAGGAAAGGGTAATGCAAGGCAAGGCACGGTGAGGAAAGGCAAGGCTAATGCACAACAACGCACGTCTAGGCAATGCACGGCAAGGCAAGGAAAGGGTAACGCAAGGGAAGTCACGGTCAGGCGAGGCAAGGCTACGGCACGACAACGCAAGGCTAGGCAATGCACGGATGGTAAGCAAAGAGTAACGGAAGGCAAGGAAGGCAAGGGAAAGCAAGGCAAGTCAAGAGTAAGGGAAGGAACGGCACGGCAAGGGGAAACAAGGCTAAGGCACGACAACGCAAGCTGGGCAAAGCACGGCAAGGCAAGGAAAGGGTAACGCAAGGCAAGGCACGGTCAGGCAAGGCAAGGCTAATGCACGACAACGCAAGGCTAGGCAGTGCACGGCTAGGCAAGGAACGAGTAACAGAAGGAATGGAAGGCAAGGCAAAGCAAGGCAAGGCAAGTGTAACAAAAGGCACGGCACGGCAAGGGGAAACAAGGCTAAGGCACGACAACGCAAGGCTAGGCAATGCACGGCAAGGCAAGGAAAGGGTAACGCAAGGGAAGGCACGGTCAGGAAATGCAAGGCTAATGCACGACAACGGAAGGCTAGGCAATGCACGGCAAGGCAAGGAAAGAGTAACGGAATGTAAGGAATGCAAGGGAAAGCAAGGCAAGGCAAGAGTAACGGAAGGAAGGGCACGGCAAGGGGAAACAAGGCTAAGGCACGACAACGCAAGGCTAGGCAAAGCACGGCAAGGCAAGGAAAGGGTAACGCAAGGCAAGGCACTGTCAGGCGAGGCAAGGCTAATGCACGACAACGCAAGGCTAGGCAAAGCAAGGCAAGGGAAGGAGAGGGTAACGCAAGGCCAGGCACGGTCAGTCGAGGGAAGGCTAATGCACGACAACGCAAGGCTTGGCAGTCCACGGCTAGGCAAGGAAAGCGTAACAGAAGGAAAGGAAGGCAAGGCAAAGCAATGCAAGGCAAGTGAAACAAAAGGCACGGCACGGCAAGGGGAAACAAGGCTAAGGCACGACAACGCAAGCTAGGCAATGCACGGCAAGGCAAGGAAAGGGTAACGCAAGGCAAGGCACGGCCAGTCGAGGCAAGGCTAATGCACGACAACGCAAGGCTTGGCAGTGCACGGCTAGGCAAGGAAAGGGTAACGCAAGGGAAGTCACGGTGAGGCAAGGCAAGGTTAAGGCACGAAAACGCAAGGCTAGGCAATGCACGGAAGGCAAGCAAAGAGTAACGGAAGGCAAGAAAGGCAAGGGAAAGCAAGGCAAGGCAAGGGTAAGGGAAGGAACGGCACGGCAAGGGGAAACAAGGCTAAGGCACGACAACGCAAGGTTAGGCAATGCACGGCAAGGCAAGGAAAGGGTAACGCAAGGCAAGGCACGGTGAGGCAAGGCAAGGCTAATGCACAACAACGCACGTCTAGGCAATGTACGGCAAGGCAAGGAAAGGGTAACGCAAGGCAAGGCTCTGTCAGGCGAGGCAAGGCTAAGGCACGACAACGCAAGGCTAGGCAATGCACGGAAGGTAAGCAAAGAGTAACGGAAGGCAAGGAAGGCAAGGGAAAGCAAGGCAAGGCAAGGGTAAGGGAAGGAGGAAACAAGGCTAAGGCACGACAACGCAAGCTAGGGAATGCACGGCAAGGCAAGGAAAGGGTAACGCAAGGCAAGGCACGGTCAGGAAATGCAAGGCTAATGCACGACAACGGAAGGCTAGGCAATGCACGGCAAGGCAAGGAAAGAGTAACGGAATGTAAGGAATGCAAGGGAAAGCAAGGCAAGGCAAGAGTAACGGAAGGAACGGCACGGCAAGGGGAAACAAGGCTAAGGCACGACAACGCAAGGCTAGGCAAAGCACGGCAAGTCAAGGAAAGGGTAACGCAAGGCAAGGCACGGTGAGGCAAGGCAAGGCTAATGCACGATAACGCACGGCTAGGCAAAGCAAGGCAAGGGAAGGAGAGGGTAACGCAAAGCCAGGCACGGTCAGTCGAGGGAAGGCTAATGCACGACAACGCAAGGCTTGGCAGTGCACGGCTAGGCAAGGAAAGCGTAACAGAAGGAAAGGAAGGCAAGGCAAAGCAATGCAAGGCAAGTGAAACAAAAGGCACGGCATGGCAAGGGGAAAAAAGGGTAAGGCACGACAACGCAAGCTAGGCAATGCACGGCAAGGCAAGCAACGAGTAACTCAAGGCAAGGCACGGTGAGGCAAGGCAAGGCTAATGCACGACAACGCACGGCTAGGCAATGCACGGCAAGGCAAGGAAAGGGTAACGCAAAGCAACGCACTGTCAGGCGAGGCAAGGCTAATGCACGACAACGCAAGGCTAGGCAATGCACGGAAGGTAAGCAAAGAGTAACGGAAGGCAAGGAAGGCAAGGGAAAGCAAGGCAAGTTAAGGGTAAGGGAAGGAACGGCACGGCAAGGGGAAACAGGGCTAAGGCATGACAACGCAAGCTAGGCAATGCACGGCAAGGCAAGGAAAGGGTAACGCAAGGCAAGGCACGGTCAGGCAAGGCAAGGCTAATGCACGACAATGCAAGGCTAGTCAGTGCACGGCAAGGCAAGGAAAGAGTAACGGAATGCAAGGAATGCAAGGGAAAGCAAGGCAAGGCAAGAGTAACGGAAGAAACGGCACGGCAAAGGGAAACAAGGCTAAGGCACGACAACGCAAGCTAGGCAATGCACGCCAAGGCAAGGAAAGGGTAACGCAAGGCAAGGCACGATCAGGCGAGGCAAGGCTAATGCACGACAACGCAAGGCTAGGCAGTGCACGGCTAGGCAAGGAAAGAGTAACAGAAGGAAAGGAAGGCAAGGCAAAGCAATGCAAGGCAAGTGTAACAAAAGGCACGGCACGGCAAGGGGAAACAAGGGTAAGGCACGACAACGCAAGCTAGGCAATGCACGGCAAGGCAAGGAAAGGGTAACGCAAGGGAAGTCACGGTCAGGCGAGGCAAGGCTAAGGCACGACAACGCAAGGCTAGGCAATGCACGGCTAGGCAAGGAAAGAGTAACAGAAGGAAAGGAAGGCAAGGCAAAGCAAGGCAAGGCAAGTGAAACAAAAGGCACGGCACGGCAAGGAGAAACAAGGGTAAGGCACGACAACGCAAGCTAGGCAATGCACGGCAAGGCAAGGAAAGGGTAACGTAAGGCAAGGCACGGTGAGGTAAGGCAAGGCTAATGCACAACAACGCACGGCTAGGCAATGGACGGCAAGGCAAGGAAAGGGTAACGCAAGGGAAGTCACGGTCAGGCGAGGCAAGGCTACGGCACGACACCGCAAGGCTAGGCAATGCACGGATGGTAAGCCAAGAGTAACGGAAGGCAAGGAAGGCAAGGGAAAGCAAGGCAAGTGAAGAGTAAGGGAAGGAACGGCACGGCAAGGGGAAACAAGGCTAAGGCACGACAACGCAAGCTGGGCAATGCACGGCAAGGCAAGGAAAGGGTAACGCAAGGCAAGGCACGGTCAGGCAAGGCAAGGCTAATGCACGACAACCCAAGGCTAGGCAGTGCACGGCTAGGCAAGGAACGAGTAACGGAAGGAATGGAAGGCAAGGCAAAGCAAGGCAAGGCAAGTGTAACCAAAGGCACGGCACGGCAAGGGGAAACAAGGCTAAGGCACGACAACGCAAGCTAGGCAATGCACGGCAAGGCAAGGAAAGGGTAACGCAAGGCAATGCAGGGTCAGGCGAGACAAGGCTAAGGCACGACAACGCAAGGCTGGGCAATGCACGGCAAGGCAAGGAAAGGGTAACGCAAGGGAAGGCACGGTGAGGAAAGGCAAGGCTAATGCACAACAACGCACGTCTAGGCAATGCACGGCAAGGCAAGGAAGGGGTAACGCAAGGGAAGTCACGGTCAGGCGAGGCAAGGCTAAGGCACGACAACGCAAGGCTAGGCAATGCACGGCAAGGCAAGGAAAGAGTAACGGAATGTAAGGAATGCAAGGGAAAGCAAGGCAAGGCAAGAGTAACAGAAGGAACGGCACGGCAAGGGGAAACAAGGCTAAGGCACGACAACGCAAGCTAGGCAATGCACGGAACGGCAAGGAAAGGGTAACGCAAGGCAAGGCACGGTCAGGAAATGCAAGGCTAATGCACGACAACGCAAGGCTAGGCAATGCATGGCAAGGCAAGGAAAGGGTAACGCAAGGCAAGGCACGGCAAGGCAAGGCAAGGCTAAGGCACGACAACGCAAGGCTAGGCAATGCACGGCAAGGCAAGGAAAGGGTAACGCAAGGCAAGGCACTGTCAGGCGAGGCAAGGCTAATGCAAGAGTAACGGAAGGCAAGGAAGGCAAGGGAAAGCAAGGCAAGTTAAGGGTAAGGGAAGGAACGGCACGGCAAGGGGAAACAGGGCTAAGGCATGACAACGCAAGCTAGGCAATGCACGGCAAGGCAAGGAAAGGGTAACGCAAGGCAAGGCACGGTGAGGCAAGGCAAGGCTAATGCACGACAACGCAAGGCTAGGCAATGCACGGCAAGGCAAGGAAAGAGTAACGGAAGGCAAGGAATGCAAGGGAAAGCAAGGCAAGGCAAGAGTAACGGAAGGAACGGCACGGCAAGGGGAAGCAAGGCTAAGGCACGACAACGCAAGGCTAGGCAATGCACGGCAAGGCAAGGAAAGGGTAACGCAAGGCAAGGCACGGTGAGGCAAGGCAAGGCTAAGGCACGAAAACGCAAGGCTAGGCAATGCACGGAAGGCAAGCAAAGAGTAACGGAAGGCAAGGAAGGCAAGGGAAAGCAAGGCAAGGCAAGGGTAAGGGAAGGAACGGCACGGCAAGGGGAAACAAGGCTAAGGCACGACAACGCAAGGCTAGGCAGTGCACGGCTAGGCAAGGAAAGAGTAACAGAAGGAAAGGAACGCAAGGCAAAGCAATGCAAGGCAAGTGAAACAAAAGGCACGGCACGGCAAGGGGAAACAAGGGTAAGGCACGACAACGCAAGCTAGGCAATGCACGGCAAGGCAAGGAAAGGGTAACGCAAGGCAAGGCACGGTGAGGCAAGGCAAGGCTAATGCACGACAACGCACGGCTAGGCAATGCACGGCAAGGCAAGGACAGGGTAACGCAAGGCAAGGCACGGTCAGGAAAGGCAAGGCTAATGCACCACAACGCAAGGCTAGGCAATGCACTGAAGGTAAGCAAAGAGTAACGGAAGGCAAGGAAGGCAAGTGAAAGCAAGGCAAGTCAAGGGTAAGGGAAGGAACGGCACGGCAAGGGGAAACAAGGCTAAGGCACGACAACGCAAGCTAGGCAATGCACGGTAAGGCAAGGAAAGGGTAACGCAAGGCAAGGCACGGTGAGGCAAGGCAAGGCTAATGCACGACAACGCAAAGCTAGGCAGTGCACGGCTAGGCAAGGAACGAGTAACGGAAGGAATGGAAGGCAAGGCAAAGCAAGGCAAGGCAAGTGTAACAAAAGGCACGGCACGGCAAGGGGAAACAAGGCTAAGGCACGACAACGCAAGCTAGGCAATGCACGGAAAGGCAAGGAAAGGGTAACGCAAGGCAAGGCAGGGTCAGGCGAGACAAGGCTAAGGCACGAAAACGCAAGGCTAGGCAATGCACGGAAGGCAAGCAAAGAGTAACGGAAGGCAAGGAAGGCAAGGGAAAGCAAGGCAACGCAAGCAAGGCTATGGCAAGGTCAAAAAAAGGCTACGCCACGACAACGCAAGGCTACGCAATGCACGGAAGGCAAGCAAAGAGTAACGGAAGGCAAGGAAGGCAAGGCAAAGCAAGGCAACGCAAGCAAGGCTACGGCAAGGTGAAACAAGGCTAAGGCACGACAACGCACGGCTAGGCAATGCACGGCTAGGCAAGGAAAGAGTAACGGAAGGAAAGGAAGGCAAGGCAAAGCAAGGCAAGGCAAGAGTAACGGAATGAACGGCACGGCAAGGGGAAGCAAGGCTAAGGCACGACAACGCAAGGCTAGGCAATGCACGGCAAGGCAAGGAAAGGGTAACGCAAGGCAAGGCACGGTGAGGCAAGGCAAGGCTAAGGCACGAAAACGCAAGGCTAGGCAATGCACGGAAGGCAAGCAAAGAGTAACGGAAGGCAAGAAAGGCAAGGGAAAGCAAGGCAAGGCAAGGGTAAGGGAAGGAACGGCACGTCAAGGGGAAACAAGGCTAAGGCACGACAACGCAAGCTAGGCAATGCACGGCAAGGCAAGGAAAGGGTAACGCAAGGCAAGGCACGGTCAGTCGAGGCAAGGCTAATGCACGACAACGCAAGGTTAGGCAGTGCACGGCTAGGCAAGGAAAGAGTAACAGAAGGAAAGGAAGGCAAGGCAAAGCAAGGCAAGGCAAGTGCAACAAAAGGCACGGCACGGCAAGGGGAAACAAGGGTAAGGCACGACAACGCAAGGTAGGCAATGCACGGCAAGGCAAGGAAAGGGTAACGCAAGGCAAGGCACGACAAGGCAAGGCTAGGCAATGCACGGCAAGGCAAGGAAAGGGTAACGCAAGGCAAGGCACGGTCAGGCGAGGCAAGGCTAATGCACGACAACGCAAGTCTAGGCAATGCACGGCTAGGCAAGGAAAGAGTAACGGAAGGAAAGGAAGGCAAGGCAAAGCAAGGCAAGGCAAGAGTAACGGAAGGAACGGCACGGCAAGGGGTAACAAGCAAGGCTAAGGCACGACAACGCAAGGCTAGGCAATGCACGGCAAGGCAAGGAAAGGGTAACGCAAGGCAAGGCACGGTGAGGCAAGGCAAGGCTAAGGCACGAAAACGCAAGGCTAGGCAATGCACGGAAGGCAAGCAAAGAGTAACGGAAGGCAAGAAAGGCAAGGGAAAGCAAGGCAAGGCAAGGGTAACGGAAGGAACGGCACGGCAAGGGGAAACAAGGCTAAGGCACGACAACGCAAGGCTAGGCAAAGCAAGGCAAGGCAAGGAAAGGGTAACGCAAGGCAAGGCTCTGTCAGGCGAGGCAAGGCTAAGTCACGACAACGCAAGGCTAGGCAATTCACGGAATGTAAGCCAAGAGCAACGGAAGGCAAGGAAGGCAAGGGAAAGCAAGGCAAGTTAAGGGTAAGGGAAGGAACGGCACGGCAAGGGGAAACAAGGCTAAGGCACGACAACGCAAGGCTAGGCAATGCACGGCAAGGCAAGGAAAGGGTAACGCAAGGCAAGGCACGGTCAGGAAATGCAAGGCTAATGCACGACAACGGAAGTCTAGGCAATGCACGGCAAGGCAAGGAAAGAGTAACGGAATGTAAGGAATGCAAGGGAAAGCAAGGCAAGGCAAGAGTAACGGAAGGAACGGCACGGCAAGGGGAAACAAGGCTAAGGCACGACAACGCAAGGCTAGGCAAAGCACGGCAAGGCAAGGAAAGAGTAACTCAAGGCAAGGTACGGTGAGGCAAGGCAAGGCTAATGCACGACAACGCACGGCTAGGCAAAGTAAGGCAAGGGAAGGAGAGGGTAACGCAAGGCAAGGCACGGTCAAGCGAGGCAAGGCTAAGGCACGACAACGCAAGGCTAGGCAATGCACGGAAGGTAAGCAAAGAGTAACGGAAGGCAAGGAAGTCAAGGGAAAGCAAGGCAAGTTAAGAGTAAGGGAAGGAACGGCACGGCAAGGGGAAACAAGGCTAAGGCACGAAAACGCAAGGCTAGGCAAAGCACGGCAAGGCAAGGAAAGGGTAACGCAAGGCAAGGCACGGTCAGGCAAGGCTCGGCTAATGCACGACAACGCAAGGCTAGGCAGTGCACGGCTAGGCAAGGAACGAGTAACGGAAGGAATGGAAGGCAAGGCAAATCAAGGCAAGGCAAGTGTAACAAAAGGCACGGCACGGCAAGGGGAAACAAGGCTAAGGCACGACAACGCAAGCTAAGCAATGCACGGCAAGGCAAGGAAAGGGTAACGCAAGGCAAGGCAGGGTCAGTCGAGGCAAGGCTAATGCACGACAACGCAAGGCTTGGCAGTGCACGGCTAGGCAAGGAAAGAGTAACAGAAGGAAAGGAAGGCAAGGCAAAGCAAGGCAAGGCAAGTGCAACAAAAGGCACGGCACGGCAAGGGGAAACAAGGGTAAGGCACGACAACGCAAGGTGGGCAATGCACGGCAAGGCAAGGAAAGGGTAACGCAAGGCAAGGCACGGTCAGGCGAGGCAAGGCTAATGCACAACAACGCACGTCTAGGCAATGCACGGCAAGGCAAGGAAAGGGTAACGCAAGGGAAGGCACGGTCAGGCGAGGCAAGGCTAATGCACGACAACGCAAGGGTAGGCAATGCACGGCAAGGCAAGGAAAGGGTAACGCAAGGCAAGGAAGGCAAGGCAAAGCAAGGCAAGGCAAGAGTAACGGAAGGAACGGCACGGCAAGGGGAAGCAAGGCTAAGGCACGACAACGCAAGGCTAGGCAATGCACGGCAAGGCAAGGAAAGGGTAACGCAAGGCAAGGCACGGTGAGGCAAGGCAAGGCTAAGGCACGAAAACGCAAGGCTAGGCAATGCACGGAAGGCAAGCAAAGAGTAACGGAATGCAAGAAAGGCAAGGGAAAGCAAGGCAAGGCAAGGGTAACGGAAGGAACGGCACGGCAAGGGGAAACAAGGCTAAGGCACGACAACGCAAGGCTAGGCAATGCACGGCAAGGCAAGGAAAGGGTAACGCAAGGCAAGGCACTGTCAGGCGAGGCAAGGCTAAGTCACGACAACGCAAGGCTAGGCAATGCACGGAAGGTAAGCAAAGAGCAACGGAAGGCAAGGAAGGCAAGGGAAAGCAAGGCAAGTTAAGGGTAAGGGAAGGAACGGCACGGCAAGGGGAAACAAGGCTAAGGCACGACAACGCAAGCTAGGCAATGCACGGCAAGGCAAGGAAAGGGTAACGCAAGGCAAGGCACGGTCAGGAAATGCAAGGCTAATGCACGACAACGGAAGGCTGGGCAATGCACGGCAAGGCAAGGAAAGAGTAACGGAATGTAAGGAATGCAAGGGAAAGCAAGGCAAGGCAAGAGTAACGGAAGGACCGGCACGGCAAGGGGAAACAAGGCTAAGGCACGACAACGCAAGGCTAGGCAAAGCACGGCAAGGCAAGGAAAGAGTAACGCAAGGCAAGGCACGGTGAGGCAAGGAAAGGCTAATACACAACATCGCACGTCTACGCAATGAACGGCAAGGCAAGGAAAGGGTAATGCAAGGGAAGTCACGGTCAGGCGAGGCAAGGTTAAGGCACGACAACGCAAGGCTAGGCAATGCACGGCAAGGCAAGCAAAGAGTAACGGAAGGCAAGGAAGGCAAGGGAAAGCAAGGCATGGCAAGGGTAACGGAAGGAACGGCACGAATAGGGGAAACAAGGCTAAGGCACGGCAACGCACGGCTAGGCAATGCAGGGCCAGGCAAGGAAAGGGTAACGCAAGGCAAGGCACGGTGAGGCAAGGCAAGGCTAAGGCACGAAAACGCAAGGCTAGGCAATGCACGGAAGGCAAGCAAAGAGTAACGGAAAGCAAGAAAGGCAAGGGAAAGCAAGGCAAGGCAAGAGTAAGGGAAGGAACGGCACGGAAAGGGGAAACAAGGCTAAGGCACGACAACGCAAGGATTGGTAGTGCAAGGCTAGGCAAGGTAAGAGTAACAGAAGGAAAGGAAGGCAAGGCAAAGCAATGCAAGGCAAGTGAAACAAAAGGCACGGCACGGCAAGGGGAAACAAGGCTAAGGCACGACAACGCAAGCTAGGCAATGCACGGCAAGGCAAGGAAAGGGTAACGCAAGGCAAGGCACGGTGAGGCAAGGCAAGGCTAATGCACGACAACGCAAGGAAAGAGTAACGGAAGGCAAGGAAGGCAAGGGAAAGCAAGGCAAGGCAAGAGTAACGGAAGGAACGGCACGGCAAGGGGAAGCAAGGCTAAGGCACGACAACGAAAGGCTAGGCAATGCACGGCAAGGCAAGGAAAGGGTAACGGAAGGCAAGGCACGGCAAGGCAAGGCAAGGCTAAGGCACGAAAACGCAAGGCTAGGCAATGCACGGCAAGGCAAGGAAAGGGTAACGGAAGGCAAGGCAAGGCAAGGGAAAGCAAGGCAAGGCAAGGATAAGGGAAGGAACGGCACGGCAAGGGGAAACAAGGCTAAGGCACGACAACGCAAGCTATGCAATGCACGGCAAGTCAAGGAAAGGGTAACGTAATGCAAGGCACGATCAGGCGAGGCAAGGCTAATGCAATACAACGCAAGGCTAGGCAGTGCACGGCTAGGCAAGGAAAGAGTAACGGAAGGATAGGAAGGCAAGGCAAAGCAAGGCAAGGCAAGTGTAACAAACGGCACGGCACGGCAAGGGGAAACAAGGCTAAGGCACGACAACGCAAGGCTAGGCAATGCACGGCAAGGCAAGGAAAGAGTAACGGAAGGCAAGGAATGCAAGGGAAATCAAGGCAAGGCAAGAGTAACAGAAGGAACGGCACGGCAATTGGAAACAAGGCTAAGGCACGACAACGCAAGCTAGGCAATGCACGGCAAGGCAAGGAAAGGGTAACGCAAGGCAAGGCACGGTCAGGAAATGCAAGGCTAATGCACGACAACGGAAGGCTAGGCAATGCACGGCAAGGCAAGGAAAGAGTAACGGAATGTAAGGAATGCAAGGGAAAGCAAGGCAAGGCAAGAGTAACGGAAGGAACGGCACGGCAAGGGGAAACAAGGCTAAGGCACGACAACGCAAGGCTAGGCAATGCACGGCAAGGCAAGGAAAGGGTAACGCAAGGCAAGGCACGGTGAGGCATGGCAAGGCTAATGCACGACAACGCACGGCTAGGCAAAGCAAGGCAAGGGAAGGAGAGGGTAACGCAAGGCCAGGCACGGTCAGTCGAGGGAAGGCTAATGCACGACAACGCAAGGCTTAGCAGTGCACGGCTAGGCAAGGAAAGCGTAAGAGAAGGAAAGGAAGGCAAGGCAAAGCAATGCAAGGCAAGTGAAACAAAAGGCACGGCACGGTAAGGGGAAAAAAGGGTAAGGCACGACAACGCAAGCTAGGCAATGCACGGCAAGGCAAGGAAAGGGTAACGCAAGGCAAGGCACGGTCAGACAAGGCAAGGCTAATGCACGACAACGCAAGGCTAGGCAATGCACGGTAAGGCAAGGAAAGAGTAACGGAATGTAAGAAATGCAAGGGAAAGCAAGGCAAGGCAAGAGTAACGGAAGGAACGGCACGGCAAGGGGAAACAAGGCTAAGGCACGACAACGCAAGGCTAGGCAAAGCACGGCAAGGCAAGGAAAGGGTAACGCAAGGCAAGGCACGGTGAGGCAAGGCAAGGCTAATGCACGATAACGCACGGCTAGGCAAAGCAAGGCAAGGGAAGGAGAGGGTAACGCAAAGCCAGGCACGGTCAGTCGAGGGAAGGCTAATGCACGACAACGCAAGGCTTGGCAGTGCACGGCTAGGCAAGGAAAGCGTAACAGAAGGAAAGGAAGGCAAGGCAAAGCAATGCAATGCAAGTGAAACAAAAGGCACGGCATGGCAAGGGGAAAAAAGGGTAAGGCACGACAACGCAAGCTAGGCAATGCACGGCAAGGCAAGGAAAGGGTAACTCAAGGCAAGGCACGGTGAGGCAAGGCAAGGCTAATGCACGACAACGCACGGCTAGGCAATGCACGGCAAGGCAAGGAAAGGGTAACGCAAAGCAACGCACTGTCAGGCGAGGCAAGGCTAATGCACGACAACGCAAGGCTAGGCAATGCACGGAAGGTAAGCAAAGAGTAACGGAAGGCAAGGAAGGCAAGGGAAAGCAAGGCAAGTTAAGGGTAAGGGAAGGAAAGGCACGGCAAGGGGAAACAGGGCTAAGGCATGAAAACGCAAGCTAGGCAATGCACGGCAAGGCAAGTAAAGGGTAACGCAAGGCAAGGCACGGTCAGGCAAGGCAAGGCTAATGCACGACAATGCAAGGCTAGTCAGTGCACGGCAAGGCAAGGAAAGAGTAACGGAATGCAAGGAATGCAAGGGAAAGCAAGGCAAGGCAAGAGTAACGGAAGAAACGGCACGGCAAAGGGAAACAAGGCTAAGGCACGACAACGCAAGCTAGGCAATGCACGCCAAGGCAAGGAAAGGGTAACGCAAGGCAAGGCACGATCAGGCGAGGCAAGGCTAATGCACGACAACGCAAGGCTAGGCAGTGCACGGCTAGGCAAGGAAAGAGTTACGGAAGGATAGGAAGGCAAGGCAAAGCAAGGCAAGGCAAGTGTAACAAACGGCACTGCACGGCAAGGGGAAACAAGGCTAAGGCACGACAACGCAAGCTAGGCAATGCACGGCAAGGCAAGGAAAGGGTAACGCAAGGCAAGGCACGGTCAGTCGAGGCAAGGCTAATGCACGACAACGCAAGGCTTGGCAGTGCAAGGCTAGGCAAGGAAAGAGTAACAGAAGGAAAGGAAGGCAAGGCAAAGCAATGCAAGGCAAGTGAAACAAAAGGCACGGCACGGCAAGGGGAAACAAGGGTAAGGCACGACAACGCAAGCTAGGCAATGCACGGCAAGGCAAGGAAAGGGTAACGCAAGTGAAGTCACGGTCAGGAGAGGCAAGGCTAAGGCACGACAACGCAAGGCTAGGCAATGCACGGCTAGGCAAGGAAAGAGTAACAGAAGGAAAGGAAGGCAAGGCAAAGCAAGGCAAGGCAAGTGTAACAAAAGGCACGGCACGGCAAGGGGAAACAAGGCTAAGGCACGACAACGCAAGGCTAGGCAATGCACGGCAAGGCAAGGAAAGGGTAACGCAAGGCAATGCAGGGTCAGGCGAGACAAGGCTAAGGCACGACAACGCAAGGCTAGGCAATGCACGGCAAGGCAAGGAAAGGGTAACGCAAGGGAAGGCACGGTGAGGAAAGGCAAGGCTAATGCACAACAACGCACGTCTAGGCAATGCACGGCAAGGCAAGGAAGGGGTAACGCAAGGGAAGTCACGGTCAGGCGAGGCAAGGCTAAGGCACGACAACGCAAGGCTAGGCAATGCACGGCAAGGCAAGGAAAGAGTAACGGAATGTAAGGAATGCAAGGGAAAGCAAGGCAAGGCAAGAGTAACAGAAGGAACGGCACGGCAAGGGGAAACAAGGCTAAGGCACTACAACGCAAGCTAGGCAATGCACGGAAAGGCAAGGAAAGGGTAACGCAAGGCAAGGCACGGTCAGGAAATGCAAGGCTAATGCACGACAACGGAAGGCTAGGCAATGCATGGCAAGACAAGGAAAGGGTAACGCAAGGCAAGGCACGGTGAGGCAAGGCAAGGCTAAGGCACGACAACGCACGGCTAGGCAATGCACGGCAAGGCAAGGAAAGGGTAACGCAAGGCAAGGCACTGTCAGGCGAGGCAAGGCTAATGCACGACAACGCAAGGCTAGGCAATGCACGGAAGGTAAGCAAAGAGTAACGGAAGGCAAGGAAGGCAAGGGAAAGCAAGGCAAGTTAAGGGTAAGGGAAGGAACGGCACGGCAAGGGGAAACAGGGCTAAGGCATGACAACGCAAGCTAGGCAATGCACGGCAAGGCAAGGAAAGGGTAACGCAAGGCAAGGCACGGTCACGGAAGGCAAGGCTAATGCACGACAACGCAAGGCTAGGCAATGCACGGCAAGGCAAGGAAAGAGTAACGGAGGCAAGGAATGCAAGGGAAAGCAAGGCAAGGCAAGAGTAACGGAAGGAACGGCACGGCAAGGGGAAGCAAGGCTAAGGCACGACAACGCAAGGCTAGGCAATGCACGGCAAGGCAAGGAAAGGGTAACGCAAGGCAAGGCACGGTGAGGCAAGGCAAGGCTAAGGCACGAAAACGCAAGGCTAGGCAATGCACGGAAGGCAAGCAAAGAGTAACGGAAGGCAAGGAAGGCAAGGGAAAGCAAGGCAAGGCAAGGGTAAGGGAAGGAACGGCACGGCAAGGGGAAACAAGGCTAAGGCACGACAACGCAAGGATTGGTAGTGCAAGGCTAGGCAAGGTAAGAGTAACAGAAGGAAAGGAAGGCAAGGCAAAGCAATGCAAGGCAAGTGAAACAAAAGGCACGGCACGGCAAGGGGAAACAAGGGTAAGGCACGACAACGCAAGCTAGGCAATGCACGGCAAGGTAAGGAAAGGGTAACGTAAGGCAAGGCACGGTGAGTCAAGGCAAGGCTAATGCACAACAACGCACGGCTAGGCAATGCACGGCAAGGCAAGGACAGGGTAACGCAAGCGAAGTCATGGTCAGGCGAGGCAAGGCTACGGCACCACAACGCAAGGCTAGGCAATGCACTGAAGGTAAGCAAAGAGTAACGGAAGGCAAGGAAGGCAAGTGAAAGCAAGGCAAGTCAAGAGTAAGGGAAGGAACGGCACGGCAAGGGGAAACAAGGCTAAGGCACGAAAACGCAAGCTAGGCAAAGCACGGCAAGGCAAGGAAAGGGTAACGCAAGGCAAGGCACGGTCAGGCAAGGCAAGGCTAATGCACGACAACGCAAAGCTAGGCAGTGCACGGCTAGGCAAGGAACGAGTAACGGAAGGAATGGAAGGCAAGGCAAAGCAAGGCAAGGCAAGTGTAACAAAAGGCACGGAACGGCAAGGGGAAACAAGGCTAAGGCACGACAACGCAAGCTAGGCAATGCACGGCAAGGCAAGGAAAGGGTAACGCAAGGCAAGGCAGGGTCAGGCGAGACAAGGCTAAGGCACGACAACGCAAGGCTAGGCAATGCACGGCAAGGCAAGGAAAGGGTAACGCAAGGGAAGGCACGGTGAGGAAAGGCAAGGCTAATGCACAACAACGCACGTCTAGGCAATGCACGCCAAGGCAAGGAAAGGGTAACGCAAGGGAAGTCACGGTCAGGCGAGGCAAGGCTAAGGCACGACAACGCAAGGCTAGGCAATGCACGGCAAGGCAAGGAAAGAGTAACGGAATGTAAGGAATGCAAGGGAAAGCAAGGCAAGGCAAGAGTAACAGAAGGAACGGCACGGCAATTGGAAACAAGGCTAAGGCACGACAACGCAAGCTAGGCAATGCACGGCAAGGCAAGGAAAGGGTAACGCAAGGCAAGGCACGGTCAGGAAATGCAAGGCTAATGCACGACAACGGAAGGCTAGGCAATGCACGGCAAGGCAAGGAAAGAGTAACGGAATGTAAGGAATGCAAGGGAAAGCAAGGCAAGGCAAGAGTAACGGAAGGAACGGCACGGCAAGGGGAAACAAGGCTAAGGCACGACAACGCAAGGCTAGGCAATACACGGCAAGGCAAGGAAAGGGTAACGCAAGGCAAGGCACGGTGAGGCATGGCAAGGCTAATGCACGACAACGCACGGCTAGGCAAAGCAAGGCAAGGGAAGGAGAGGGTAACGCAAGGCCAGGCATGGTCAGTCGAGGGAAGGCTAATGCACGACAAAGCAAGGCTTAGCAGTGCACGGCTAGGCAAGGAAAGCGTAAGAGAAGGAAAGGAAGGCAAGGCAAAGCAATGCAAGGCAAGTGAAACAAAAGGCACGGCACGGTAAGGGGAAAAAAGGGTAAGGCACGACAACGCAAGCTAGGCAATGCACGGCAAGGCAAGGAAAGGGTAACGCAAGGCAAGGCACGGTCAGACAAGGCAAGGCTAAGGCACGACAACGCAAGGCTAGGCAATGCACGGTAAGGCAAGGAAAGAGTAACGGAAGGAAAGGAATGCAAGGGAAACAAGGCAAGGCAAGAGTAACGGAAGGAACGGCACGGCAAGGGGAAGCAAGGCTAAGGCACGACAACACAAGGCTAGGCAATGCACGGCAAGGCAAGGAAAGGGTAACGCAAGGCAAGGCACGGTGAGGCAAGGCAAGGCAAAGGCACGAAAACGCAAGGCTAGGCAATGCACGGAAGGCAAGCAAAGAGTAACGGAAGGCTAGGAATGCAAGGGAAAGCAAGGCAAGGCAAGAGTAACGGAAGGAACGGCACGGCAAGGGGAAACAAGGCTAACGCATGACAACGCAAGCTAGGCAATGCACGGCAAGGCAAGGAAAGGGTAACGCAAGGCAAGGCACGGTCAGTCGATGCAAGGCTAATGCACGACAACGCAAGGCTTGGCAGTGCAAGGCTAGGCAAGGAAAGAGTAACAGAAGGAAAGGAAGGCAAGGCAAAGCAATGCAAGGCAAGTGAAACAAAAGGCACGGCACGGCAAGGAGAAACAAGGGTAAGGCACGACAACGCAAGCTAGGCAATGCACGGCAAGGCAAGGAAAGGGTAACGTAAGGCAAGGCACGGTGAGGCAAGGCAAGGCTAATGCACAACAACGCACGGCTAGGCAATGGACGGCAAGGCAAGGAAAGGGTAACGCAAGGGAAGTCACGGTCAGGCGAGGCAAGGCTACGGCACGACAACGCAAGGCTAGGCAATGCACGGATGGTAAGCCAAGAGTAACGGAAGGCAAGGAAGGCAAGGGAAAGCTAGGCAAGTGAAGAGTAAGGGAAGGAACGGCACGGCAAGGGGAAACAAGGCTAAGGCACGACAACGCAAGCTGGGCAAAGCACGGCAAGGCAAGGAAAGGGTAACGCAAGGCAAGGCACGGTCAGGCAAGGCAAGGCTAATGCACGACAACGCAAGGCTTGGCAGTGCACGGCTAGGCAAGGAAAGAGTAACGGAAGGAAAGGAAGGCAAGGCAAAGCAGGGCAAGGCAAGTGTAACAAAAGGCACGGCACGGCAAGGGGAAACAAGGCTAAGGCACCACAACGCAAGGCTAGGCAATGCACGGCAAGGCAAGGAAAGGGTAACGCAAGGCAATGCAGGGTCAGGCGAGACAAGGCTAAGGCACGACAACGCAAGGCTAGGCAATGCACGGCAAGGCAAGGAAAGGGTAACGCAAGGGAAGGCACGGTGAGGAAAGGCAAGGCTAATGCACAACAACGCACGTCTAGGCAATGCACGGCAAGGCAAGGAAGGGGTAACGCAAGGGAAGTCACGGTCAGGCGAGGCAAGGCTAAGGCACGACAACGCAAGGCTAGGCAATGCACGGCAAGGCAAGGAAAGAGTAACGGAATGTAAGGAATGCAAGGGAAAGCAAGGCAAGGCAAGAGTAACAGAAGGAACGGCACGGCAAGGGGAAACAAGGCTAAGGCACTACAACGCAAGCTAGGCAATGCACGGAAAGGCAAGGAAAGGGTAACGCAAGGCAAGGCACGGTCAGGAAATGCAAGGCTAATGCACGACAACGGAAGGCTAGGCAATGCATGGCAAGACAAGGAAAGGGTAACGCAAGGCAAGGCACGGTGAGGCAAGGCAAGGCTAAGGCACGACAACGCACGGCTAGGCAATGCACGGCAAGGCAAGGAAAGGGTAACGCAAGGCAAGGCACTGTCAGGCGAGGCAAGGCTAAGGCACGAAAACGCAAGGCTAGGCAATGCACGGAAGGCAAGCAAAGAGTAACGGAAGGCAAGGAAGGCAAGGGAAAGCAAGGCAAGTTAAGGGTAAGGGAAGGAACGGCACGGCAAGGGGAAACAGGGCTAAGGCATGACAACGCAAGCTAGGCAATGCACGGCAAGGCAAGGAAAGGGTAACGCAAGGCAAGGCACGGTCAGGCAAGGCAAGGCTAATGCACGACAACGCAAGGCTAGGCAATGCACGGCAAGGCAAGGAAAGAGTAACGGAAGGCAAGGAATGCAAGGGAAAGCAAGGCAAGGCAAGAGTAACGGAAGGAACGGCACGGCAAGGGGAAGCAAGGCTAAGGCACGACAACGCAAGGCTAGGCAATGCACGGCAAGGCAAGGAAAGGGTAACGCAAGGCAAGGCACGGTGAGGCAAGGCAAGGCTAAGGCACGAAAACGCAAGGCTAGGCAATGCACGGAAGGCAAGCAAAGAGTAACGGAAGGCAAGGAAGGCAAGGGAAAGCAAGGCAAGTTAAGGGTAAGGGAAGGAACGGCACGGCAAGGGGAAACAAGGCTAAGGCACGACAACGCAAGCTAGGCAATGCACGGCAAGGCAAGGAAAGGGTAACGCAAGGCAAGGCACGGTCAGGAAATGCAAGGCTAATGCACGACAACGGAAGGCTAGGCAATGCACGGCAAGGCAAGGAAAGAGTAACGGAATGTAAGGAATGCAAGGGAAAGCAAGGCAAGGCAAGAGTAACGGAAGGACCGGCACGGCAAGGGGAAACAAGGCTAAGGCACGACAACGCAAGGCTAGGCAAAGCACGGCAAGGCAAGGAAAGAGTAACGCAAGGCAAGGCACGGTGAGGCAAGGAAAGGCTAATACACAACATCGCACGTCTACGCAATGAACGGCAAGGCAAGGAAAGGGTAATGCAAGGGAAGTCACGGTCAGGCGAGGCAAGGTTAAGGCACGAAAACGCAAGGCTAGGCAATGCACGGAAGGCAAGCAAAGAGTAACGGAAGGCAAGGAAGGCAAGGGAAAGCAAGGCATGGCAAGGGTAACGGAAGGAACGGCACGAATAGGGGAAACAAGGCTAAGGCACGGCAACGCACGGCTAGGCAATGCAGGGCCAGGCAAGGAAAGGGTAACGCAAGGCAAGGCACGGTGAGGCAAGGCAAGGTTAAGGCACGAAAACGCAAGGCTAGGCAATGCACGGAAGGCAAGCAAAGAGTAACGGAAAGCAAGAAAGGCAAGGGAAAGCAAGGCAAGGCAAGAGTAAGGGAAGGAACGGCACGGAAAGGGGAAACAAGGCTAAGGCACGACAACGCAAGGATTGGTAGTGCAAGGCTAGGCAAGGTAAGAGTAACAGAAGGAAAGGAAGGCAAGGCAAAGCAATGCAAGGCAAGTGAAACAAAAGGCACGGCACGGCAAGGGGAAACAAGGCTAAGGCACGACAACGCAAGCTAGGCAATGCACGGCAAGGCAAGGAAAGGGTAACGCAAGGGAAGTCACGGTCAGGCGAGGCAAGGCTAAGGCACGGCAACGCACGGCTAGGCAATTCACGGCAAGGCAAGGAAAGAGTAACGGAAGGCAAGGAAGGCAAGGGAAACAAGGCAAGGCTAGGGTAACGGAAGGCACGGCACGGCAAGGGGAAACAAGGCTAAGGCACGACAACGAAAGGCTAGGCAATGCACGGCAAGGCAAGGAAAGGGTAACGGAAGGCAAGGCACGGTGAGGCAAGGCAAGGCTAAGGCACGAAAACGCAAGGCTAGGCAATGCACGGAAGGCAAGCAAAGAGTAACGGAAGGCAAGGAAGGCAAGGGAAAGCAAGGCAAGGCAAGGATAAGGGAAGGAACGGCACGGCAAGGGGAAACAAGGCTAAGGCACGACAACGCAAGCTATGCAATGCACGGCAAGTCAAGGAAAGGGTAACGTAATGCAAGGCACGATCAGGCGAGGCAAGGCTAATGCAATACAACGCAAGGCTAGGCAGTGCACGGCTAGGCAAGGAAAGAGTAACGGAAGGATAGGAAGGCAAGGCAAAGCAAGGCAAGGTAAGTGTAACAAACGGCACGGCACGGCAAGGGGAAACAAGGCTAAGGCACGACAACGCAAGGCTAGGCAATGCACGGCAAGGCAAGGAAAGAGTAACGGAATGTAAGGAATGCAAGGGAAATCAAGGCAAGGCAAGAGTAACAGAAGGAACGGCACGGCAATTGGAAACAAGGCTAAGGCACGACAACGCAAGCTAGGCAATGCACGGCAAGGCAAGGAAAGGGTAACGCAAGGCAAGGCACGGTCAGGAAATGCAAGGCTAATGCACGACAACGGAAGGCTAGGCAATGCACGGCAAGGCAAGGAAAGAGTAACGGAATGTAAGGAATGCAAGGGAAAGCAAGGCAAGGCAAGAGTAACGGAAGGAACGGCACGGCAAGGGGAAACAAGGCTAAGGCACGACAACGCAAGGCTAGGCAATGCACGGCAAGGCAAGGAAAGGGTAACGCAAGGCAAGGCACGGTGAGGCATGGCAAGGCTAATGCACGACAACGCACGGCTAGGCAAAGCAAGGCAAGGGAAGGAGAGGGTAACGCAAGGCCAGGCACGGTCAGTCGAGGGAAGGCTAATGCACGACAACGCAAGGCTTAGCAGTGCACGGCTAGGCAAGGAAAGCGTAAGAGAAGGAAAGGAAGGCAAGGCAAAGCAATGCAAGGCAAGTGAAACAAAAGGCACGGCACGGTAAGGGGAAAAAAGGGTAAGGCACGACAACGCAAGCTAGGCAATGCACGGCAAGGCAAGGAAAGGGTAACGCAAGGCAAGGCACGGTCAGACAAGGCAAGGCTAATGCACGACAACGCAAGGCTAGGCAATGCACGGTAAGGCAAGGAAAGAGTAACGGAATGTAAGAAATGCAAGGGAAAGCAAGGCAAGGCAAGAGTAACGGAAGGAACGGCACGGCAAGGGGAAACAAGGCTAAGGCACGACAACGCAAGGCTAGGCAAAGCACGGCAAGGCAAGGAAAGGGTAACGCAAGGCAAGGCACGGTGAGGCAAGGCAAGGCTAATGCACGATAACGCACGGCTAGGCAAAGCAAGGCAAGGGAAGGAGAGGGTAACGCAAAGCCAGGCACGGTCAGTCGAGGGAAGGCTAATGCACGACAACGCAAGGCTTGGCAGTGCACGGCTAGGCAAGGAAAGCGTAACAGAAGGAAAGGAAGGCAAGGCAAAGCAATGCAATGCAAGTGAAACAAAAGGCACGGCATGGCAAGGGGAAAAAAGGGTAAGGCACGACAACGCAAGCTAGGCAATGCACGGCAAGGCAAGGAAAGGGTAACTCAAGGCAAGGCACGGTGAGGCAAGGCAAGGCTAATGCACGACAACGCACGGCTAGGCAATGCACGGCAAGGCAAGGAAAGGGTAACGCAAAGCAACGCACTGTCAGGCGAGGCAAGGCTAATGCACGACAACGCAAGGCTAGGCAATGCACGGAAGGTAAGCAAAGAGTAACGGAAGGCAAGGAAGGCAAGGGAAAGCAAGGCAAGTTAAGGGTAAGGGAAGGAAAGGCACGGCAAGGGGAAACAGGGCTAAGGCATGAAAACGCAAGCTAGGCAATGCACGGCAAGGCAAGTAAAGGGTAACGCAAGGCAAGGCACGGTCAGGCAAGGCAAGGCTAATGCACGACAATGCAAGGCTAGTCAGTGCACGGCAAGGCAAGGAAAGAGTAACGGAATGCAAGGAATGCAAGGGAAAGCAAGGCAAGGCAAGAGTAACGGAAGAAACGGCACGGCAAAGGGAAACAAGGCTAAGGCACGACAACGCAAGCTAGGCAATGCACGCCAAGGCAAGGAAAGGGTAACGCAAGGCAAGGCACGATCAGGCGAGGCAAGGCTAATGCACGACAACGCAAGGCTAGGCAGTGCACGGCTAGGCAAGGAAAGAGTTACGGAAGGATAGGAAGGCAAGGCAAAGCAAGGCAAGGCAAGTGTAACAAACGGCACTGCACGGCAAGGGGAAACAAGGCTAAGGCACGACAACGCAAGCTAGGCAATGCACGGCAAGGCAAGGAAAGGGTAACGCAAGGCAAGGCACGGTCAGTCGAGGCAAGGCTAATGCACGACAACGCAAGGCTTGGCAGTGCAAGGCTAGGCAAGGAAAGAGTAACAGAAGGAAAGGAAGGCAAGGCAAAGCAATGCAAGGCAAGTGAAACAAAAGGCACGGCACGGCAAGGGGAAACAAGGGTAAGGCACGACAACGCAAGCTAGGCAATGCACGGCAAGGCAAGGAAAGGGTAACGCAAGTGAAGTCACGGTCAGGAGAGGCAAGGCTAAGGCACGACAACGCAAGGCTAGGCAATGCACGGCTAGGCAAGGAAAGAGTAACAGAAGGAAAGGAAGGCAAGGCAAAGCAAGGCAAGGCAAGTGAAACCAAAGGCACGGCACGGCAAGGAGAAACAAGGCTAAGGCACGACAACGCAAGCTAGGCAATGCACGGCAAGGCAAGCAAAGGGTAACGCAAGGCAATGCAGGGTCAGGCGAGACAAGGCTAAGGCACGACAACGCAAGGCTAGGCAATGCACGGCAAGGCAAGGAAAGGGTAACGCAAGGGAAGGCACGGTGAGGAAAGGCAAGGCTAATGCACAACAACGCACGTCTAGGCAATGCACGGCAAGGCAAGGAAGGGGTAACGCAAGGGAAGTCACGGTCAGGCGAGGCAAGGCTAAGGCACGACAACGCAAGGCTAGGCAATGCACGGCAAGGCAAGGAAAGAGTAACGGAATGTAAGGAATGCAAGGGAAAGCAAGGCAAGGCAAGAGTAACAGAAGGAACGGCACGGCAAGGGGAAACAAGGCTAAGGCACGACAACGCAAGCTAGGCAATGCACGGCAAGGCAAGGAAAGGGTAACGCAAGGCAAGGCACGGTGAGGAAAGGCAAGGCTAATGCACGACAACGGAAGGCTAGGCAATGCATGGCAAGACAAGGAAAGGGTAACGCAAGGCAAGGCACGGTGAGGCAAGGCAAGGCTAAGGCACGACAACGCACGGCTAGGCAATGCACGGCAAGGCAAGGAAAGGGTAACGCAAGGCAAGGCACTGTCAGGCGAGGCAAGGCTAATGCACGACAACGCAAGGCTAGGCAATGCACGGAAGGTAAGCAAAGAGTAACGGAAGGCAAGGAAGGCAAGGGAAAGCAAGGCAAGTTAAGGGTAAGGGAAGGAACGGCACGGCAAGGGGAAACAGGGCTAAGGCATGACAACGCAAGCTAGGCAATGCACGGCAAGGCAAGGAAAGGGTAACGCAAGGCAAGGCACGGTCACGGAAGGCAAGGCTAATGCACGACAACGCAAGGCTAGGCAATGCACGGCAAGGCAAGGAAAGAGTAACGGAGGCAAGGAATGCAAGGGAAAGCAAGGCAAGGCAAGAGTAACGGAAGGAACGGCACGGCAAGGGGAAGCAAGGCTAAGGCACGACAACGCAAGGCTAGGCAATGCACGGCAAGGCAAGGAAAGGGTAACGCAAGGCAAGGCACGGTGAGGCAAGGCAAGGCTAAGGCACGAAAACGCAAGGCTAGGCAATGCACGGAAGGCAAGCAAAGAGTAACGGAAGGCAAGGAAGGCAAGGGAAAGCAAGGCAAGGCAAGGGTAAGGGAAGGAACGGCACGGCAAGGGGAAACAAGGCTAAGGCACGAAAACGCAAGCTAGGCAATGCACGGCAAGGCAAGGAAAGGGTAACGCAAGGCAAGGCACGGTCAGGCAAGGCAAGGCTAATGCACGACAACGCAAAGCTAGGCAGTGCACGGCTAGGCAAGGAACGAGTAACGGAAGGAATGGAAGGCAAGGGAAAGCAAGGCAAGGCAAGTGTAACAAAAGGCACGGAACGGCAAGGGGAAACAAGGCTAAGGCACGACAACGCAAGCTAGGCAATGCACGGCAAGGCAAGGAAAGGGTAACGCAAGGCAAGGCAGGGTCAGGCGAGACAAGGCTAAGGCACGACAACGCAAGGCTAGGCAATGCACGGCAAGGCAAGGAAAGGGTAACGCAAGGGAAGGCACGGTGAGGAAAGGCAAGGCTAATGCACAACAACGCACGTCTAGGCAATGCACGCCAAGGCAAGGAAAGGGTAACGCAAGGGAAGTCACGGTCAGGCGAGGCAAGGCTAAGGCACGACAACGCAAGGCTAGGCAATGCACGGCAAGGCAAGGAAAGAGTAACGGAATGTAAGGAATGCAAGGGAAAGCAAGGCAAGGCAAGAGTAACAGAAGGAACGGCACGGCAATTGGAAACAAGGCTAAGGCACGACAACGCAAGCTAGGCAATGCACGGCAAGGCAAGGAAAGGGTAACGCAAGGCAAGGCACGGTCAGGAAATGCAAGGCTAATGCACGACAACGGAAGGCTAGGCAATGCACGGCAAGGCAAGGAAAGAGTAACGGAATGTAAGGAATGCAAGGGAAAGCAAGGCAAGGCAAGAGTAACGGAAGGAACGGCACGGCAAGGGGAAACAAGGCTAAGGCACGACAACGCAAGGCTAGGCAATACACGGCAAGGCAAGGAAAGGGTAACGCAAGGCAAGGCACGGTGAGGCAAGGCAAGGCTAATGCACGACAACGCACGGCTAGGCAAAGCAAGGCAAGGGAAGGAGAGGGTAACGCAAGGCCAGGCATGGTCAGTCGAGGGAAGGCTAATGCACGACAAAGCAAGGCTTAGCAGTGCACGGCTAGGCAAGGAAAGCGTAAGAGAAGGAAAGGAAGGCAAGGCAAAGCAATGCAAGGCAAGTGAAACAAAAGGCACGGCACGGTAAGGGGAAAAAAGGGTAAGGCACGACAACGCAAGCTAGGCAATGCACGGCAAGGCAAGGAAAGGGTAACGCAAGGCAAGGCACGGTCAGACAAGGCAAGGCTAAGGCACGACAACGCAAGGCTAGGCAATGCACGGTAAGGCAAGGAAAGAGTAACGGAAGGAAAGGAATGCAAGGGAAACAAGGCAAGGCAAGAGTAACGGAAGGAACGGCACGGCAAGGGGAAGCAAGGCTAAGGCACGACAACACAAGGCTAGGCAATGCACGGCAAGGCAAGGAAAGGGTAACGCAAGGCAAGGCACGGTGAGGCAAGGCAAGGCAAAGGCACGAAAACGCAAGGCTAGGCAATGCACGGAAGGCAAGCAAAGAGTAACGGAAGGCTAGGAATGCAAGGGAAAGCAAGGCAAGGCAAGGGTAAGGGAAGGAACGGCACGGCAAGGGGAAACAAGGCTAAGGCACGACAACGCAAGCTAGGCAATGCACGGCAAGGCAAGGAAAGGGTAACGCAAGGCAAGGCACGGTCAGTCGATGCAAGGCTAATGCACGACAACGCAAGGCTTGGCAGTGCAAGGCTAGGCAAGGAAAGAGTAACAGAAGGAAAGGAAGGCAAGGCAAAGCAATGCAAGGCAAGTGAAACAAAAGGCACGGCACGGCAAGGAGAAACAAGGGTAAGGCACGACAACGCAAGCTAGGCAATGCACGGCAAGGCAAGGAAAGGGTAACGTAAGGCAAGGCACGGTGAGGCAAGGCAAGGCTAATGCACAACAACGCACGGCTAGGCAATGGACGGCAAGGCAAGGAAAGGGTAACGCAAGGGAAGTCACGGTCAGGCGAGGCAAGGCTACGGCACGACAACGCAAGGCTAGGCAATGCACGGATGGTAAGCCAAGAGTAACGGAAGGCAAGGAAGGCAAGGGAAAGCTAGGCAAGTGAAGAGTAAGGGAAGGAACGGCACGGCAAGGGGAAACAAGGCTAAGGCACGACAACGCAAGCTGGGCAAAGCACGGCAAGGCAAGGAAAGGGTAACGCAAGGCAAGGCACGGTCAGGCAAGGCAAGGCTAATGCACGACAACGCAAGGCTTGGCAGTGCACGGCTAGGCAAGGAACGAGTAACAGAAGGAATGGAAGGCAAGGCAAAGCAGGGCAAGGCAAGTGTAACAAAAGGCACGGCACGGCAAGGGGAAACAAGGCTAAGGCACGACAACGCAAGCTAGGCAATGCACGGCAAGGCAAGGAAAGGGTAACGCAAGGCAATGCAGGGTCAGGCGAGACAAGGCTAAGGCACGACAACGCAAGGCTAGGCAATGCACGGCAAGGCAAGGAAAGGGTAACGCAAGGGAAGGCACGGTGAGGAAAGGCAAGGCTAATGCACAACAACGCACGTCTAGGCAATGCACGGCAAGGCAAGGAAGGGGTAACGCAAGGGAAGTCACGGTCAGGCGAGGCAAGGCTAAGGCACGACAACGCAAGGCTAGGCAATGCACGGCAAGGCAAGGAAAGAGTAACGGAATGTAAGGAATGCAAGGGAAAGCAAGGCAAGGCAAGAGTAACAGAAGGAACGGCACGGCAAGGGGAAACAAGGCTAAGGCACTACAACGCAAGCTAGGCAATGCACGGAAAGGCAAGGAAAGGGTAACGCAAGGCAAGGCACGGTCAGGAAATGCAAGGCTAATGCACGACAACGGAAGGCTAGGCAATGCATGGCAAGACAAGGAAAGGGTAACGCAAGGCAAGGCACGGTGAGGCAAGGCAAGGCTAAGGCACGACAACGCACGGCTAGGCAATGCACGGCAAGGCAAGGAAAGGGTAACGCAAGGCAAGGCACTGTCAGGCGAGGCAAGGCTAATGCACGACAACGCAAGGCTAGGCAATGCACGGAAGGTAAGCAAAGAGTAACGGAAGCCAAGGAAGGCAAGGGAAAGCAAGGCAAGTTAAGGGTAAGGGAAGGAACGGCACGGCAAGGGGAAACAGGGCTAAGGCATGACAACGCAAGCTAGGCAATGCACGGCAAGGCAAGGAAAGGGTAACGCAAGGCAAGGCACGGTCACGGAAGGCAAGGCTAATGCACGACAACGCAAGGCTAGGCAATGCACGGCAAGGCAAGGAAAGAGTAACGGAGGCAAGGAATGCAAGGGAAAGCAAGGCAAGGCAAGAGTAACGGAAGGAACGGCACGGCAAGGGGAAGCAAGGCTAAGGCACGACAACGCAAGGCTAGGCAATGCACGGCAAGGCAAGGAAAGGGTAACGCAAGGCAAGGCACGGTGAGGCAAGGCAAGGCTAAGGCACGAAAACGCAAGGCTAGGCAATGCACGGAAGGCAAGCAAAGAGTAACGGAAGGCAAGGAAGGCAAGGGAAAGCAAGGCAAGGCAAGGGTAAGGGAAGGAACGGCACGGCAAGGGGAAACAAGGCTAAGGCACGACAACGCAAGGATTGGTAGTGCAAGGCTAGGCAAGGTAAGAGTAACAGAAGGAAAGGAAGGCAAGGCAAAGCAATGCAAGGCAAGTGAAACAAAAGGCACGGCACGGCAAGGGGAAACAAGGGTAAGGCACGACAACGCAAGCTAGGCAATGCACGGCAAGGCAAGGAAAGGGTAACGTAAGGCAAGGCACGGTGAGTCAAGGCAAGGCTAATGCACAACAACGCACGGCTAGGCAATGCACGGCAAGGCAAGGAAAGGGTAACGCAAGGGAAGTCATGGTCAGGCGAGGCAAGGCTAAGGCACGACAACGCAAGGCTAGGCAATGCACTGAAGGTAAGCAAAGAGTAACGGAAGGCAAGGAAGGCAAGGGAAAGCAAGGCAAGTCAAGAGTAAGGGAAGGAACGGCACGGCAAGGGGAAACAAGGCTAAGGCACGACAACGCAAGCTGGGCAAAGCACGGCAAGGCAAGGAAAGGGTAACGCAAGGCAAGGCACGGTCAGGCAAGGCAAGGCTAATGCACGACAACGCAAGGCTAGGCAGTGCACGGCTAGGCAAGGAACGAGTAACGGAAGGAATGGAAGGCAAGGCAAGGCAAGTGTAACAAAAGGCACGGCACGGCAAGGGGAAACAAGGCTAAGGCACGACAACGCAAGCTAGGCAATGCACGGAAAGGCAAGGAAAGGGTAACGCAAGGCAAGGCAGGGTCAGGCGAGACAAGGCTAAGGCACGAAAACGCAAGGCTAGGCAATGCACGGAAGGCAAGCAAAGAGTAACGGAAGGCAAGGAATGCAAGGCAAAGCAAGGTAACGCAAGCAAGGCTATGGCAAGGTCAAAAAAAGGCTACGGCACGACAACGCAAGGCTACGCAATGCACGGAAGGCAAGCAAAGAGTAACGGAAGGCAAGGAAGGCAAGGCAAAGCAAGGCAACGCAAGCAAGGCTACGGCAAGGTGAAACAAGGCTAAGGCACGACAACGCACGGCTAGGCAATGCACGGCAAGGCAAGGAAAGAGTAACGGAAGGCAAGGAAGGCAAGGGAAAGCAAGGCAAGGCAAGGGTAACGGAAGGAACGGCACGGCAAGGGGAAGCAAGGCTAAGGCACCACAACGCAAGGCTAGGCAATGCACGGCTAGGCAAGGAAAGGGTAACGCAAGGCAAGGCACGGTGAGGCAAGGCAAGGCTAAGGCACGAAAACGCAAGGCTAGGCAATGCACGGAAGGCAAGCAAAGAGTAACGGAAGGCAAGAAAGGCAAGGGAAAGCAAGGCAAGGCAAGGGTAAGGGAAGGAACGGCACGTCAAGGGGAAACAAGGCTAAGGCACGACAACGCAAGCTAGGCAATGCACGGCAAGGCAAGGAAAGGGTAACGCAAGGCAAGGCACGGTCAGTCGAGGCAAGGCTAATGCACGACAACGCAAGGTTAGGCAGTGCACGGCTAGGCAAGGAAAGAGTAACAGAAGGAAAGGAAGGCAAGGCAAAGCAAGGCAAGGCAAGTGCAACAAAAGGCACGGCACGGCAAGGGGAAACAAGGGTAAGGCACGACAACGCAAGGTAGGCAATGCACGGCAAGGCAAGGAAAGGGTAACGCAAGGCAAGGCACGGTGAGGCAAGGCAAGGCTAATGCACAACAACGCACGTCTAGGCAATGAACGGCAAGGCAAGGAAAGGGTAACGCAAGGGAAGTCACGGTCAGGCGAGGCAACGCTAATGCACGACAACGCAAGGCTAGGCAATGCACGGCTAGGCAAGGAAAGAGTAACGGAAGGAAAGGAAGGCAAGGCAAAGCAAGGCAAGGCAAGAGTAACGGAAGGAACGGCACGGCAAGGGGAAGCAAGGCTAAGGCACGACAACGCAAGGCTAGGCAATGCACGGCAAGGCAAGTAAAGGGTAACGCAAGGCAAGGCACGGTGAGGCAAGGCAAGGCCAAGGCACGAAAACGCAAGGCTAGGCAATGCACGGAAGGCAAGCAAAGAGTAACGGAAGGCAAGAAAGGCAAGGGAAAGCAAGGCAAGGCAAGGGTAAGGGAAGGAACGGCATGGCAAGGGGAAACAAGGCTAAGGCACGACAACGCAAGCTAGGCAATGCACGGCAAGGCAAGGAAAGGGTAACGCAAGGCAAGGCACGGTCAGGAAATGCAAGGCTAATGCACGACAACGGAAGGCTAGGCAATGCACGGCAAGGCAAGGAAAGAGTAACGGAATGTAAGGAATGCAAGGGAAAGCAAGGCAAGGCAAGAGTAACGGAAGGACCGGCACGGCAAGGGGAAACAAGGCTAAGGCACGACAACGCAAGGCTAGGCAAAGCACGGCAAGGCAAGGAAAGAGTAACTCAAGGCAAGGTACGGTGAGGCAAGGCAAGGCTAATGCACGACAACGCACGGCTAGGCAAAGTAAGGCAAGGGAAGGAGAGGGTAACGCAAGGCAAGGCACGGTCAAGCGAGGCAAGGCTAAGGCACGACAACGCAAGGCTAGGCAATGCACGGAAGGTAAGCAAAGAGTAACGGAAGGCAAGGAAGTCAAGGGAAAGCAAGGCAAGTTAAGAGTAAGGGAAGGAACGCCACGGCAAGGGGAAACAAGGCTAAGGCACGAAAACGCAAGCTAGGCAAAGCACGGCAAGGCAAGGAAAGGGTAACGCAAGGCAAGGCACGGTCAGGCAAGGCACGGCTAATGCACGACAACGCAAGGCTAGGCAGTGCACGGCTAGGCAAGGAACGAGTAACGGAAGGAATGGAAGGCAAGGCAAATCAAGGCAAGGCAAGTGTAACAAAAGGCACGGCACGGCAAGGGGAAACAAGGCTAAGGCACGACAACGCAAGCTAAGCAATGCACGGCAAGGCAAGGAAAGGGTAACGCAAGGCAAGGCACGGTCAGTCGAGGCAAGGCTAATGCACGACAACGCAAGGCTTGGCAGTGCACGGCTAGGCAAGGAAAGAGTAACAGAAGGAAAGGAAGGCAAGGCAAAGCAAGGCAAGGCAAGTGTAACAAAAGGCACGGCACGGCAAGGGGAAACAAGGCTAAGGCACGACAACGCAAGGTAGGCAATGCACGGCAAGGCAAGGAAAGTGTAACGCAAGGCAAGGCACGGTGAGGAAAGGCAAGGCTAATGCACAACAACGCACGTCTAGGCAATGCACAGCAAGGCAAGGAAAGGGTAACGCAAGGGAAGTCACGGTCAGGCGAGGCAAGGCTAATGCACGACAACGCAAGGCTAGGCAATGCACGGCTAGGCAAGGAAAGAGTAACGGAAGGAAAGGAAGGCAAGGCAAAGCAAGGCAAGGCAAGAGTAACGGAAGGAACGGCACGGCAAGGGGAAGCAAGGCTAAGGCACGACAACGCAAGGCTAGGCAATGCAGGGAAGGCAAGCAAAGAGTAACGGAAGGCAAGGAAGGCAAGGGAAAGCAAGGCATGGCAAGGGTAACGGAAGGAACGGCACGAATAGGGGAAACAAGGCTAAGGCACGGCAACGCACGGCTAGGCAATGCAGGGCCAGGCAAGGAAAGGGTAACGCAAGGCAAGGCACGGTGAGGCAAGGCAAGGTTAAGGCACGAAAACGCAAGGCTAGGCAATGCACGGAAGGCAAGCAAAGAGTAACGGAAAGCAAGAAAGGCAAGGGAAAGCAAGGCAAGGCAAGAGTAAGGGAAGGAACGGCACGGAAAGGGGAAACAAGGCTAAGGCACGACAACGCAAGCTAGGCAATGCACGGCAAGGCAAGGAAAGGGTAACGCAAGGCAAGGCACGGTCAGGCGAGGCAAGGCTAATGCACGACAACGCAAGGCTAGGCAGTGCACGGCTAGGCAAGGAAAGAGTAACAGAAGGAAAGGAAGGCAAGGCAAAGCAAGGCAAGGCAAGTGTAACAAAAGGCACGGCACGGCAAGGGGAAACAAGGGTAAGGCACGACAACGCAAGGTCGGCAATGCACGGCAAGGCAAGGAAAGGGTAACGCAAGGCAAGGCACGGTGAGGCAAGGCAAGGCTAATGCACAACAACGCACGTCTAGGCAATGTACGGCAAGGCAAGGAAAGGGTAGCGCACTTAAAGGCTCTGTCAGGCGAGGCAAGGCTAAGGCACGACAACGCAAGGCTAGGCAATGCACGGAAGGTAAGCAAAGAGTAACGGAAGGCAAGGAAGGCAAGGGAAAGCAAGGCAAGTTAAGGGTAAGGTAAGGAACGGCACGGCAAGGGGAAACAAGGCTAAGGCACGACAACGCAAGCAAGGCAATGCACGGCAAGGCAAGGAAAGGGTAACGCAAGGCAAGGCACGGTCAGGAAATGCAAGGCTAATGCACGACAACGGAAGGCTCGGCAATGCACGGCAAGGCAAGGAAAGAGTAATGGAATGTAAGGAATACAAGGGAAAGCAAGGCAAGGCAAGAGTAACGGAAGGAAAGGCACGGCAAGGGGAAACAAGGCTAAGGCACGGCAACGCAAGGCTAGGCAAAGCACGGCAAGGCAAGGAAAGGGTAACGCAAGGCAAGGCACGGTGTGGCAAGGCAAGTCTAATGCACGACAACGCACGGCTAGGCAAAGCAAGGCAAGGGAAGGACAGGGTAACTCAAGGCCAGGCACGGTCAGTCGAGAGAAGGCTAATGCACGACAACGCAAGGCTTGGCAGTGCACGGCTAGGCAAGGAAAGCGTAACAGTAGGAAAGGAAGGCAAGGCAAAGCAATGCAAGGCAAGTGAAACAAAAGGCACGGCACGGCAAGGGGAAACAAGGCTAAGGCACGACAACGCAAGCTAGGCAATGCACGGCAAGGCAAGGAAAGGGTAACGCAAGGCAAGTCACGGTCAGTCAAGGCAAGGCTAATGCACGACAACGCAAGGCTAGGCAATGCACGGTAAGGCAAGGAAAGAGTAACGGAAGGCAAGGAATGCAAGGGAAACAAGGCAAGGCAAGAGTAACGGAAGGAACGGCACGGCAAGGGGAAGCAAGGCTAAGGCACGACAACGCAAGGCTAGGCAATGCACGGCAAGGCAAGGAAAGGGTAACGCAAGGCAAGGCACGGTGAGGCAAGGCAAGGCTAAGGCACGAAAACGCAAGGCTAGGCAATGCACGGAAGGCAAGCAAAGAGTAACGGAAGGCAAGGAAGGCAAGGGAAAGCAAGGCAAGGCAAGGATAAGGGAAGGAACGGCACGGCAAGGGGAAACAAGGCTAAGGCACGACAACGCAAGCTATGCAATGCACGGCAAGTCAAGGAAAGGGTAACGTAATGCAAGGCACGATCAGGCGAGGCAAGGCTAATGCAATACAACGCAAGGCTAGGCAGTGCACGGCTAGGCAAGGAAAGAGTAACGGAAGGATAGGAAGGCAAGGCAAAGCAAGGCAAGGTAAGTGTAACAAACGGCACGGCACGGCAAGGGGAAACAAGGCTAAGGCACGACAACGCAAGGCTAGGCAATGCACGGCAAGGCAAGGAAAGAGTAACGGAATGTAAGGAATGCAAGGGAAATCAAGGCAAGGCAAGAGTAACAGAAGGAACGGCACGGCAATTGGAAACAAGGCTAAGGCACGACAACGCAAGCTAGGCAATGCACGGCAAGGCAAGGAAAGGGTAACGCAAGGCAAGGCACGGTCAGGAAATGCAAGGCTAATGCACGACAACGGAAGGCTAGGCAATGCACGGCAAGGCAAGGAAAGAGTAACGGAATGTAAGGAATGCAAGGGAAAGCAAGGCAAGGCAAGAGTAACGGAAGGAACGGCACGGCAAGGGGAAACAAGGCTAAGGCACGACAACGCAAGGCTAGGCAATGCACGGCAAGGCAAGGAAAGGGTAACGCAAGGCAAGGCACGGTGAGGCATGGCAAGGCTAATGCACGACAACGCACGGCTAGGCAAAGCAAGGCAAGGGAAGGAGAGGGTAACGCAAGGCCAGGCACGGTCAGTCGAGGGAAGGCTAATGCACGACAACGCAAGGCTTAGCAGTGCACGGCTAGGCAAGGAAAGCGTAAGAGAAGGAAAGGAAGGCAAGGCAAAGCAATGCAAGGCAAGTGAAACAAAAGGCACGGCACGGTAAGGGGAAAAAAGGGTAAGGCACGACAACGCAAGCTAGGCAATGCACGGCAAGGCAAGGAAAGGGTAACGCAAGGCAAGGCACGGTCAGACAAGGCAAGGCTAATGCACGACAACGCAAGGCTAGGCAATGCACGGTAAGGCAAGGAAAGAGTAACGGAATGTAAGAAATGCAAGGGAAAGCAAGGCAAGGCAAGAGTAACGGAAGGAACGGCACGGCAAGGGGAAACAAGGCTAAGGCACGACAACGCAAGGCTAGGCAAAGCACGGCAAGGCAAGGAAAGGGTAACGCAAGGCAAGGCACGGTGAGGCAAGGCAAGGCTAATGCACGATAACGCACGGCTAGGCAAAGCAAGGCCAGGGAAGGAGAGGGTAACGCAAAGCCAGGCACGGTCAGGCGAGGGAAGGCTAATGCACGACAACGCAAGGCTTGGCAGTGCACGGCTAGGCAAGGAAAGAGTAACGGAAGGAAAGGAAGGCAAGGCAAAGCAATGCAAGGCAAGTGAAACAAAAGGCACGGCATGGCAAGGGGAAAAAAGGGTAAGGCACGACAACGCAAGCTAGGCAATGCACGGCAAGGCAAGGAAAGGGTAACTCAAGGCAAGGCACGGTGAGGCAAGGCAAGGCTAATGCACGACAACGCACGGCTAGGCAATGCACGGCAAGGCAAGGAAAGGGTAACGCAAAGCAACGCACTGTCAGGCGAGGCAAGGCTAATGCACGACAACGCAAGGCTAGGCAATGCACGGAAGGTAAGCAAAGAGTAACGGAAGGCAAGGAAGGCAAGGGAAAGCAAGGCAAGTTAAGGGTAAGGGAAGGAACGGCACGGCAAGGGGAAACAGGGCTAAGGCATGAAAACGCAAGCTAGGCAATGCACGGCAAGGCAAGTAAAGGGTAACGCAAGGCAAGGCACGGTCAGGCAAGGCAAGGCTAATGCACGACAATGCAAGGCTAGTCAGTGCACGGCAAGGCAAGGAAAGAGTAACGGAATGCAAGGAATGCAAGGGAAAGCAAGGCAAGGCAAGAGTAACGGAAGAAACGGCACGGCAAAGGGAAACAAGGCTAAGGCACGACAACGCAAGCTAGGCAATGCACGCCAAGGCAAGGAAAGGGTAACGCAAGGCAAGGCACGATCAGGCGAGGCAAGGCTAATGCACGACAACGCAAGGCTAGGCAGTGCACGGCTAGGCAAGGAAAGAGTTACGGAAGGATAGGAAGGCAAGGCAAAGCAAGGCAAGGCAAGTGTAACAAACGGCACTGCACGGCAAGGGGAAACAAGGCTAAGGCACGACAACGCAAGCTAGGCAATGCACGGCAAGGCAAGGAAAGGGTAACGCAAGGCAAGGCACGGTCAGTCGAGGCAAGGCTAATGCACGACAACGCAAGGCTTGGCAGTGCAAGGCTAGGCAAGGAAAGAGTAACAGAAGGATAGGAAGGCAAGGCAAAGCAAGGCAAGGCAAGTGTAACAAAACGGCACGGCACGGCAAGGGGAAACAAGGCTAAGGCACGACAACGCAAGCTAGGCAATGCACGGCAAGGCAAGGAAAGGGTAACGCAAGGGAAGTCACGGTCAGGAGAGGCAAGGCTAAGGCACGACAACGCAAGGCTAGGCAATGCACGGCTAGGCAAGGAAAGAGTAACAGAAGGAAAGGAAGGCAAGGCAAAGCAAGGCAAGGTAAGTGAAACAAAAGGCACGGCACGGCAAGGAGAAACAAGGGTAAGGCACGACAACGCAAGCTAGGCAATGCACGGCAAGGCAAGGAAAGGGTAACGTAAGGCAAGGCACGGTGAGGAAAGGCAAGGCTAATGCACAACAACGCACGTCTAGGCAATGCACGGCAAGGCAAGGAAAGGGTAACGCAAGGGAAGTCACGGTCAGGCGAGGCAAGGCTAGGGCACGACAACGCAAGGCTAGGCAATGCACGGATGGTAAGCAAAGAGTAACGGAAGGCAAGGAAGGCAAGGGAAAGCAAGGCAAGTCAAGAGTAAGGGAAGGAACGGCACGGCAAGGGGAAACAAGGCTAAGGCACGACAACGCAAGCTGGGCAAAGCACGGCAAGGCAAGGAAAGGGTAACGCAAGGCAAGGCACGGTCAGGCAAGGCAAGGCTAATGCACGACAACGCAAGGCTAGGCAGTGCACGGCTAGGCAAGGAACGAGTAACGGAAGGAAAGGAAGGCAAGGCAAAGCAAGGCAAGGCAAGTGTAACAAAAGGCACGGCACGGCAAGGGGAAACAAGGCTAAGGCACGACAACGCAAGCTAGGCAATGCACGGCAAGGCAAGGAAAGGGTAACGCAAGGCAATGCACGGTCAGGCGAGGCAAGGCTAAGGCACGACAACGCAAGGCTAGGCAATGCACGGCAAGGCAAGGAAAGAGTAACGCAAGGGAAGGCACGGTGAGGAAAGGCAAGGCTAATGCACAACAACGCACGTCTAGGCAATGCACGGCAAGGCAAGGAAGGGGTAACGCAAGGGAAGTCACGGTCAGGCGAGGCAAGGCTAAGGCACGACAACGCAAGGCTAGGCAATGCACGGCAAGGCAAGGAAAGAGTAACGGAATGTAAGGAATGCAAGGGAAAGCAAGGCAAGGCAAGAGTAACGGAAGGAACGGCACGGCAAGGGGAAACAAGGCTAAGGCACTACAACGCAAGCTAGGCAATGCACGGCAAGGCAAGGAAAGGGTAACGCAAGGCAAGGCACGGTCAGGAAATGCAAGGCTAATGCACGACAACGCAAGGCTAGGCAATGCACGGCAAGGCAAGGAAAGGGTAACGCAAGGCAAGTCACGGTGAGGCAAGGCAAGGCTAATGCACGACAACGCACGGCTAGGCAATGCACGGCAAGGCAAGGAAAGGGTAACGCAAGGCAAGGCACTGTCAGGCGAGGCAAGGCTAATGCACGACAACGCAAGGCTAGGCAATGCACGGAAGGTAAGCAAAGAGTAACGGAAGGCAAGGAAGGCAAGGGAAAGCAAGGCAAGTTAAGGGTAAGGGAAGGAACGGCACGGCAAGGGGAAACAGGGCTAAGGCATGACAACGCAAGCTAGGCAATGCACGGCAAGGCAAGGAAAGGGTAACGCAAGGCAAGGCACGGTCAGGCAAGGCAAGGCTAATGCACGACAACGCAAGGCTAGGCAATGCACGGCAAGGCAAGGAAAGAGTAACGGAAGGCAAGGAATGCAAGGGAAAGCAAGGCAAGGCAAGAGTAACGGAAGGAACGGCACGGCAAGGGGAAACAAGGCTAAGGCACGACAACGCAAGGCTAGGCAATGCACGGCAAGGCAAGGAAAGGGTAACGCAAGCGAAGTCACGGTCAGGCGAGGCAAGGCTACGGCACGACAACGCAAGGCTAGGCAATGCACGGAAGGTAAGCAAAGAGTAACGGAAGGCAAGGAAGGCAAGGGAAAGCAAGGCAAGTCAAGAGTAAGGGAAGGAACGGCACGGCAAGGGGAAACAAGGCTAAGGCACGACAACGCAAGCTAGGCAATGCACGGCAAGGCAAGGAAAGGGTAACGCAAGGCAAGGCACGGTCAGGCAAGGCAAGGCTAATGCACGACAACGCAAAGCTAGGCAGTGCACGGCTAGGCAAGGAACGAGTAACGGAAGGAATGGAAGGCAAGGCAAAGCAAGGCAAGGCAAGTGTAACAAAAGGCACGGCACGGCAAGGGGCAAGGCTAAGGGAAACAAGGCTAAGGCACGACAACGCAAGGCTAGGCAATGCACGGCAAGGCAAGGAAAGGGTAACGCAAGGCAAGGCAGGGTCAGGCGAGACAAGGCTAAGGCACGACAACGCAAGGCTAGGCAATGCACGGCAAGGCAAGGAAAGGGTAACGCAAGGGAAGGCACGGTCAGGCAAGGCAAGGCTAATGCACAACAACGCACGGCTAGGCAATGCACGGCAAGTCAAGGAAAGGGTAACGCAAGGCAAGGCAGGGTCAGGCGAGACAAGGCTAAGGCACGAAAACGCAAGGCTAGGCAATGCACGGCAAGGCAAGGAAAGAGTAACGGAATGTAAGGAATGCAAGGGAAAGCAAGGCAAGGCAAGAGTAACAGAAGGAACGGCACGGCAATTGGAAACAAGGCTAAGGCACGACAACGCAAGCTAGGCAATGCACGGCAAGGCAAGGAAAGGGTAACGCAAGGCAAGGCACGGTCAGGAAATGCAAGGCTAATGCACGACAACGGAAGGCTAGGCAATGCACGGCAAGGCAAGGAAAGAGTAACGGAATGCAAGGAAGGCAAGGGAAAGCAAGGCAAGGCAAGAGTAACGGAAGGAACGGCACGGCAAGGGGAAACAAGGCTAAGGCACGACAACGCAAGGCTAGGCAAAGCACGGCAAGGCAAGGAAAGGGTAACGCAAGGCAAGGCACGATGAGGCAAGGCAAGGCTAATGCACGACAACGCACGGCTAGGCAAAGCAAGGCAAGGGAAGGAGAGGGTAACGCAAGGCCAGGCACGGTCAGTCGAGGGAAGGCTAATGCACGACAACGCAAGGCTTGGCAGTGCACGGCTAGGCAAGGAAAGCGTAACAGAAGGAAAGGAAGGCAAGGCAAAGCAATGCAAGGCAAGTGAAACAAAAGGCACGGCACGGCAAGGGGAAAAAAGGGTAAGGCACGACAACGCAAGGCTAGGCAATGCACGGCAAGTCAAGGAAAGGGTAACGCAAGGCAAGGCACGGTCAGGCAAGGCAAGGCTAAGGCACGACAACGCAAGGCTAGGCAATGCACGGTAAGGCAAGGAAAGAGTAACGGAAGGAAAGGAATGCAAGGGAAACAAGGCAAGGCAAGAGTAACGGAAGGAACGGCACGGCAAGGGGAAGCAAGGCTAAGGCACGACAACACAAGGCTAGGCAATGCACGGCAAGGCAAGGAAAGGCTAACGGAAGGCATGGCACAGCAAGGCAAGGCAAGGCTAAGGCAGGACAACGCAAGGCTAGGCAATGCACGGCAAGGCAAGGAAAGGGTAGCAAGGGAAAGCAAGGCAAGGCAAGGGTAAGGGAAGGAACGGCACGGCAAGGGGAAACAAGGCTAAGGCACGACAACGCAAGCTAGGCAATGCAAGGCAAGGCAAGGAAAGGGTAACGCAAGGCAAGGCACGGTCAGTCGAGGCAAGGCTAATGCACGACAACGCAAGGCTTGGCAGTGCAAGGCTAGGCAAGGAAAGAGTAACAGAAGGAAAGGAAGGCAAGGCAAAGCAATGCAAGGCAAGTGAAACAAAAGGCACGGCACGGCAAGGAGAAACAAGGGTAAGGCACGACAACGCAAGCTAGGCAATGCACGGCAAGGCAAGGAAAGGGTAACGTAAGGCAAGGCACGGTGAGGCAAGGCAAGGCTAATGCACAACAACGCACGGCTAGGCAATGGACGGCAAGGCAAGGAAAGGGTAACGCAAGGGAAGTCACGGTCAGGCGAGGCAAGGCTACGGCACGACAACGCAAGGCTAGGCAATGCACGGATGGTAAGCCAAGAGTAACGGAAGGCAAGGAAGGCAAGGGAAAGCAAGGCAAGTGAAGAGTAAGGGAAGGAACGGCACGGCAAGGGGAAACAAGGCTAAGGCACGACAACGCAAGCTGGGCAAAGCACGGCAAGGCAAGGAAAGGGTAACGCAAGGCAAGGCACGGTCAGGCAAGGCAAGGCTAATGCACGACAACGCAAGGCTAGGCAGTGCACGGCTAGGCAAGGAACGAGTAACAGAAGGAATGGAAGGCAAGGCAAAGCAAGGCAAGGCAAGTGTAACAAAAGGCACGGCACGGCAAGGGGAAACAAGGCTAAGGCACGACAACGCAAGCTAGGCAATGCACGGCAAGGCAAGGAAAGGGTAACGCAAGGCAATGCAGGGTCAGGCGAGACAAGGCTAAGGCACGACAACGCAAGGCTAGGCAATGCACGGCAAGGCAAGGAAAGAGTAACGGAAGGAAAGGAAGGCAAGGCAAAGCAAGGCAAGGCAAGTGTAACAAAAGGCACGGCACGGCAAGGGGAAACAAGGCTAAGGCACTACAACGCAAGCTAGGCAATGCACGGCAAGGCAAGGAAAGGGTAACGCAAGGCAAGGCAGGGTCAGGCGAGACAAGGCTAAGGCACGACAACGCAAGGCTAGGCAATGCACGGCAAGGCAAGGAAAGGGTAACGCAAGGCAAGGCACGGTGAGGCAAGGCAAGGCTAAGGCACGACAACGCAAGGCTAGGCAATGCACGGCAAGGCAAGGAAAGGGTAACGCAAGGCAAGGCACTGTCAGGCGAGGCAAGGCTAATGCACGACAACGCAAGGCTAGGCAATGCACGGAAGGCAAGCAAAGAGTAACGGAAGGCAAGGAAGGCAAGGGAAAGCAAGGCAAGTTAAGGGTAAGGGAAGGAACGGCACGGCAAGGGGAAACAGGGCTAAGGCATGACAACGCAAGCTAGGCAATGCACGGCAAGGCAAGGAAAGGGTAACGCAAGGCAAGGCACGGTCACGGAAGGCAAGGCTAATGCACGACAACGCAAGGCTAGGCAATGCACGGCAAGGCAAGGAAAGAGTAACGGAGGCAAGGAATGCAAGGGAAAGCAAGGCAAGGCAAGAGTAACGGAAGGAACGGCACGGCAAGGGGAAGCAAGGCTAAGGCACGACAACGCAAGGCTAGGCAATGCACGGCAAGGCAAGGAAAGGGTAACGCAAGGCAAGGCACGGTGAGGCAAGGCAAGGCTAAGGCACGAAAACGCAAGGCTAGGCAATGCACGGAAGGCAAGCAAAGAGTAACGGAAGGCAAGGAAGGCAAGGGAAAGCAAGGCAAGGCAAGGGTAAGGGAAGGAACGGCACGGCAAGGGGAAACAAGGCTAAGGCACGACAACGCAAGGATTGGCAGTGCACGGCTAGGCAAGGAAAGAGTAACAGAAGGAAAGGAAGGCAAGGCAAAGCAATGCAAGGCAAGTGAAACAAAAGGCACGGCACGGCAAGGGGAAACAAGGCTAAGGCACGACAACGCAAGCTAGGCAATGCACGGCAAGGCAAGGAAAGGGTAACGCAAGGCAAGGCACGGTGAGGCAAGGCAAGGCTAATGCACGACAACGCACGGCTAGGCAATGCACGGCAAGGCAAGGACAGGGTAACGCAAGGGAAGGCATGGTCAGGCGAGGCAAGGCTAAGGCACGACAACGCAAGGCTAGGCAATGCACGGAAGGTAAGCAAAGAGTAACGGAAGGCAAGGAAGGCAAGGGAAAGCAAGGCAAGTTAAGAGTAAGGGAAGGAACGGCACGGCAAGGGGAAACAAGGCTAAGGCACGACAACGCAAGCTAGGCAAAGCACGGCAAGGCAAGGAAAGGGTAACGCAAGGCAAGGCACGGTCAGGCAAGGCAAGGCTAATGCACGACAACGCAAGGCTAGGCAGTGCACGGCTAGGCAAGGAACGAGTAACGGAAGGAATGGAAGGCAAGGCAAAGCAAGGCAAGGCAAGTGTAACAAAAGGCACGGCACGGCAAGGGGAAACAAGGCTAAGGCACGACAACGCAAGCTAGGCAATGCACGGCAAGGCAAGGAAAGGGTAACGCAAGGCAAGGCAGGGTCAGGCGAGACAAGGCTAAGGCACGACAACGCAAGGCTAGGCAATGCACGGCAAGGCAAGGAAAGGGTAACGCAAGGCAAGGAATGGAAGGCAAAGCAAGGAAACGCAAGCAAGGCTATGGCAAGGTCAGAGAAAGGGTACGGCACGACAACGCAAGGCTACGCAATGCACGGAAGGCAAGCAAAGAGTAACGGAAGGCAAGGAAGGCAAGGCAAAGCAAGGCAACGCAAGCAAGGCTACGGCAAGGTGAAACAAGGCTAAGGCACGACAACGCACGGCTAGGCAATGCACGGCAAGGCAAGGAAAGAGTAACGGAAGGCAAGGAATGCAAGGGAAAGCAAGGCAAGGCAAGAGTAACGGAAGGAACGGCACGGCAAGGGGAAGCAAGGCTAAGGCACGACAACGCAAGGCTAGGCAATGCACGGCAAGGCAAGGAAAGGGTAACGCAAGGCAAGGCACGGTGAGGCAAGGCAAGGCTAAGGCACGAAAACGCAAGGCTAGGCAATGCACGGAAGGCAAGCAAAGAGTAACGGAAGGCAAGAAAGGCAAGGGAAAGCAAGGCAAGGCAAGGGTAAGGGAAGGAACGGCACGTCAAGGGGAAACAAGGCTAAGGCCCGACAACGCAAGCTAGGCAATGCACGGCAAGGCAAGGAAAGGGTAACGCAAGGCAAGGCACGGTCAGGCGAGGCAAGGCTAATGCACGACAACGCAAGGCTAGGCAGTGCACGGCTAGGCAAGGAAAGAGTAACAGAAGGAAAGGAAGGCAAGGCAAAGCAAGGCAAGGCAAGTGTAACAAAAGGCACGGCACGGCAAGGGGAAACAAGTGTAAGGCACGACAACGCAAGGTAGGCAATGCACGGCAAGGAAAGGAAAGGGCAACGCAAGGCAAGGCACGGCGAGGCAAGGCTAGGCTAATGCACAACAACGCACGTCTAGGCAATGCACGGCAAGGCAAGGAAAGGGTAACGCAAGGGAAGTCACGGTCAGGCGAGGCAACACTAATGCACGACAACGCAAGGCTAGGCAATGCACGGCTAGGCAAGGAAAGAGTAACGGAAGGAAAGGAAGGCAAGGCAAAGCAAGGCAAGGCAAGGGTAAGGGAAGGAACGGCACGGCAAGGGGAAACAAGGCTAAGGCACGACAACGCAAGGCTAGGCAATGCACGGCAAGGCAAGGAAAGGGTAACGCAAGGCAAGGCACGGTGAGGCAAGGCAAGTCTAAGGCACGAAAACGCAAGGCTAGGCAATACACGGAAGGCAAGCAAAGAGTAACGGAAGGCAAGAAAGGCAAGGGAAAGCAAGGCAAGGCAAGGGTAAGGGAAGGAACAGCACGGCAAGGGGAAACAAGGCTAAGGCACGACAACGCAAGCTAGGCAAGGCACGGCAACGCAAGGCTAGGCAATGCACGGCAAGGCAAGGAAAGGGTAACGCAAGGCAAGGCTCTGTCAGGCGAGGCAAGGCTAAGTCACGACAACGCAAGGCTAGGCAATTCCACGGAATGTAAGCAACGAGCAACGGAAGGCAAGGAAGGCAAGGGAAAGCAAGGCAAGTTAAGGGTAAGGGAAGGAACGGCACGGCAAGGGGAAACAAGGCTAAGGCACGACAACGCAAGCTAGGCAAGGCAAGGAAAGGGTAACGCAAGGCAAGGCACGGTCAGGAAATGCAAGGCTAATGCACGACAACGGAAGGCTAGGCAATGCACGGCAAGGCAAGGAAAGAGTAACGGAATGTAAGGAATGCAAGGGAAAGCAAGGCAAGGCAAGAGTAACGGAAGGACCGGCACGGCAAGGGGAAACAAGGCTAAGGCACGACAACGCAAGGCTAGGCAAAGCACGGCAAGGCAAGGAAAGAGTAACTCAAGGCAAGGTACGGTGAGGCAAGGCAAGGCTAATGCACGACAACGCACGGCTAGGCAAAGTAAGGCAAGGGAAGGAGAGGGTAACGCAAGGCAAGGCACGGTCAAGCGAGGCAAGGCTAAGGCACGACAACGCAAGGCTAGGCAATGCACGGAAGGTAAGCAAAGAGTAACGGAAGGCAAGGAAGGCAAGGGAAAGCAAGGCAAGTTAAGAGTAAGGGAAGGAACGGCACGGCAAGGGGAAACAAGGCTAAGGCACGAAAACGAAAGCTAGGCAAAGCACGGCAAGGCAAGGAAAGGGTAACGCAAGGCAAGGCACGGTCAGGCAAGGCACGGCTAATGCACGACAACGCAAGGCTAGGCAGTGCACGGCTAGGCAAGGAACGAGTAACGGAAGGAATGGAAGGCAAGGCAAATCAAGGCAAGGCAAGTGTAACAAAAGGCACGGCACGGCAAGGGGAAACAAGGCTAAGGCACGACAACGCAAGCTAAGCAATGCACGGCAAGGCAAGGAAAGGGTAACGCAAGGCAAGGCAGGGTCAGTCGAGGCAAGGCTAATGCACGACAACGCAAGGCTTGGCAGTGCACGGCTAGGCAAGGAAAGAGTAACAGAAGGAAAGGAAGGCAAGGCAAAGCAAGGCAAGGCAAGTGTAACAAAAGGCACGGCACGGCAAGGGGAAACAAGGGTAAGGCACGACAACGCAAGGTAGGCAATGCACGGCAAGGCAAGGAAAGGGTAACGCAAGGCAAGGCACGGTGAGGCAAGGCAAGGCTAATGCACAACAACGCACGTCTAGGCAATGCACGGCAAGGCAAGGAAAGGGTAACGCAAGGGAAGTCACGGTCAGGCGAGGCAAGGCTAATGCACGACAACGCAAGGCTAGGCAATGCACGGCTAGGCAAGGAAAGAGTAACGGAAGGAAAGGAAGGCAAGGCAAAGCAAGGCAAGGCAAGAGTAACGGAAGGAACGGCATGGCAAGGGGAAGCAAGGCTAAGGCACGACAACGCAAGGCTAGGCAATGCACGGCAAGGCAAGGAAAGGGTAACGCAAGGCAAGGCACGGTGAGGCAAGGCAAGGCTAAGGCACGAAAACGCAAGGCTAGGCAATGCACGGAAGGCAAGCAAAGAGTAACGGAATGCAAGGAAGGCAAGGGAAAGCAAGGCAAGGCAAGGGTAACGGAAGGCAAGGCACGGCAAGGGGAAACAAGGCTAAGGCACGACAACGCAAGGCTAGGCAATGCACGGCAAGGCAAGGAAAGGGTAACGCAAGGCAAGGCTCTGTCAGGCGAGGCAAGGCTAAGGCACGACAACGCAAGGCTAGGAAATGCACGGAAGGTAAGCAAAGAGTAACGGAAGGCAAGGAAGGCAAGGGAAAGCAAGGCAAGTTAAGGGTAAGGGAAGGAACGGCACGGCAAGGGGAAACAAGGCTAAGGCACGACAACGCAAGCTAGGCAATGCACGGCAAGGCAAGGAAAGGGTAACGCAAGGCAAGGCACGGTCAGGAAATGCAAGGCTAATGCACGACAACGGAAGGCTAGGCAATGCACGGCAAGGCAAGGAAAGAGTAACGGAATGTAAGGAATGCAAGGGAAAGCAAGGCAAGGCAAGAGTAACGGAAGGAACGGCACGGCAAGGGGAAACAAGGCTAAGGCACGACAACGCAAGGCTAGGCAAAGCACGGCAAGGCAAGGAAAGGGTAACGCAAGGCAAGGCACGGTGAGGCAAGGCAAGGCTAATACACAACAACGCACGTCTAGGCAATGCACGGCAAGGCAAGGAAAGGGTAACGCAAGGGAAGTCACGGTCAGGTGAGGCAAGGCTAAGGCACGACAACGCAAGGCTAGGCAATGCACGGAAGGTAAGCAAAGAGTAACGGAAGGCAAGGAAGGCAAGGGAAAGCAAGGCAAGTTAAGGGTAAGGTAAGGAACGGCACGGCAAGAGGAAACAAGGCTAAGGCACGACAACGCAAGCAAGGCAATGCACGGCAAGGCAAGGAAAGGGTAACGCAAGGCAAGGCACGGTCAGGAAATGCAAGGCTAATGCACGACAACGGAAGGCTCGGCAATGCACGGCAACGCAAGGAAAGAGTAATGGAATGTAAGGAATACAAGGGAAAGCAAGGCAAGGCAAGAGTAACGGAAGGAAAGGCACGGCAAGGGGGAAACAAGGCTAAGGCACGGCAACGCAAGGCTAGGCAAAGCACGGCAAGGCAAGGAAAGGGTAACGCAAGGTAAGGCACGGTGAGGCAAGGCAAGGCTAATGCACGACAACGCACGGCTAGGCAAAGCAAGGCAAGGGAAGGACAGGGTAACTCAAGGCCAGGCACGGTCAGTCGAGAGAAGGCTAATGCACGACAACGCAAGGCTTGGCAGTGCACGGCTAGGCAAGGAAAGCGTAACAGAAGGAAAGGAAGGCAAGGCAAAGCAATGCAAGGCAAGTGAAACAAAAGGCACGGCACGGCAAGGGGAAACAAGGCTAAGGCACGACAACGCAAGGCTAGGCAATGCACGGCAAGACAAGGAAAGGGTAACGCAAGGCAAGGCACGGTCAGTCGAGGCAAGGCTAATGCACGACAACGCAAGGCTTGGCAGTGCACGGCTAGGCAAGGAAAGCGTAACAGAAGGAAAGGAAGGCAAGGCAAAAGCAATGCAAGGCAAGTGAAACAAAAGGCACGGCACGGTAAGGGGACAAAAGGGTAAGGCACGACAACGCAAGCTAGGCAATGCACGGCAAGGCAAGGAAAGGGTAACGCAAGGCAAGTCACGGTCAGACAAGGCAAGGCTAATGCACGACAACGCAAGGCTAGGCAATGCACGGTAAGGCAAGGAAAGAGTAACGGAAGGCAAGGAATGCAAGGGAAACAAGGCAAGGCAAAGAGTAACGGAAGGAACGGCACGGCAAGGGGAAGCAAGGCTAAGGCACGACAACGCAAGGCTAGGCAATGCACGGCAAGGCAAGGAAAGGGTAACGCAAGGCAAGGCACGGTGAGGCAAGGCAAGGCTAAGGCACGAAAACGCAAGGCTAGGCAATGCACGGAAGGCAAGCAAAAGAGTAACGGAAGGCAAGGAAGGCAAGGGAAAGCAAGGCAAGGCAAGGATAAGGGGAAGGAACGGCCACGGCAAGGGGAAAACAAGGGCTAAGGCACGACAACGCAAGCTATGCAATGCACGGCAAGTCAAGGAAAGGGTAACGTAATGCAAGGCACGATCAGGCGAGGCAAGGCTAATGCACGACAACGCAAGGCTAGGCAGTGCACGGCTAGGCAAGGAAAGAGTAACGGAAGGATAGGAAGGCAAGGCAAAGCAAGGCAAGGCAAGTGTAACAAACGGCACGGCACGGCAAGGGGAAACAAGGCTAAGGCACGACAACGCAAGCTAGGCAATGCACGGCAAGGCAAGGAGGAAAGAGTAACGGAATGTAAGGAATGCAAGGGAAAGCAAGGCAAGGCAAGAGTAACAGAAGGAACGGCACGGCAAATTGGAAAACAAGGCTAAGGCACGACAACGCAAGCTAGGCAATGCACGGCAAGGCAAGGAAAGGGTAACGCAAGGCAAGGCACGGTCAGGAAATGCAAGGCTAATGCACGACAACGGAAGGCTAGGCAATGCACGGCAAGGCAAGGAAAGAGTAAACGGAATGTATGGAATGCAAGGGAAAGCAAGGCAAGGCAAGAGTAACGGAAGGAACGGCAACGGCAAGGGGAAACAAGGCTAAGGCACGACAACGCAAGGCTAGGCAAAGCACGGCAAGGCAAGGAAAGAGTAACGCAAGGCAAGGCACGGTGAGGCAAGGCAAGGCTAATACACAACATCGCACGTCTACGCAATGCACGGCAAGGCAAGGAAAGGGTAATGCAAGGGAAGTCACGGTCAGGCGAGGCAAGGCTAAGGCACGACAAACGCAAGGCTAGGCAATGCAGGGAAGGCAAGCAAAGAGTAACGGAAGGCAAGGACGGCAAGGGAAAGCAAGGCATGGCAAGGGTAACGGAAGGAACGGCACGAATAGGGGAAACAAGGCTAAGGCACGGCAACGCACGGCTAGGCAGCAAGGCACGGTGAGGCAAGGCAAGGCTAATGCACGACAACGCACGGCTAGGCAAAGCAAGGCAAGGGAAGGAGAGGGTAACGCAAGGCCAGGCACGGTCAGTCGAGGGAAGGCTAATGCACGACAACGCAAGGCTTAGCAGTGCACGGCTAGGCAAGGAAAGCGTAAGAGAAGGAAAGGAAGGCAAGGCAAAGCATTGCAAGGCAAGTGAAACAAAAGGCACGGCACGGCAAGGGGAAACAAGGCTAAGGCACGACAACGCAAGCTAGGCAATGCACGGCAAGGCAAGGAAAGGGTAACGCAAGGCAAGGCACGGTGAGGCAAGGCAAGGCTAATGCACGACAACGCAAGGCTAGGCAATGGACGGTAAGGCAAGGAAAGAGTAACAGAAGGAAAGGCAAGGCAAGCAAGGCAAAGCAAGGCAAGGCAAGGGTAACGGAAGGAACGGCACGGCAAGGGGAAACAAGGCTAAGGCACGACAACGCAAGGCTAGGCAAAGCACGGCAAGGCATGGAAAGGGTAACGCAAGGCAAGGCACGGTCAGGCGAGGCAAGGCTAATGCACGACAACGCAAGGCTAGGCAGTGCAAGGCTAGGCAAGGAAAGAGTAACAGAAGGAAAGGAAGGCAAGGCAAAGCAATGCAAGGCAAGTGAAACAAAAGGCACGGCACGGCAAGGAGAAACAAGGGTAAGGCACGACAACGCAAGCTAGGCAATGCACGGCAAGGCAAGGAAAGGGTAACGTAAGGCAAGGCACGGTGAGGCAAGGCAAGGCTAATGCACGACAACGCAAGGCTAGGCAATGGACGGCAAGGCAAGGAAAGGGTAACGCAAGGGAAGTCACGGTCAGGCGAGGCAAGGCTACGGCACGACAACGCAAGGCTAGGCAATGCACGGATGGTAAGCCAAGAGTAACGGAAGGCAAGGAAGGCAAGGGAAAGCAAGGCAAGTGAAGAGTAAGGGAAGGAACGGCACGGCAAGGGGAAACAAGGCTAAGGCACGACAACGCAAGCTGAGCAAAGCACGGCAAGGCAAGGAAAGGGTAACGCAAGGCAAGGCACGGTCAGGCAAGGCAAGGCTAATGCACGACAACGCAAGGCTAGGCAGTGCACGGCTAGGCAAGGAACGAGTAACAGAAGGAATGGAAGGCAAGGCAAAGCAAGGCAAGGCAAGTGTAACAAAAGGCACGGCACGGCAAGGGGAAACAAGGCTAAGGCACGACAACGCAAGCTAGGCAATGCACGGCAAGGCAAGGAAAGGGTAACGCAAGGCAATGCAGGGTCAGGCGAGACAAGGCTAAGGCACGACAACGCAAGGCTAGGCAATGCACGGCAAGGCAAGGAAAGGGTAACGCAAGGGAAGGCACGGTGAGGAAAGGCAAGGCTAATGCACAACAACGCACGTCTAGGCAATGCACGGCAAGGCAAGGAAAGGGTAACGCAAGGGAAGTCACGGTCAGGCGAGGCAAGGCTAAGGCACGACAACGCAAGGCTAGGCAATGCACGGCAAGGCAAGGAAAGAGTAACGGAATGTAAGGAATGCAAGGGAAAGCAAGGCAAGGCAAGAGTAACAGAAGGAACGGCACGGCAAGGGGACACAAGGCTAAGGCACGACAACGCAAGCTAGGCAATGCACGGCAAGGCAAGGAAAGGGTAACGCAAGGCAAGGCACGGTCAGGAAATGCAAGGCTAATGCACGACAACGGAAGGCTAGGCAATGCATGGCAAGACAAGGAAAGGGTAACGCAAGGCAAGGCACGGTGAGGCAAGGCAAGGCTAAGGCACGACAACGCAAGGCTAGGCAATGCACGGCAAGGCAAGGAAAGGGTAACGCAAGGCAAGGCACTGTCAGGCGAGGCAAGGCTAATGCACGACAACGCAAGGCTAGGCAATGCACGGAAGGTAAGCAAAGAGTAACGGAAGGCAAGGAAGGCAAGGGAAAGCAAGGCAAGTTAAGGGTAATGGAAGGAACGGCACGGCAAGGGGAAACAGGGCTAAGGCCTGACAACGCAAGCTAGGCAATGCACGGCAAGGCAAGGAAAGGGTAACGCAAGGCAAGGCACGGTCACGGAAGGCAAGGCTAATGCACGACAACGCAAGGCTAGGCAATGCACGGCAAGGCAAGGAAAGAGTAACGGAGGCAAGGAATGCAAGGGAAAGCAAGGCAAGGCAAGGGTAACGGAAGGAACGGCACGGCAAGGGGAAACAAGGCTAAGGCACGACAACGCACGGCTAGGCAATGCACGGCAAGGCAAGGAAAGGGTAACGCAAGGCAAGGCACGGTGAGGCAAGGCAAGGCTAAGGCACGAAAACGCAAGGCTAGGCAATGCACGGAAGGCAAGCAAAGAGTAACGGAAGGCAAGGAAGGCAAGGGAAAGCAAGGCAAGGCAAGGGTAAGGGAAGGAACGGCACGGCAAGGGGAAACAGGGCTAAGGCACGACAACGCAAGCTAGGCAATGCACGGCAAGGCAAGGAAAGGGTAACGCAAGGCAAGGCACGGTGAGGCAAGGCAAGGCTAAGGCACGACAACGCAAGGCTAGGCAGTGCACGGCTAGGCAAGGAACGAGTAACGGAAGGAATGGAAGGCAAGGCAAAGCAAGGCAAGGCAAGTGTAACAAAAGGCACGGCACGGCAAGGGGAAACAAGGCTAAGGCACGACAACGCAAGCTAGGCAATGCACGGAAAGGCAAGGAAAGGGTAACGCAAGGCAAGGCAGGGTCAGGCGAGACAAGGCTAAGGCACGAAAACGCAAGGCTAGGCAATGCACGGCAAGGCAAGGAAAGGGTAACGCAAGGCAAGGAATGCAAGGCAAAGCAAGGTAACGCAAGCAAGGCTATGGCAAGGTCAAAAAAAGGCTACGGCACGACAACGCAAGGCTACGCAATGCACGGAAGGCAAGCAAAGAGTAACGGAAGGCAAGGAAGGCAAGGCAAAGCAAGGCAACGCAAGCAAGGCTACGGCAAGGTGAAACAAGGCTAAGGCACGACAACGCACGGCTAGGCAATGCACGGCAAGGCAAGGAAAGGGTAACGCAAGGCAAGGCACTGTCAGGCGAGGCAAGGCTAATGCACGACAACGCAAGGCTAGGCAATGCACGGCAAGGCAAGGAAAGAGTAACGCAAGGCAAGGCACGGTGAGGCAAGGCAAGGCTAATGCACGACAACGCACGGCTAGGCAAAGCAAGGCAAGGGAAGGAGAGGGTAACGCAAGGCCAGGCACGGTCAGTCGAGGGAAGGCTAATGCACGACAACGCAAGGCTTGGCAGTGCACGGCTAGGCAAGGAAAGAGTAACAGAAGGAAAGGAAGGCAAGGCAAAGCAATGCAAGGCAAGTGAAACAAAAGGCACGGCACGGCAAGGGGAAACAAGGCTAAGGCACGACAACGCAAGCTAGGCAATGCACGGCAAGACAAGGAAAGGGTAACGCAAGGCAAGGCACGGTCAGTCGAGGCAAGGCTAATGCACGACAACGCAAGGCTTGGCAGTGCACGGCTAGGCAAGGAAAGCGTAACAGAAGGAAAGGAAGGCAAGGCAAAGCAATGCAAGGCAAGTGAAACAAAAGGCACGGCACGGTAAGGGGACAAAAGGGTAAGGCACGACAACGCAAGCTAGGCAATGCACGGCAAGGCAAGGAAAGGGTAACGCAAGGCAAGTCACGGTCAGACAAGGCAAGGCTAATGCACGACAACGCAAGGCTAGGCAATGCACGGTAAGGCAAGGAAAGAGTAACGGAAGGCAAGGAATGCAAGGGAAACAAGGCAAGGCAAGAGTAACGGAAGGAACGGCACAGCAACGGGAAGCAAGGCTAAGGCACGACAATGCAAGGCTAGGCAATGCACGGCAAGGCAAGGAAAGGGTAACGCAAGGCAAGGCACGGTGAGGCAAGGCAAGGCTAAGGCACGAAAACGCAAGGCTAGGCAATGCACGGAAGGCAAGCAAAGAGTAACGGAAGGCAAGGAAGGCAAGGGAAAGCAAGGCAAGGCAAGGATAAGGGAAGGAACGGCACGGCAAGGGGAAACAAGGCTAAGGCACGACAACGCAAGCTAGGCAATGCACGGCAAGGCAAGGAAGGGTAACGCAAGGCAAGGCACGGTCAGGCAAGGCAAGGCTAATGCACGACAACGCAAGGCTAGGCAATGCACGGCAAGGCAAGGAAAGAGTAACGGAAGGATAGGAAGGCAAGGCAAAGCAAGGCAAGGCAAGTGTAACAAACGGCACGGCACGGCAAGGGGAAACAAGGCTAAGGCACGACAACGCAAGCTAGGCAATGCACGGCAAGGCCAGGAAAGGGTAACGCAAGGCAAGGCACGGTCAGGCGAGGCAAGGCTAATGCACGACAACGCAAGGCTTGGCAGTGCAAGGCTAGGCAAGGAAAGAGTAACAGAAGGATAGGAAGGCAAGGCAAAGCAATGCAAGGCAAGTGAAACAAAAGGCACGGCACGGCAAGGAGAAACAAGGGTAAGGCACGACAACGCAAGCTAGGGAATGCACGGCAAGGCAAGGAAAGGGTAACGTAAGGCAAGGCACGGTGAGGCAAGGCAAGGCTAATGCACAACAACGCACGGCTAGGCAATGGACGGCAAGGCAAGGAAAGGGTAACGCAAGGGATGTCACGGTCAGGCGAGGCAAGGCTACGGCACGACAACGCAAGGCTAGGCAATGCACGGATGGTAAGCAAAGAGTAACGGAAGGCAAGGAAGGCAAGGGAACGCAAGGCAAGTCAAGAGTAAGGGAAGGAACGGCACGGCAAGGGGAAGCAAGGCTAAGGCACGACAACGCAAGCTGGGCAAAGCACGGCAAGGCAAGGAAAGGGTAACGCAAGGCAAGGCACGGTCAGGCAAGGCAAGGCTAATGCACGACAACGCAAGGCTAGGCAGTGCACGGCTAGGCAAGGAACGAGTAACGGAAGGAATGGAAGGCAAGGCAAAGCAAGGCAAGGCAAGTGTAACAAAAGGCACGGAACGGCAAGGGGAAACAAGGCTAAGGCACGACAACGCAAGCTAGGCAATGCACGGCAAGGCAAGGAAAGGGTAACGCAAGGCAAGGCAGGGTCAGGCGAGACAAGGCTAAGGCACGACAACGCAAGGCTAGGCAATGCACGGCAAGGCAAGGAAAGGGTAACGCAAGGGAAGGCACGGTGAGGAAAGGCAAGGCTAATGCACAACAACGCACGTCTAGGCAATGCACGGCAAGGCAAGGAAAGGGTAACGCAAGGCAAGGCACGGTCAGGCGAGGCAAGGCTAAGGCACGACAACGCAAGGCTAGGCAATGCACGGCAAGGCAAGGAAAGAGTAACGGAATGTAAGGAATGCAAGGGAAAGCAAGGCAAGGCAAGAGTAACAGAAGGAACGGCACGGCAAGGGGAAACAAGGCTAAGGCACGACAACGCAAGCTAGGCAATGCACGGCAAGGCAAGGAAAGGGTAACGCAAGGCAAGGCACGGTCAGGAAATGCAAGGCTAATGCACGACAAGTGTAGGCTAGGCAATGCACGGCAAGGCAAGGAAAGAGTAACGGAATGTAAGGAATGCAAGGGAAAGCAAGGCAAGGCAAGAGTAACGGAAGGAACGGCACGGCAAGGGGAAACAAGGCTAAGGCACGACAACGCAAGGCTAGGCAATGCACGGCAAGGCAAGGAAAGGGTAACGGAAGGCAAGGCACGGTGAGGCATGGCAATGCTAATGCACGACAACGCACGGCTAGGCAAAGCAAGGCAAGGGAAGGAGAGGGTAACGCAAGGCCAGGCACGGTCAGTCGAGGGAAGGCTAAGGCACGACAACGCAAGGCTAGGCAATGCACGGCAAGGCAAGGAAAGGGTAACAGAAGGAAAGGAAGGCAAGGCAAAGCAATGCAAGGCAAGTGAAACAAAAGGCACGGCACGGTAAGGGGAAAAAAGGGTAAGGCGCGACAACGCAAGCTAGGCAATGCACGGCAAGGCAAGGAAAGGGTAACGCAAGGCAAGGCACGGTCAGACAAGGCAAGGCTAATGCAAGATAACGCAAGGCTAGGCAATGCACGGTAAGGCAAGGAAAGAGTAACGGAAGGAAAGGAATGCAAGGGAAACAAGGCAAGGCAAGAGTAACGGAAGGAACGGCACGGCAAGGGGAAGCAAGGCTAAGGCACGACAACGCAAGCTAGGCAATGCACGGCAAGGCAAGGAAAGGGTAACGCAAGGCAAGGCACGGTGAGGCAAGGCAAGGCAAAGGCACGAAAACGCAAGGCTAGGCAATGCACGGAAGGCAAGCAAAGAGTAACGGAAGGCAAGGAATGCAAGGGAAAGCAAGGCAAGGCAAGGGTAAGGGAAGGAACGGCACGGCAAGGGGAAACAAGGCTAAGGCACGACAACGCAAGCTAGGCAATGCACGGCAAGGCCAGGAAAGGGTAACGTAAGGCAAGGCACGGTCAAGGCGAGGCAAGGCTAATGCACGACAACGCAAGGCTTGGCAGTGCACGGCTAGGCAAGGAAAGAGTAACAGAAGGAAAGGAAGGCAAGGCAAAGCAATGCAAGGCAAGTGAAACAAAAGGCACGGCACGGCAAGGGGAAACAAGGGTAAGGCACGACAACGCAAGCTAGGCAATGCACGGCAAGGCAAGGAAAGGGTAACGCAAGGGAAGGCACGGTGAGGAAAGGCAAGGCTAATGCACAACAACGCACGTCTAGGCAATGCACGGCAAGGCAAGGAAAGGGTAACGCAAGGGAAGTCACGGTCAGGCGAGGCAAGGCTAAGGCACGACAACGCAAGGCTAGGCAATGCACGGCAAGGCAAGGAAAGAGTAACGGAATGTAAGGAATGCAAGGGAAAGCAAGGCAAGGCAAGAGTAACAGAAGGAACGGCACGGCAAGGGGAAACAAGGCTAAGGCACGACAACGCAAGCTAGGCAATGCACGGCAAGGCAAGGAAAGGGTAACGCAAGGCAAGGCACGGTCAGGAAATGCAAGGCTAATGCACGACAACGGAAGGCTAGGCAATGCACGGCAAGGCAAGGAAAGGGTAACGCAAGGCAAGGCACGGTGAGGCAAGGCAAGGCTAAGGCACGACAACGCAAGGCTAGGCAATGCACGGCAAGGCAAGGAAAGGGTAACGCAAGGCAAGGCACGGTCAGGAAATGCAAGGCTAATGCACGACAACGGAAGGCTAGGCAATGCACGGCAAGGCAAGGAAAGAGTAACGGAATGTAAGGAATACAAGGGAAAGCAAGGCAAGGCAAGAGTAACGGAAGGAAAGGCACGGCAAGGGGAAACAAGGCTAAGGCACGACAACGCAAGGCTAGGCAAAGCACGGCAAGGCAAGGAAAGGGTAACGCAAGGCAAGGCACGGTGAGGCAAGGCAAGGCTAATGCACGACAACGCACGGCTAGGCAAAGCAAGGCAAGGGAAGGACAGGGTAACTCAAGGCCAGGCACGGTCAGTCGAGAGAAGGCTAATGCACGACAACGCAAGGCTTGGCAGTGCACGGCTAGGCAAGGAAACCGTAACAGAAGGAAAGGAAGGCAAGGCAAAGCAATGCAAGGCAAGTGAAACAAAAGGCACGGCACGGCAAGGGGAAACAAGGCTAAGGCACGACAACGCAAGCTAGGCAATGCACGGCAAGGCAAGGAAAGGGTAACGCAAGGCAAGGCACGGTCAGTCGAGGCAAGGCTAATGCACGACAACGCAAGTCTTGGCAGTGCACGGCTAGGCAAGGAAAGCGTAACAGAAGGAAAGGAAGGCAAGGCAAAGCAATGCAAGGCAAGTGAAACAAAAGGCACGGCACGGCAAGGGGAAACAAGGCTAAGGCACGACAACGCAAGCTAGGCAATGCACGGCAAGGCAAGGAAAGGGTAACGCAAGGCAAGGCACGGTCAGGCAAGGCAAGGCTAAGGCACGACAACGCAAGGCTAGGCAATGCACGGGAAGGCAAGCAAAGAGTAACGGAAGGCAAGGAAGGCAAGGGAAAGCAAGGCAAGGCAGGGGTAACGGAAGGAACGGCACGGCAAGGGGAAACAAGGCTAAGGCACGACAACGCAAGGCTAGGCAATGCACGGCAAGGCAAGGAAAGGGTAACGCAAGGCAAGGCACGGTGAGGCAAGGCAAGGCTAAGGCACGAAAACGCAAGGCTAGGCAATGCACGGAAGGCAAGCAAAGAGTAACGGAAGGCAAGGAAGGCAAGGGAAAGCAAGGCAAGGCAAGGATAAGGGAAGGAACGGCACGGCAAGGGGAAACAAGGCTAAGGCACGACAACGCAAGCTAGGCAATGCACGGCAAGGCAAGGAAAGGGTAACGTAATGCAAGGCACGATCAGGCGAGGCAAGGCTAATGCAATACAACGCAAGGCTAGGCAGTGCACGGCTAGGAAAGGAAAGAGTAATGGAAGGATAGGAAGGCAAGGCAAAGCAAGGAAACGCAAGTGTAACAAACGGCACGGCACGGCAAGGGGAAACAAGGCTAAGGCACGACAACGCAAGCTAGGCAATGCACGGCAAGGCAAGGAAAGGGTAACGCAAGGCAAGGCACGGTCAGTCGAGGCAAGGCTAATGCACGACAACGCAAGGCTTGGCAGTGCAAGGCTAGGCAAGGAAAGAGTAACAGAAGAAAAGGAAGGCAAGGCAAAGCAATGCAAGGCAAGTGAAACAAAAGGCACGGCACGGCAAGGAGAAACAAGGGTAAGGCACGACAACGCAAGCTAGGCAATGCACGGCAAGGCAAGGAAAGGGTAACGTAAGGCAAGGCACGGTGAGGCATGGCAAGGCTAATGCACAACAACGCACGGCTAGGCAATGGACGGCAAGGCAAGGAAAGGGTAACGCAAGGGAAGTCACGGTCAGGCGAGGCAAGGCTACGGCACGACAACGCAAGGCTAGGCAATGCACGGAAGGTAACCAAAGAGTAACGGAAGGCAAGGAAGGCAAGGGAAAGCAAGGCAAGTCAAGAGTAAGGGAAGGAACGGCACGGCAAGGGGAAACAAGGCTAAGGCACGACAACGCAAGCTGGGCAAAACACGGCAAGGCAAGGAAAGGGTAACGCAAGGCAAGGCACGGTCAGGCAAGGCAAGGCTAATGCACGACAACGCAAGGCTAGGCAGTGCACGGCTAGGCAAGGAACGAGTAACGGAAGGAATGGAAGGCAAGGCAAAGCAAGGCAAGGCAAGTGTAACAAAAGGCACGGAACGGCAAGGGGAAACAAGGCTAAGGCACGACAACGCAAGCTAGGCAATGCACGGCAAGGCAAGGAAAGGGTAACGCAAGGCAAGGCAGGGTCAGGCGAGACAAGGCTAAGGCACGACAACGCAAGGCTAGGCAATGCACGGCAAGGCAAGGAAAGGGTAACGCAAGGGAAGGCACGGTGAGGCAAGGCAAGGCTAATGCACGACAACGCACGGCTAGGCAATGCACGGCAAGGCAAGGAAAGGGTAACGCAAGGGAAGTCACGGTCAGGCGAGGCAAGGCTAAGGCACGACAACGCAAGGCTAGGCAATGCACGGCAAGGCAAGGAAAGAGTAACGGAATGTAAGGAATGCAAGGGAAAGCATGGCAAGGCAAGAGTAACAGAAGGAACGGCACGGCAAGGGGAAACAAGGCTAAGGCACGACAACGCAAGCTAGGCAATGCACGGCAAGGCAAGGAAAGGGTAACGCAAGGCAAGGCACGGTCAGGAAATGCAAGGCTAATGCACGACAACGGAAGGCTAGGCAATGCACGGCAAGGCAAGGAAAGAGTAACGGAATGTAAGGAATGCAAGGGAAAGCAAGGCAAGGCAAGAGTAACGGAAGGAACGGCACGGCAAGGGGAAACAAGGCTAAGGCACGACAACGCAAGGCTAGGCAATGCACGGCAAGGCAAGGAAAGGGTAACGGAAGGCAAGGCACGGTGAGGCATGGCAAGGCCAATGCACGACAACGCACGGCTAGGCAAAGCAAGGCAAGGGAACGCTAGGGTAACGCAAGGCCAGGCACGGTCAGTCGAGAGAAGGCTAATGCACGACAACGCAAGGCTTAGCAGTGCACGGCTAGGCAAGGAAAGCGTAAGAGAAGGAAAGGAAGGCAAGGCAAAGCAATGCAAGGCAAGTGAAACATAAGGCACGGCACGGTAAGGGGAAAAAAGGGTAAGGCACGACAACGCAAGCTAGGCAATGCACGGCAAGGCAAGGAAAGGGTAACGAAAGGCAAGGCACGGTCAGGCAAGGCAAGGCTAATGCACGACAACGCAAGGCTAGGCAATGCACGGTAAGGCAAGGAAAGAGTAACGGAAGGCAAGGAATGCAAGGGAAACAAGGCAAGGCAAGAGTAACGGAAGGAACGGCACGGCAAGGGGAAGCAAGGCTAAGGCACGACAACGCAAGGCTAGGCAATGCACGGCAAGGCAAGGAAAGGGTAACGCAAGGCAAGGCACGGTGAGGCAAGGCAAGGCAAAGGCCCGAAAACGCAAGGCTAGGCAATGCACGGAAGGCAAGCAAAGAGTAACGGAAGGCAAGGAATGCAAGGGAAAGCAAGGCAAGGCAAGGGTAAGGGAAGGAACGGCACGGCAAGGGGAAACAAGGCTAAGGCACGACAACGCAAGCTAAGCAATGCACGGCAAGGCAAGGAAAGGGTAACGCAAGGCAAGGCACGGTCAGTCGAGGCAAGGCTAATGCACGACAACGCAAGGCTTGGCAGTGCAAGGCTAGGCAAGGAAAGAGTAACAGAAGGAAAGGAAGGCAAGGCAAAGCAATGCAAGGCAAGTGAAACAAAAGGCACGGCACGGCAAGGGGAAACAAGGGTAAGGCACGACAACGCAAGCTAGGCAATGCACGGGAAGGCAAGGAAAGGGTAACGTAAGGCAAGGCACGGTGAGGCAAGGCAAGGCTAATGCACAACAACGCACGGCTAGGCAATGGACGGCAAGGCAAGGAAAGGGTAACGCAAGGGAAGTCACGGTCAGGCGAGGCAAGGCTACGGCACGACAACGCAAGGCTAGGCAATGGACGGATGGTAAGCCAAGAGTAACGGAAGGCAAGGAAGGCAAGGGAAAGCAAGGCAACTGAAGAGTAAGGGAAGGAACGGCACGGCAAGGGGAAACAAGGCTAAGGCACGACAACGCAAGCTGAGCAAAGCACGGCAAGGCAAGGAAAGGGTAACGCAAGGCAAGGCACGGTCAGGCAAGGCAAGGCTAATGCACGACAACGCAAGGCTAGGCAGTGCACGGCTAGGCAAGGAACGAGTAACAGAAGGAATGGAAGGCAAGGCAAAGCAAGGCAAGGCAAGTGTAACAAAAGGCACGGCACGGCAAGGGGAAACAAGGCTAAGGCACGACAACGCAAGCTAGGCAATGCACGGCAAGGCAAGGAAAGGGTAACGCAAGGCAATGCAGGGTCAGGCGAGACAAGGCTAAGGCACGACAACGCAAGGCTAGGCAATGCACGGCAAGGCAAGGAAAGGGTAACGCAAGGGAAGGCACGGTGAGGAAAGGCAAGGCTAATGCACAACAACGCACGTCTAGGCAATGCACGGCAAGGCAAGGAAGGGGTAACGCAAGGGAAGTCACGGTCAGGCGAGGCAAGGCTAAGGCACGACAACGCAAGGCTAGGCAATGCACGGCAAGGCAAGGAAAGAGTAACGGAATGTAAGGAATGCAAGGGAAAGCAAGGCAAGGCAAGAGTAACAGAAGGAACGGCACGGCAAGGGGAAACAAGGCTAAGGCACGACAACGCAAGCTAGGCAATGCACGGCAAGGCAAGGAAAGGGTAACGCAAGGCAAGGCACGGTCAGGAAATGCAAGGCTAATGCACGACAACGTAAGGCTAGGCAAAGCACGGCAAGGCAAGGAAAGGGTAACGCAAGGCAAGGCACGGTGAGACAAGGCAAGGCTAAGGCACGGCAACGCACGGCTAGGCAATGCACGGCAAGGCAAGGAAAGGGTAACGCAAGGCAAGGCACTGTCAGGCGAGGCAAGGCTAAGTCACGACAACGCAAGGCTAGGCAATGCACGGAAGGTAAGCAAAGAGTAACGGAAGGCAAGGAAGGCAAGGGAAAGCAAGGCAAGTTAAGGGTAAGGGAAGGAACGGCACGGCAAGGGGAAACAGGGCTAAGGCCTGACAACGCAAGCTAGGCAATGCACGGCAAGGCAAGGAAAGGGTAACGCAAGGCAAGGCACGGTCACGGAAGGCAAGGCTAATGCACGACAACGCAAGGCTAGGCAATGCACGGCAAGGCAAGGAAAGAGTAACGGAGGCAAGGAATGCAAGGGAAAGCAAGGCAAGGCAAGAGTAACGGAAGGAACGGCACGGCAAGGGGAAGCAAGGCTAAGGCACGACAACGCAAGGCTAGGCAATGCACGGCAAGGCAAGGAAAGGGTAACGCAAGGCAAGGCACGGTGAGGCAAGGCAAGGCTAAGGCACGAAAACGCAAGGCTAGGCAATGCACGGAAGGCAAGCAAAGAGTAACGGAAGGCAAGGAAGGCAAGGGAAAGCAAGGCAAGGCAAGGGTAAGGGAAGGAACGGCACGGCAAGGGGAAACAAGGCTAATGCACGACAACGCAAGGCTTGGCAGTGCACGGCTAGGCAAGGAAAGAGTAACAGAAGGAAAGGAAGGCAAGGCAAAGCAATGCAAGGCAAGTGAAACAAAAGGCACGGCACGGCAAGGGGAAACAAGGGTAAGGCACGACAACGCAAGCTAGGCAATGCACGGCAAGGTAAGGAAAGGGTAACGTAAGGCAAGGCACGGTGAGTCAAGGCAAGGCTAATGCACAACAACGCACGGCTAGGCAATGCACGGCAAGGCAAGGACAGGGTAACGCAAGCGAAGTCATGGTCAGGCGAGGCAAGGCTACGGCACCACAACGCAAGGCTAGGCAATGCACGGAAGGTAAGCAAAGAGTAACGGAAGGCAAGGAAGGCAAGGGAAAGCAAGGCAAGTCAAGAGTAAGGGAAGGAACGGCACGGCAAGGGGAAACAAGGCTAAGGCACGACAACGCAAGCTAGGCAAAGCACGGCAAGGCAAGGAAAGGGTAACGCAAGGCAAGGCACGGTCAGGCAAGGCAAGGCTAATGCACGACAACGCAAAGCTAGGCAGTGCACGGCTAGGCAAGGAACGAGTAACGGAAGGAATGGAAGGCAAGGCAAAGCAAGGCAAGGCAAGTGTAACAAAAGGCACGGCACGGCAAGGGGAAACAAGGCTAAGGCACGACAACGCAAGCTAGGCAATGCACGGAAAGGCAAGGAAAGGGTAACGCAAGGCAAGGCAGGGTCAGGCGAGACAAGGCTAAGGCACGAAAACGCAAGGCTAGGCAATGCACGGAAGGCAAGCAAAGAGTAACGGAAGGCAAGGAATGCAAGGCAAAGCAAGGTAACGCAAGCAAGGCTATGGCAAGGTCAAAAAAAGGCTACGGCACGACAACGCAAGGCTACGCAATGCACGGAAGGCAAGCAAAGAGTAACGGAAGGCAAGGAAGGCAAGGCAAAGCAAGGCAACGCAAGCAAGGCTACGGCAAGGGGAAACAAGGCTAAGGCACGACAACGCACGGCTAGGCAATGCACGGCAAGGCAAGGAAAGGGTAACGCAAGGCAAGGCACTGTCAGGCGAGGCAAGGCTAAGGCACGACAACGCAAGGCTAGGCAATGCACGGAAGGTAAGCAAAGAGTAACGGAAGGCAAGGAAGGCAAGGGAAAGCAAGGCAAGTTAAGGGTAAGGGAAGGAACGGCACGGCAAGGGGAAACAGGGCTAAGGCATGACAACGCAAGCTAGGCAATGCACGGCAAGGCAAGGAAAGGGTAACGCAAGGCAAGGCACGGTCAGGAAATGCAAGGCTAATGCACGACAACGGAAGGCTAGGCAATGCACGGCAAGGCAAGGAAAGAGTAACGGAATGTAAGGAATACAAGGGAAAGCAAGGCAAGGCAAGAGTAACGGAAGGAAAGGCACGGCAAGGGGAAACAAGGCTAAGGCACGACAACGCAAGGCTAGGCAAAGCACGGCAAGGCAAGGAAAGGGTAACGCAAGGCAAGGCACGGTGAGGCAAGGCAAGGCTGATGCACGACAACGCACGGCTAGGCAAAGCAAGGCAAGGGAAGGAGACGGTAACGCAAGGCAAGGCACGGTCAGTCGAGAGAAGGCTAATGCACGACAACGCAAGGCTTGGCAGTGCACGGCTAGGCAAGGAAAGCGTAACAGAAGGAAAGGAAGGCAAGGCAAAGCAATGCAAGGCAAGTGAAACAAAAGGCACGGCACGGCAGGGGGAAACAAGGCTAAGGCACGACAACGCAAGCTAGGCAATGCACGGCAAGGCAAGGAAAGGGTAACGCAAGGCAAGGCACGGTCAGTCGAGGCAAGGCTAATGCACGACAACGCAAGGCTTGGCAGTGCACGGCTAGGCAAGGAAAGCGTAACAGAAGGAAAGGAAGGCAAGGCAAAGCAATGCAAGGCAAGTGAAACAAAAGGCACGGCACGGTAAGGGGACAAAAGGGTAAGGCATGACAACGCAAGCTAGGCAATGCACGGCAAGGCAAGGAAAGGGTAACGCAAGGCAAGTCACGGTCAGACAAGGCAAGGCTAATGCACGACAACGCAAGGCTAGGCAATGCACGGTAAGGCAAGGAAAGAGTAACGGAAGGCAAGGAATGCAAGGGAAACAAGGCAAGGCAAGAGTAACGGAAGGAACGGCACGGCAAGGGGAAGCAAGGCTAAGGCACGACAACGCAAGGCTAGGCAATGCACGGCAAGGCAAGGAAAGGGTAACGCAAGGCAAGGCACGGTGAGGCAAGGCAAGGCTAAGGCACGAAAACGCAAGGCTAGGCAATGCACGGAAGGCAAGCAAAGAGTAACGGAAGGCAAGGAAGGCAAGGGAAAGCAAGGCAAGGCAAGGATAAGGGAAGGAACGGCACGGCAAGGGGAAACAAGGCTAAGGCACGACAACGCAAGCTAGGCAATGCACGGCAAGGCAAGGAAGGGTAACGTAATGCAAGGCACGATCAGGCGAGGCAAGGCTAATGCAATACAACGCAAGGCTAGGCAGTGCACGGCTAGGCAAGGAAAGAGTAACGGAAGGATAGGAAGGCAAGGCAAAGCAAGGCAAGGCAAGTGTAACAAACGGCACGGCACGGCAAGGGGAAACAAGGCTAAGGCACGACAACGCAAGCTAGGCAATGCACGGCAAGGCAAGGAAAGGGTAACGCACGGCAAGGCACGGTCAGTCGAGGCAAGGCTAATGCACGACAACGCAAGGCTTGGCAGTGCACGGCTAGGCAAGGAAAGAGTAACAGAAGGAAAGGAAGGCAAGGCAAAGCAATGCAAGGCAAGTGAAACAAAAGGCACGGCACGGCAAGGAGAAACAAGGGTAAGGCACGACAACGCAAGCTAGGGAATGCACGGCAAGGCAAGGAAAGGGTAACGTAAGGCAAGGCACGGTGAGGCAAGGCAAGGCTAATGCACGACAACGCACGGCTAGGCAATGGACGGCAAGGCAAGGAAAGGTTAACGCAAGGGAAGTCACGGTCAGGCGAGGCAAGGCTACGGCACGACAACGCAAGGCTAGGCAATGCACGGATGGTAAGCAAAGAGTAACGGAAGGCAAGGAAGGCAAGGGAAAGCAAGGCAAGTCAAGAGTAAGGGAAGGAACGGCACGGCAAGGGGAAACAAGGCTAAGGCACGACAACGCAAGCTGGGCAAAGCACGGCAAGGCAAGGAAAGGGTAACGCAAGGCAAGGCACGGTCAGGCAAGGCAAGGCTAATGCACGACAACGCAAGGCTAGGCAGTGCACGGCTAGGCAAGGAACGAGTAACGGAAGGAATGGAAGGCAAGGCAAAGCAAGGCAAGGCAAGTGTAACAAAAGGCACGGAACGGCAAGGGGAAACAAGGCTAAGGCACGACAACGCAAGCTAGGCAATGCACGGCAAGGCAAGGAAAGGGTAACGCAAGGCAAGGCAGGGTCAGGCGAGACAAGGCTAAGGCACGACAACGCAAGGCTTGGCAATGCACGGCAAGGCAAGGAAAGGGTAACGCAAGGCAAGGCACGGTGAGGAAAGGCAAGGCTAATGCACAACAACGCACGTCTAGGCAATGCACGGCAAGGCAAGGAAAGAGTAACGCAAGGGAAGTCACGGTCAGGCGAGGCAAGGCTAAGGCACGACAACGCAAGGCTAGGCAGGCAAGGAAAGAGTAACGGAATGTAAGGAATGCAAGGGAAAGCAAGGCAAGGCAAGAGTAACAGAAGGAACGGCACGGCAAGGGGAAACAAGGCTAAGGCACGACAACGCAAGCTAGGCAATGCACGGCAAGGCAAGGAAAGGGTAACGCAAGGCAAGGCACGGTCAGGAAATGCAAGGCTAATGCACGACAACGGAAGGCTAGGCAATGCACGGCAAGGCAAGGAAAGAGTAACGGAATGTAAGGAATGCAAGGGAAAGCAAGGCAAGGCAAGAGTAACGGAAGGAACGGCACGGCAAGGGGAAGCAAGGCTAATGCACGACAACGCACGGCTAGGCAAAGCAAGGCAAGGGAAGGAGAGGGTAACGCAAGGCAAGGCACGGTCAAGCGAGGCAAGGCTAAGGCACGACAACGCAAGACTAGGCAATGCACGGAAGGTAAGCAAAGAGTAACGGAAGGCAAGGAAGGCAAGGGAAAGCAAGGCAAGTTAAGAGTAAGGGAAGGAACGGCACGGCAAGGGGAAACAAGGCTAAGGCACGAAAACGCAAGCTAGGCAAAGCACGGCAAGGCAAGGAAAGGGTAACGCAAGGCAAGGCACGGTCAGGCAAGGCAAGGCTAATGCACGACAACGCAAGGCTAGGCAGTGCACGGCTAGGCAAGGAACGAGTAACGGAAGGAATGGAAGGCAAGGCAAAGCAAGGCAAGGCAAGTGTAACAAAAGGCACGGCACGGCAAGGGGAAACAAGGCTAAGGCACGACAACGCAAGCTAGGCAATGCACGGCAAGGCAAGGAAAGGGTAACGGAAGGCAAGGCAGGGTCAGTCGAGGCAAGGCTAATGCACGACACCGCAAGGCTTGGCAGTGCACGGCTCGGCAAGGAAAGAGTAACAGAAGGAAAGGAACGCAAGGCAAAGCAATGCAAGGCAAGTGAAACAAAAGGCACGGCACGGCAAGGGGAAACAAGGGTAAGGCACGACAACGCAAGCTAGGCAATGCACGGCAAGGCAAGGAAAGGGTAACGCAAGGCAAGGCACGGTGAGTCAAGGCAAGGCTAATGCACGACAACGCACGGCTAGGCAATGCACGGCAAGGCAAGGAAAGGGTAACGCAAGGCAAGTCACGGTCAGTCGAGGCAAGGCTAAGGCACGAAAACGCAAGGCTAGGCAGTGCACGGCTAGGCAAGGAAAGAGTAACGGAAGGCAAGGAACGCAAGGCAAAGCAAGGCAAGGCAAGTATAACAAAAGGCACGGCACGGCAAGGGGAAACAAGGGTAAGGCACGACAACGCAAGGTAGGCAATGCACGGCAAGGCAAGGAAAGGGTAACGCAAGGGAAGTCACGGTCAGGCGAGGCCAGGCTAAGGCACGACAACGCAAGGCTAGGCAATGCAGGGAAGGCAAGCAAAGAGTAACGGAAGGCAAGGAAGGCAAGGGAAAGCAAGGCTTGGCAAGGGTAACGGAAGGAACGGCACGGTAAGGGGAAACAAGGCTAAGGCACGGCAACGCACGTCTAGGCAATGCACGGCCAGGCAAGGAAAGGGTAACGCAAGGCAAGGCTCTGTCAGGCGAGGCAAGGCTAAGGCACGACAACGCAAGGCTAGGCAATGCACGGAAGGTAAGCAAAGAGTAACGGAAGGCAAGGAAGGCAAGGGAAAGCAAGGCAAGTTAAGGGTAAGGGAAGGAACGGCACAGCAAGGGGAAACAAGGCTAAGGCACGACAACGCAAGCTAGGCAATGCACGGCAAGGCAAGGAAAGGGTAACGCAAGGCAAGGCACGGTCAGGCAAGGCAAGGCTAATGCACGACAACGCAAGGCTAGGCAGTGCACGGCTAGGCAAGGAAAGCGTAACAGAAGGAAAGGAAGGCAAGGCAAAGCAATGCAAGGCAAGTGAAACAAAAGGCACGGCACGGCAAGGGGAAAAAAGGGTAAGGCACGACAACGCAAGCTAGGCAATGCACGGCAAGGCAAGGAAAGGGTAACGCAAGGCAAGTCACGGTCAGACAAGGCAAGGCTAATGCACGACAACGCAAGGCTAGGCAATGCACGGTAAGGCAAGGAAAGAGTAACGGAAGGCAAGGAATGCAAGGGAAACAAGGCAAGGCAAGAGTAACGGAAGGAACGGCACGGCAAGGGGAAGCAAGGCTAAGGCACGACAACGCAAGGCTAGGCAATGCACGGCAAGGCAAGGAAAGGGTAACGCAAGGCAAGGCACGGTGAGGCAAGGCAAGGCTAAGGCACGAAAACGCAAGGCTAGGCAATGCACGGAAGGCAAGCAAAGAGTAACGGAAGGCAAGGAAGGCAAGGGAAAGCAAGGCAAGGCAAGGATAAGGGAAGGAACGGCACGGCAAGGGGAAACAAGGCTAAGGCACGACAACGCAAGCTAGGCAATGCACGGCAAGGCAAGGAAGGGTAACGTAATGCAAGGCACGATCAGGCGAGGCAAGGCTAATGCAATACAACGCAAGGCTAGGCAGTGCACGGCTAGGCAAGGAAAGAGTAACGGAAGGATAGGAAGGCAAGGCAAAGCAAGGCAAGGCAAGTGTAACAAACGGCACGGCACGGCAAGGGGAAACAAGGCTAAGGCACGACAACGCAAGCTAGGCAATGCACGGCAAGGCAAGGAAAGGGTAACGCAAGGCAAGGCACGGTCAGTCGAGGCAAGGCTAATGCACGACAACGCAAGGCTTGGCAGTGCAAGGCTAGGCAAGGAAAGAGTAACAGAAGGAAAGGAAGGCAAGGCAAAGCAATGCAAGGCAAGTGAAACAAAAGGCACGGCACGGCAAGGAGAAACAAGGGTAAGGCACGACAACGCAAGCTAGGGAATGCACGGCAAGGCAAGGAAAGGGTAACGTAAGGCAAGGCAGGGTCAGGCGAGACAAGGCTAAGGCACGACAACGCAAGGCTAGGCAATGCACGGCAAGGCAAGGAAAGGGTAACGCAAGGGAAAGCACGGTGAGGAAAGGCAAGGCTAATGCACAACAACGCAAGTCTAGGCAATGCACGGCAAGGCAAGGAAAGGGTAACGCAAGGGAAGTCACGGTCAGGCGAGGCAAGGCTAAGGCACGACAACGCAAGGCTAGGCAATGCACGGCAAGGCAAGGAAAGAGTAACGGAATGTAAGGAATGCAAGGGAAAGCAAGGCAAGGCAAGAGTAACAGAAGGAACGGCACGGCAAGGGGAAACAAGGCTAAGGCACGACAACGCAAGCTAGGCAATGCACGGCAAGGCAAGGAAAGGGTAACGCAAGGCAAGGCACGGTCAGGAAATGCAAGGCTAATGCACGACAACGCAAGGCTAGGCAATGCACGGCAAGGCAAGCAAAGAGTAACGGAATGTAAGGAATGCAAGGGAAAGCAAGGCAAGGCAAGAGTAACGGAAGGAACGGCACGGCAAGGGGAAACAAGGCTAATGCACGACAACGCACGGCTAGGCAAAGCAAGGCAAGGGAAGGAGAGGGTAACGCAAGGCAAGGCACGGTCAAGCGAGGCAAGGCTAAGGCACGACAACGCAAGGCTAGGCAATGCACGGCAAGGCAAGCAAAGAGTAACGGAAGGCAAGGAAGTCAAGGGAAAGCAAGGCAAGTTAAGAGTAAGGGAAGGAACGCCACGGCAAGGGGAAACAAGGCTAAGGCACGACAACGCAAGCTAGGCAATGCACGGCAAGGCAAGGAAAGGGTAACGCAAGGCAAGGCACGGTCAGGCAAGGCAAGGCTAATGCACGACAACGCAAGGCTAGGCAGTGCACGGCTAGGCAAGGAACGAGTAACGGAAGGAATGGAAGGCAAGGCAAAGCAAGGCAAGGCAAGTGTAACAAAAGGCACGGCACGGCAAGGGGAAACAAGGCTAAGGCACGACAACGCAAGCTAGGCAATGCACGGCAAGGCAAGGAAAGGGTAACGCAAGGCAAGGCACGGTCAGTCGAGGCAAGGCTAATGCACGACAACGCAAGGCTTGGCAGTGCACGGCTAGGCAAGGAAAGAGTAACAGAAGGAAAGGAAGGCAAGGCAAAGCAAGGCAAGGCAAGTGAAACAAAAGGCACGGCACGGCAAGGGGAAACAAGGCTAAGGCACGACAACGCAAGCTAGGCAATGCACGGCAAGGCAAGGAAAGGGTAACGCAAGGCAAGGCACGGTCAGGCGAGGCAAGGCTAAGGCACGACAACGCAAGGCTAGGCAATGCAGGGAAGGCAAGCAAAGAGTAACGGAAGGCAAGGAAGGCAAGGGAAAGCAAGGCATGGCAAGGGTAACGGAAGGAACGGCACGAATAGGGGAAACAAGGCTAAGGCACGGCAACGCACGGCTAGGCAATGCAGGGCCAGGCAAGGAAAGGGTAACGCAAGGCAAGGCTCTGTCAGGCGAGGCAAGGCTAAGGCACGACAACGCAAGGCTAGGCAATGCACGGAAGGTAAGCAAAGAGTAACGGAAGGCAAGGAAGGCAAGGGAAAGCAAGGCAAGTTAAGGGTAAGGGAAGGAACGGCACGGCAAGGGGAAACAAGGCTAAGGCACGACAACGCAAGCTAGGCAATGCACGGCAAGGCAAGGAAAGGGTAACGCAAGGCAAGGCACGGTCAGGCAAGGCAAGGCTAATGCACGACAACGCAAGGCTAGGCAGTGCACGGCTAGGCAAGGAAAGCGTAACAGAAGGAAAGGAAGGCAAGGCAAAGCAATGCAAGGCAAGTGAAACAAAAGGCAAGGCACGGTAAGGCGACAAAAGGGTAAGGCACGACAACGCAAGCTAGGCAATGCACGGCAAGGCAAGGAAAGGGTAACGCAAGGCAAGTCACGGTCAGACAAGGCAAGGCTAATGCACGACAACGCAAGGCTAGGCAATGCACGGTAAGGCAAGGAAAGAGTAACGGAAGGCAAGGAATGCAAGGGAAACAAGGCAAGGCAAGAGTAACGGAAGGAACGGCACGGCAAGGGGAAGCAAGGCTAAGGCACGACAACGCAAGGCTAGGCAATGCACGGCAAGGCAAGGAAAGGGTAACGCAAGGCAAGGCACGGTGAGGCAAGGCAAGGCTAAGGCACGAAAACGCAAGGCTAGGCAATGCACGGAAGGCAAGCAAAGAGTAACGGAAGGCAAGGAAGGCAAGGGAAAGCAAGGCAAGGCAAGGATAAGGGAAGGAACGGCACGGCAAGGGGAAACAAGGCTAAGGCACGACAACGCAAGCTAGGCAATGCACGGCAAGGCAAGGAAGGGTAACGTAATGCAAGGCACGATCAGGCGAGGCAAGGCTAATGCAATACAACGCAAGGCTAGGCAGTGCACGGCTAGGCAAGGAAAGAGTAACGGAAGGATAGGAAGGCAAGGCAAAGCAAGGCAAGGCAAGTGTAACAAAAGGCACGGCACGGCAAGGGGAAACCAGGCTAAGGCACGACAACGCAAGCTAGGCAATGCACGGCAAGGCAAGGAAAGGGTAACGCAAGGCAAGGCACGGTCAGTCGAGGCAAGGCTAATGCACGACAACGCAAGGCTTGGCAGTGCAAGGCTAGGCAAGGAAAGAGTAACAGAAGGAAAGGAAGGCAAGGCAAAGCAATGCAAGGCAAGTGAAACAAAAGGCACGGCACGGCAAGGAGAAACAAGGGTAAGGCACGACAACGCAAGCTAGGGAATGCACGGCAAGGCAAGGAAAGGGTAACGTAAGGCAAGGCACGGTGAGGCAAGGCAAAGCTAATGCACAACAACGCACGGCTAGGCAATGGACGGCAAGGCAAGGAAAGGGTAACGCAAGGGATGTCACGGTCAGGCGAGGCAAGGCTACGGCACGACAACGCAAGGCTAGGCAATGCACGGATGGTAAGCAAAGAGTAACGGAAGGCAAGGAAGGCAAGGGAAAGCAAGGCAAGTCAAGAGTAAGGGAAGGAACGGCACGGCAAGGGGAAGCAAGGCTAAGGCACGACAACGCAAGCTAGGCAATGCACGGCAAGGCAAGGAAAGGGTAACGCAAGGCAAGGCACGGTCAGGCAAGGCAAGGCTAATGCACGACAACGCAAGGCTAGGCAGTGCACGGCTAGGCAAGGAACGAGTAACGGAAGGAATGGAAGGCAAGGCAAAGCAAGGCAAGGCAAGTGTAACAAAAGGCACGGAACGGCAAGGGGAAACAAGGCTAAGGCACGACAACGCAAGCTAGGCAATGCACGGCAAGGCAAGGAAAGGGTAACGCAAGGCAAGGCAGGGTCAGGCGAGACAAGGCTAAGGCACGACAACACAAGGCTAGGCAATGCACGGCAAGGCAAGGAAAGGGTAACGCAAGGGAAAGCACGGTGAGGAAAGGCAAGGCTAATGCACAACAACGCACGTCTAGGCAATGCACGGCAAGGCAAGGAAAGGGTAACGCAAGGGAAGTCACGGTCAGGCGAGGCAAAGCTAAGGCACGACAACGCAAGGCTAGGCAATGCACGGCAAGGCAAGGAAAGAGTAACGGAATGTAAGGAATGCAAGGGAAAGCAAGGCAAGGCAAGAGTAACAGAAGGAACGGCACGGCAAGGGGAAACAAGGCTAAGGCACGACAACGCAAGCTAGGCAATGCACGGCAAGGCAAGGAAAGGGTAACGCAAGGCAAGGCACGGTCAGGAAATGCAAGGCTAATGCACGACAACGGAAGGCTAGGCAATGCACGGCAAGGCAAGGAAAGAGTAACGGAATGTAAGGAATGCAAGGGAAAGCAAGGCAAGGCAAGAGTAACGGAAGGAACGGCACGGCAAGGGGAAACAAGGCTAAGGCACGACAACGCAAGGCTAGGCAATGCACGGCAAGGCAAGGAAAGGGTAACGGAAGGCAAGGCACGGTGAGGCATGGCAATGCTAATGAACGACAACGCACGGCTAGGCAAAGCAAGGCAAGGGAAGGAGAGGGTAACGCAAGGCCAGGCACGGTCAGTCGAGGGAAGGCTAATGCACGACAACGCAAGGCTTGGCAATGCACGGCTAGGCAAGGAAAGCGTAACAGAAGGAAAGGAAGGCAAGGCAAAGCAATGCAAGGCAAGTGAAACAAAAGGCACGGCACGGCAAGGGGAAAATAGGGTAAGGCACGACAACGCAAGCTAGGCAATGCACGGCAAGGCAAGGAAAGGGTAACGCAAGGCAAGGCACGGTCAGACAAGGCAAGGCTAATGCACGACAACGCAAGGCTAGGCAATGCACGGCAAGGCAAGGAAAGAGTAACGGAAGGCAAGGAAGGCAAGGGAAAGCAAGGCAAGGGAAGAGTAACGGAAGGAACGGCACGGCAAGGGGAAAAAAGGCTAAGGCACGACAACGCAGGGCTAGGCAATGCACGGCAAGGCAAGGAAAGGGTAACGCAAGGCAAGGCACGGTCAGGCAGGGCAAGGCTAAGGCACGACAACGCAAGGCTAGGCAATGCACGGAAGGCAAGCAAAGAGTAACGGAAGGCTAGGAATGCAAGGGAAAGCAAGGCAAGGCAAGGGTAAGGGAAGGAACGGCACGGCAAGGGGAAACAAGGCTAAGGCACGACAACGCAAGCTAGGCAATGCACGGCAAGGCATGGAAAGGGTAACGCAAGGCAAGGCACGGTCAGTCGAGGCAAGGCTAATGCACGACAACGCAAGGCTTGGCAGTGCAAGGCTAGGCAAGGAAAGAGTAACAGAAGGAAAGGAAGGCAAGGAAAAGCAATGCAAGGCAAGTGAAACAAAAGGCACGGCACGGCAAGGAGAAACAAGGGTAAGGCACGACAACGCAAGCTAGGCAATGCACGGCAAGGCAAGGAAAGGGTAACGTAAGGCAAGGCACGGTGAGGCAAGTCAAGGCTAATGCACAACAACGCACGGCTAGGCAATGGACGGCAAGGCAAGGAAAGGGTAACGCAAGGGAAGTCACGGTCAGGCGAGGCAAGGCGACGGCACGACAACGCAAGGCTAGGCAATGCACGGATGGTAAGCCAAGAGTAACGGAAGGCAAGGAAGGCAAGGGAAAGCAAGGCAACTGAAGAGTAAGGGAAGGAACGGCACGGCAAGGGGAAACAAGGCTAAGGCACGACAACGCAAGCTGAGCAAAGCACGGCAAGGCAAGGAAAGGGTAACGCAAGGCAAGGCACGGTCAGGCAAGGCAAGGCTAATGCACGACAACGCAAGGCTAGGCAGTGCACGGCTAGGCAAGGAACGAGTAACAGAAGGAATGGAAGGCAAGGCAAAGCAAGGCAAGGCAAGTGTAACAAAAGGCACGGCACGGCAAGGGGAAACAAGGCTAAGGCACGACAACGCAAGCTAGGCAATGCACGGCAAGGCAAGGAAAGGGTAACGCAAGGCAATGCAGGGTCAGGCGAGACAAGGCTAAGGCACGACAACGCAAGGCTAGGCAATGCACGGCAAGGCAAGGAAAGGGTAACGCAAGGGAAGGCACGGTGAGGAAAGGCAAGGCTAATGCACAACAACGCACGTCTAGGCAATGCACGGCAAGGAAAGGAAAGGGTAACGCAAGGGAAGTCACGGTCAGGCGAGGCAAGGCTAAGGCACGACAACGCAAGGCTAGGCAATGCACGGCAAGGCAAGGAAAGAGTAACGGAATGTAAGGAATGCAAGGGAAAGCAAGGCAAGGCAAGAGTAACAGAAGGAACGGCACGGCAAGGGGAAACAAGGCTAAGGCACGACAACGCAAGCTAGGCAATGCACGGCAAGGCAAGGAAAGGGTAACGCAAGGCAAGGCACGGTCAGGAAATTCAAGGCTAATGCACGACAACGGAAGGCTAGGCAATGCACGGCAAGGCAAGGAAAGGGTAACGCAAGGCAAGGCACGGTGAGGCAAGGCAAGGCTAAGGCACGACAACGCACGGCTAGGCAATGCACGGCAAGGCAAGGAAAGGGTAACGCAAGGCAAGGCACTGTCAGGCGAGGCAAGGCTAATGCACGACAACGCAAGGCTAGGCAATGCACGGAAGGTAAGCAAAGAGTAACGGAAGGCAAGGAAGGCAAGGGAAAGCAAGGCAAGTTAAGGGTACGGGAAGGAACGGCACGGCAAGGGGAAACAGGGCTAAGGCACGACAACGCAAGCTAGGCAATGCACGGCAAGGCAAGGAAAGGGTAACGCAAGGCAAGGCACGGTCAGGCAAGGCAAGGCTAATGCACGACAACGCAAGGCTAGGCAATGCACGGCAAGGCAAGGAAAGAGTAACGGAAGGCAAGGAATGCAAGGGAAAGCAAGGCAAGGCAAGAGTAACGGAAGGAACGGCACGGCAAGGGGAAGCAAGGCTAAGGCACGACAACGCAAGGCTAGGCAATGCACGGCAAGGCAAGCAAAGAGTAACGGAAGGCAAGGAAGGCAAGGGAAAGCAAGGCAAGGCAAGGGTAAGGGAAGGAACGGATGGGCAAGGGGAAACAAGGCTAAGGCACGACAACGCAAGGATTGGTAGTGCAAGGCTAGGCAAGGTAAGAGTAACAGAAGGAAAGGAAGGCAAGGCAAAGCAATGCAAGGCAAGTGAAACAAAAGGCACGGCACGGCAAGGGGAAACAAGGGTAAGGCACGACAACGCAAGCTAGGCAATGCACGGCAAGTTAAGGAAAGGGTAACGTAAGGCAAGGCACGGTGAGTCAAGGGAAGGCTAATGCAAACAACGCACGGCTAGGCAATGCACGGCAAGGCAAGGAAAGGGTAACGCAAGGCAAGTCATGGTCAGGCGAGGCAAGGCTAAGGCACGACAACGCAAGGCTAGGCAATGCACGGAAGGCAAGCAAAGAGTAACGGAAGGCAAGGAAGGCAAGGGAAAGCAAGGCAAGTCAAGAGTAAGGGAAGGAACGGCACGGCAAGGGGAAACAAGGCTAAGGCACGACAACGCAAGCTAGGCAAAGCACGGCAAGGCAAGGAAAGGGTAACGCAAGGCAAGGCACGGTCAGGCAAGGCAAGGCTAATGCACGACAACGCAAAGCTAGGCAGTGCACGGCTAGGCAAGGAACGAGTAACGGAAGGAATGGAAGGCAAGGCAAAGCAAGGCAAGGCAAGTGTAACAAAAGGCACGGCACGGCAAGGGGAAACAAGGCTAAGGCACGACAACGCAAGCTAGGCAATGCACGGAAAGGCAAGGAAAGGGTAACGCAAGGCAAGGCAGGGTCAGGCGAGACAAGGCTAAGGCACGAAAACGCAAGCCTAGGCAATGCACGGAAGGCAAGCAAAGAGTAACGGAAGGCAAGGAATGCAAGGCAAAGCAAGGTAACGCAAGCAAGGCTATGGCAAGGTCAAAAAAAGGCTACGGCACGACAACGCAAGGCTACGCAATGCACGGAAGGCAAGCAAAGAGTAACGGAAGGCAAGGAAGGCAAGGCAAAGCAAGGCAACGCAAGTAAGGCTATGACAAGGTGAAACAAGGCTAAGGCACGACAACGCACGGCTAGGCAATGCACGGCAAGGCAAGGAAAGAGTAACGGAAGGCAAGGAATGCAAGGGAAAGCAAGGCAAGGCAAGAGTAACGGAAGGAACGGCACGGCAAGGGGAAGCAAGGCTAAGGCACGACAACGCAAGGCTAGGCAATGCACGGCAAGGCAAGGAAAGGGTAACGCAAGGCAAGGCACGGTGAGGCAAGGCAAGGCTAAGGTACGAAAACGCAAGGCTAGGCAATGCACGGAAGGCAAGCAAAGAGTAACGGAAGGCAAGAAAGGCAAGGGAAAGCAAGGCAAGGCAAGGGTAAGGGAAGGAACGGCACGTCAAGGGGAAACAAGGCTAAGGCACGACAACGCAAGCTAGGCAATGCACGGCAAGGCAAGGAAAGGGTAACGCAAGGCAAGGCACGGGCAGGAAATGCAAGGCTAATGCACGACAACGGAAGGCTAGGCAATGCACGGCAAGGCAAGGAAAGAGTAACGGAATGTAAGGAATGCAAGGGAAAGCAAGGCAAGGCAAGAGTAACGGAAGGACCGGCACGGCAAGGGGAAACAAGGCTAAGGCACGACAACGCAAGGCTAGGCAATGCACGGCAAGGCAAGGAAAGGGTAACGCAAGGCAAGGCACGGTGAGGCAAGGCAAGGCTAATGCACGACAACGCACGGCTAGGCAAAGCAAGGCAAGGGAAGGAGAGGGTAACGCAAGGCAAGGCACGGTCAAGCGAGGCAAGGCTAAGGCACGACAACGCAAGGCTAGGCAATGCACGGAAGGCAAGCAAAGAGTAACGGAAGGCAAGGAAGGCAAGGGAAAGCAAGGCAAGTTAAGGGTAAGGGAAGGAACGGCACGGCAAGGGGAAACAAGGCTAAGGCACGACAACGCAAGCTAGGCAATGCACGGCAAGGCAAGGAAAGGGTAACGCAAGGCAAGGCACGGTCAGGAAATGCAAGGCTAATGCACGACAACGGAAGGCTAGGCAATGCACGGCAAGGCAAGGAAAGAGTAACGGAATGTAAGGAATGCAAGGGAAAGCAAGGCAAGGCAAGAGTAACGGAGGACCGGCACGGCAAGGGGAAACAAGGCTAAGGCACGACAACGCAAGCTAGGCAATGCACGGCAAGGCAAGGAAAGGGTAACGCAAGGCAAGGCACGGTCAGGAAAGGCAAGGCTAATGCACGACAACGCACGGCTAGGCAATGCAGGGCCAGGCAAGGAAAGGGTAACGCAAGGCAAGGCTCTGTCAGGCGAGGCAAGGCTAAGGCACGACAACGGAAGGCTAGGCAATGCACGGCAAGGCAAGGAAAGAGTAACGGAATGTAAGGAATGCAAGGGAAAGCAAGGCAAGGCAAGAGTAACGGAAGGAACGGCACGGCAAGGGGAAACAAGGCTAAGGCACGACAACGCAAGGCTAGGCAAAGCACGGCAAGGCAAGGAAAGGGTAACGCAAGGCAAGGCACGGTGAGGCAAGGCAAGGCTAATGCACGACAACGCACGGCTACGCAAAGCAAGGCAAGGGAAGGAGAGGGTAACGCAAGGCCAGGCACGGTCAGTCGAGGGAAGGCTAATGCACGACAACGCAAGGCTTGGCAGTGCACGGCTAGGCAAGGAAAGCGTAACAGAAGGAAAGGAAGGCAAGGCAAAGCAATGCAAGGCAAGTGAAACAAAAGGCACGGCACGGCAAGGGGAAACAAGGCTAAGGCACGACAACGCAAGCTAGGCAATGCACGGCAAGGCAAGGAAAGGGTAACGCAAGGCAAGGCACGGTCAGTCGAGGCAAGGCTAATGCACGACATCGCAAGGCTTGGCAGTGCACGGCTAGGCAAGGAAAGCGTAACAGAAGGAAAGGAAGGCAAGGCAAAGCAATGCAAGGCAAGTGAAACAAAAGGCACGGCACGGCAAGGGGAAACAAGGGTAAGGCACGACAACGCAAGGTAGGCAATGCACGGCAAGGCAAGGAAAGGGTAACGCAAGGCAAGGCACGGTGAGGCAAGGCAAGGCTAATGCACGGCAAGGCAAGGAAAGGGTAACAAGGAAAGGGTAACGCAAGGCAAGGCACTGTCAGGCGAGGCAAGGCTAATGCACGACAACGCAAGGCTAGGCAATGCACGGAAGGTAAGCAAAGAGTAACGGAAGGCAAGGAAGGCAAGGGAAAGCAAGGCAAGTTAAGGGTAAGGGAAGGAACGGCACGGCAAGGGGAAACAAGGCTAAGGCACGACAACGCAAGCTAGGCAAAGCACGGCAAGGCAAGGAACGAGTAACGGAAGGAATGGAAGGCAAGGCAAAGCAAGGCAAGGCAAGTGTAACAAAAGGCACGGCACGGCAAGGGGAAACAAGGCTAAGGCACGACAACGCAAGCTAGGCAATGCACGGAAAGGCAAGGAAAGGGTAACGCAAGGCAAGGCAGGGTCAGGCGAGACAAGGCTAAGGCACGACAACGCAAGGCTAGGCAATGCACGGAAGGCAAGCAAAGAGTAACGGAAGGCAAGGAATGCAAGGCAAAGCAAGGTAACGCAAGCAAGGCTATGGCAAGGTCAAAAAAAGGCTACGGCACGACAACGCAAGGCTACGCAATGCACGGAAGGCAAGCAAAGAGTAACGGAAGGCAAGGAAGGCAAGGCAAAGCAAGGCAACGCAAGCAAGGCTACGGCAAGGTGAAACAAGGCTAAGGCACGACAACGCACGGCTAGGCAATGCACGGCAAGGCAAGGAAAGGGTAACGCAAGGCAAGGCACGGTCAGGCAAGGCAAGGCTAATGCACGACAACGCAAGGCTAGGCAATGCACGGCAAGGCAAGGAAAGAGTAACGGAAGGCAAGGAATGCAAGGGAAAGCAAGGCAAGGCAAGGGTAACGGAAGGAACGGCACGGCAAGGGGAAACAAGGCTAAGGCACGACAACGCAAGCTAGGCAATGCACGGCAAGGCAAGGAAAGGGTAACGCAAGGCAAGGCACGGTCAGTCGAGGCAAGGCTAATGCACGACAACGCAAGGTTAGGCAGTGCACGGCTAGGCAAGGAAAGAGTAACAGAAGGAAAGGAAGGCAAGGCAAAGCAAGGCAAGGCAAGTGTAACAAAAGGCACGGCACGGCAAGGGGAAACAAGGGTAAGGCACGACAACGCAAGGTAGGCAATGCACGGCAAGGCAAGGAAAGGGTAACGCAAGGCAAGGCACGGTGAGGCAAGGCAAGGCTAATGCACGACAACGCACGGCTAGGCAATGCACGGCAAGGCAAGGAAAGGGTAACGCAAGGGAAGTCACGGTCAGGCGAGGCAAGGCTAATGCACGACAACGCAAGGCTAGGCAGTGCACGGCTAGGCAAGGAAAGAGTAACGGAAGGAAAGGAAGGCAAGGCAAAGCAAGGCAAGGCAAGAGTAACGGAAGGAACGGCACGGCAAGGGGAAGCAAGGCTAAGGCACGACAACGCACGGCTAGGCAATGCACGGCAAGGGAAGGAAAGGGTAACGCAAGGCAAGGCACGGTGAGGCAAGGCAAGGCTAATGCACGACAACGCACGGCTAGGCAATGCACGGCAAGGCAAGCAAAGAGTAACGGAAGGCAAGAAAGGCAAGGGAAAGCAAGGCAAGGCAAGGGTAACGGAAGGAACGGCACGGCAAGGGGAAACAAGGCTAAGGCACGACAACGCAAGCTAGGCAATGCACGGCAAGGCAAGGAAAGGGTAAGGCAAGGCAAGGCACGGTCAGGAAAGGCAAGGCTAATGCACGACAACGCAAGGCTAGGCAATGCACGGCAAGGCAAGGAAAGAGTAACGGAATGTAAGGAATGCAAGGGAAAGCAAGGCAAGCAAGAGTAACGGAAGGAACGGCACGGCAAGGGGAAACAAGGCTAAGGCACGACAACGCAAGGCTAGGCAAAGCACGGCAAGGCAAGGAAAGGGTAACGCAAGGCAAGGCACGGTGAGGCAAAGCAAGGCTAATGCACGACAACGCACGGCTAGGCAAAGCAAGGCAAGGGAAGGAGAGGGTAACGCAAGGCAAGGCACGGTCAAGCGAGGCAAGGCTAAGGCACGACAACGCAAGGCTAGGCAATGCACGGAAGGTAAGCAAAGAGTAACGGAAGGCAAGGAAGGCAAGGGAAAGCAAGGCAAGTTAAGAGTAAGGGAAGGAACGGCACGGCAAGGGGAAACAAGGCTAAGGCACGAAAACGCAGGGCTAGGCAAAGCACGGCAAGGCAAGGAAAGGGTAACGCAAGGCAAGGCACGGTCAGGCAAGGCAAGGCTAATGCACGACAACGCAAGGCTAGGCAGTGCACGGCTAGGCAAGGAACGAGTAACGGAAGGAATGGAAGGCAAGGCAAAGCAAGGCAAGGCAAGTGTAACAAAAGGCACGGCACGGCAAGGGGAAACAAGGCTAAGGCACGACAACGCAAGCTAAGCAATGCACGGCAAGGCAAGGAAAGGGTAACGCAAGGCAAGGCAGGGTCAGTCGAGGCAAGGCTAATGCACGACAACGCAAGGCTTGGCAGTGCACGGCTAGGCAAGGAAAGAGTAACAGAAGGAAAGGAACGCAAGGCAAAGCAAGGCAAGGCAAGTGAAACAAAAGGCACGGCACGGCAAGGGGAAACAAGGGTAAGGCACGACAACGCAAGCTAGGCAATGCACGGCAATGCAAGGAAAGGGTAACGCAAGGCAAGGCACGGTGAGGCAAGGCAAGGCTAATGCACAACAACGAACGGCTAGGCAATGCACGGCAAGGCAAGGAAAGGGTAACGCAAGGGAAGTCACGGTCAGTCGAGGCAAGGCTAAGGCACGAAAACGCAAGGCTAGGCAGTGCACGGCTAGGCAAGGAAAGAGTAACGGAAGGCAAGGAAGGCAAGGCAAAGCAAGGCAAGGCAAGTATAACAAAAGGCACGGCACGGCAAGGGGAAACAAGGGTAAGGCACGACAACGCAAGGTAGGCAATGCACGGCAAGGCAAGGAAAGGGTAACGCAAGGCAAGGCACGGTGAGGCAAGGCAAGGCTAATGCACAACAACGCACGTCTACGCAATGCACGGCAAGGCAAGGAAAGGGTAACGCAAGGGAAGTCACGGTCAGGCGAGGCAAGGCTAAGGCACGACAACGCAAGGCTAGGCAATGCAGGGAAGGCAAGCAAAGAGTAACGGAAGGCAAGGAAGGCAAGGGAAAGCAAGGCATGGCAAGGGTAACGGAAGGAACGGCACGAATAGGGGAAACAAGGCTAAGGCACGGCAACGCACGGCTAGGCAATGCAGGGCCAGGCAAGGAAAGGGTAACGCAAGGCAAGGCTCTGTCAGGCGAGGCAAGGCTAAGGCACGACAACGCAAGGCTAGGCAATGCACGGAAGGTAAGCAAAGAGTAACGGAAGGCAAGGAAGGCAAGGGAAAGCAAGGCAAGTTAAGGGTAAGGGAAGGAACGGCACGGCAAGGGGAAACAAGGCTAAGGCACGACAACGCAAGCTAGGCAATGCACGGCAAGGCAAGGAAAGGGTAACGCAAGGCAAGGCACGGTCAGCCAAGGCAAGGCTAATGCACGACAACGCAAGGCTAGGCAGTGCACGGCTAGGCAAGGAACGAGTAACGGAAGGAATGGAAGGCAAGGCAAAGCAAGGCAAGGCAAGTGTAACAAAAGGCACGGCACGGCAAGGGGAAACAAGGCTAAGGCACGACAACGCAAGCTAGGCAATGCACGGCAATGCAAGGAAAGGGTAACGCAAGGCAAGGCAGGGTCAGGCGAGACAAGGCTAAGGCACGACAACGCAAGGCTAGGCAATGCACGGCAAGGCAAGGAAAGGGTAACGCAAGGCAAGGCACGGTGAGGCAAGGCAAGGCTAATGCACAACAACGCACGTCTACGCAATGCACGGCAAGGCAAGGAAAGGGTAACGCAAGGGAAGTCACGGTCAGGCGAGGCAAGGCTAAGGCACGACAACGCAAGGCTAGGCAATGCACGGAAGGCAAGCAAAGAGTAACGGAAGGCAAGGAATGCAAGGGAAAGCAAGGCAAGGCAAGAGTAACGGAAGGAACGGCACGGCAAGGGGAAACAAGGCTAAGGCAAAACAACGCAAGCTAGGCAATGCACGGCAAGGCAAGGAAAGGGTAACGCAAGGCAAGGCACGGTCAGGAAATGCAAGGCTAATGCACGACAACGCAAGGCTAGGCAATGCACGGCAAGGCAAGGAAAGAGTAACGGAAGGCAAGGAATGCAAGGGAAAGCAAGGCAAGGCAAGAGTAACGGAAGGAACAGCACGGCAAGGGGAAGCAAGGCTAAGGCACGACAACGCAAGGCTAGGCAATGCACGGCAAGGCAAGGAAAGGGTAACGCAAGGCAAGGCACTGTCAGGCGAGGCAAGGCTAATGCACGACAACGCAAGGCTAGGCAAAGCAAGGCAAGGGAAGGAGAGGGTAACGCAAGGCCAGGCACGGTCAGTCGAGGGAAGGCTAATGCACGACAACGCAAGGCTTGGCAGTGCACGGCTAGGCAAGGAAAGCGTAACAGAAGGAAAGGAAGGCAAGGCAAAGCAATGCAAGGCAAGTGAAACAAAAGGCACGGCACGGCAAGGGGAAACAAGGCTAAGGCACGACAACGCAAGCTAGGCAATGCACGGCAAGGCAAGGAAAGGGTAACGCAAGGCAAGGCACGGCCAGTCGAGGCAAGGCTAATGCACGACAACGCAAGGCTTGGCAGTGCACGGCTAGGCAAGGAAAGCGTAACAGAAGGAAAGGAAGGCAAGGCAAAGCAATGCAAGGCAAGTGAAACAAAAGGCACGGCACGGCAAGGGGAAAAAAGGGTAAGGCACGACAACGCAAGCTAGGCAATGCACGGCAAGGCAAGGAAAGGGTAACTCAAGGCAAGGCACGGTGAGGCAAGGCAAGGCTAATGCACGACAACGCACGGCTAGGCAATGCACGGCAAGGCAAGGAAAGGGTAACGCAAGGCAAGGCACTGTCAGGCGAGGCAAGGCTAATGCACGACAACGCAAGGCTAGGCAATGCACGGAAGGTAAGGAAAGAGTAACGGAAGGCAAGGAAGGCAAGGGAAAGCAAGGCAATTTAAGGGTAAATGAAGGAACGGCACGGCAAGGGGAAACAGGGCTAAGGCATGACAACGCAAGCTAGGCAATGCACGGCAAGGCAAGGAAAGGGTAACGCAAGGCAAGGCACGGTCAGGCAAGGCAAGGCTAATGCACGACAATGCAAGGCTAGGAAATGCACGGCAAGGCAAGGAAAGAGTAACGGAATGCAAGGAATGCAAGGGAAAGCAAGGCAAGGCAAGAGTAACGGAAGGAACAGCACGGCAAGGGGAAGCAAGGCTAAGGCACGACAACGCAAGGCTAGGAAATGCACGGCAAGGCAAGGAAAGGGTAACGCAAGGCAAGGCACGGTGAGGCAAGGCAAGGCTAAGGCACGACAACGCAAGGCTAGGCAATGCACGGAAGGCAAGCAAAGAGTAACGGAAGGCAAGGAAGGCCAGGGAAAGCAAGGCAAGGCAAGGGTAACGGAAGGAACGGCACGGCAAGGGGAAACAAGGCTAAGGCACGACAACGCAAGCTAGCCAATGCACGGCAAGGCAAGGAAAGGGTAACGCAAGGCAAGGCACGATCAGGCGAGGCAAGGCTAATGCACGACAACGCAAGGCTAGGCAGTGCACGGCTAGGCAAGGAAAGGGTAACGGAAGGATAGGAAGGCAAGGCAAAGCAAGGCAAGGCAAGTGTAACAAACGGCACGGCACGGCAAGGGGAAACAAGGCTAAGGCACGACAACGCAAGCTAGGCAATGCACGGCAAGGCAAGGAAAGGGTAACGCAAGGCAAGGCACGGTCAGGCAAGGCAAGGCTAATGCACGACAACGCAAGGCTAGGCAGTGCACGGCTAGGCAAGGAACGAGTAACGGAAGGAATGGAAGGCAAGGCAAAAGAAGGCAAGGCAAGTGTAACAAAAGGGAGGGCATGGCAGGGGGAAACAAGGCGAAGGCACGACAACGCAAGCTAGGCAATGCACGGCAAGGCAAGGAAAGGGTAACGCAAGGAAAGGCAGGGCCAGGCGAGACAAGGCTAAGGCACGACAACGCACGTCTAGGCAATGCACGGCAAGGCAAGGAAAGGGTAACGCAAGGGAAGTCACGGTCAGGCGAGGCAAGGCTAAGGCACGACAACGCAAGGCTAGGCAATGCACGGCAAGGCAAGGAAAGAGTAACGGAATGTAAGGAATGCAAGGGAAAGCAAGGCAAGGCAAGAGTAGCGGAAGGAACGGCACGGCAAGGGGAAACAAGGCTAAGGCAAAACAACGCAAGCTCTGCAATGCACGGCAAGGCAAGGAAAGGGTAACGCAAGGCAAGGCACGGTCAGGAAATGCAAGGCAAATGCACGACAACGGAAGGCTAGGCAATGCACGGCAAGGCAAGGAAAGAGTAACGGAATGTAAGGAATGCAAGGGAAAGCAAGGCAAGGCAAGAGTAACGGAAGGAACGGCACGGCAAGGGGAAACAAGGCTAAGGCACGACAACGCAAGGCTAGGCAATGCACGGCAAGGCAAGGAAAGGGTAACGCAAGGCAAGGCACTGTCAGGCGAGGCAAGGCTAATGCACGACAACGCAAGGCTAGGCAAAGCAAGGCAAGGGAAGGAGAGGGTAACGCAAGGCCAGGCACGGTCAGTCGAGGTAAGGCTAATGCACGACAACGCAAGGCTTGGCAGTGCACGGCTAGGCAAGGAAAGCGTAACAGAAGGAAAGGAAGGCAAGGCAAAGCAATCCAAGGCAAGTGAAACAAAAGGCACGGCACGGTAAGGGGAAACAAGGCTAAGGCACGACAACGCAAGCTAGGCAATGCACGACAAGGCAAGGAAAGGGTAACGGAAGGCAAGGCACGGCCAGTCGAGGCAAGGCTAATGCACGACAACGCAAGGCTTGGCAGTGCACGGCTAGGCAAGGAAAGGGTAACGCAAGGGAAGTCACGGTGAGGCAAGGCAAGGTTAAGGCACGAAAACGCAAGGCTAGGCAATGCACGGAAGGCAAGCAAAGAGTAACGGAAGGCAAGAAAGGCAAGGGAAAGCAAGGCAAGGCAAGGGTAAGGGAAGGAACGGCACGTCAAGGGGAAACAAGGCTAAGGCACGACAACGCAAGCTAGGCAATGCACGGCAAGGCAAGGAAAGGGTAACGCAAGGCAAGGCACGGTCAGTCGAGGCAAGGCTAAGGCACGACAACGCAAGGCTAGGCAATGCACGGCTAGGCAAGGAAAGAGTAACAGAAGGAAAGGAAGGCAAGGCAAAGCAAGGCAAGGCAAGTGTAACAAAAGGCACGGCACGGCAAGGGGAAACAAGGGTAAGGCACGACAACGCAAGGTAGGCAATGCACGGCAAGGCAAGGAAAGGGTAACGCAAGGCAAGGCACGGTGAGGAAAGGAAAGGCTAATGCACAACAACGCACGTCTAGGCAATGCACGGCAAGGCAAGGAAAGGGTAACGCAAGGGAAGTCACGGTCAGGCGAGGCAAGGCTAAGGCACGACAACGCAAGGCTAGGCAATGCACGGCTAGGCAAGGAAAGAGTAACAGAAGGAAAGGAAGGCAAGGCAAAGCAAGGCAAGGCAAGTGTAACAAAAGGCACGGCACGGCAAGGGTTAACAAGTGTAAGGCACGACAACGCAAGGTAGGCAATGCACGGCAAGGCAAGGAAAGGGTAACGCAAGGCAAGGCACGGTGAGGCAAGGCAATGCTAATGCACAACAACGCACGTCTAGGCAATGTACGGCAAGGCAAGGAAAGGGTAACGCAAGGCAAGGATCTGTCAGGCGAGGCAAGGCTAAGGCACGACAACGCAAGGCTAGGCAATGCACGGAAGGTAAGCAAAGAGTAACGGAAGGCAAGGAAGGCAAGGGAAAGCAAGGCAAGTTAAGGGTAAGGTAAGGAACGACACGGCAAGGGGAAACAAGGCTAAGGCACGACAACGCAAGCTAGGCAATGCACGGCAAGGCAAGGAAAGGGTAACGCAAGGCAAGGCATGGTCAGGAAATGCAAGGCTAATGCACGACAACGGAAGGCTAGGCAATGCACGGCAAGGCAAGGAAAGAGTAACGGAATGTAACAAATGCAAGGGAAAGCAAGGCAAGGCAAGAGTAACGGAAGGAACGGCACGGCAAGGGGAAACAAGGCTAAGGCACGACAACGCAAGCTAGGCAAAGCACGGCAAGGCAAGGAAAGGGTAACGCAAGGCAAGGCACGGTGAGGCAAGGCAAGGCTAATGCACGATAACGCACGGCTAGGCAAAGCAAGGCAAGGGAAGGAGAGGTTAACGCAAAGCCAGGCACGGTCAGTCGAGGGAAGGCTAATGCACGACAACGCAAGGCTTGGCAGTGCACGGCTAGGCAACGAAAGCGTAACAGAAGGAAAGGAAGGCAAGGCAAAGCAAGGCAAGGCAAGTGTAACAAAAGGCACGGCACGGCAAGGGGAAACAAGGGTAAGGCACGACAACGCAAGGTAGGCAATGCACGGCAAGGCAAGGAAAGGGTAACGCAAGGCAAGGCACGGTGAGGCAAGGCAAGGCTAATACACGACAACGCACGGCTAGGCAATGCACGGCAAGGCAAGGAAAGGGTAACGCAAAGCAACGCACTGTCAGGCGAGGCAAGGCTAATGCACGACAACGCAAGGCTAGGCAATGCACGGAAGGTAAGCAAAGAGTAACGGAAGGCAAGGAAGGCAAGGGAAAGCAAGGCAAGTTAAGGGTAAGGGAAGGAACGGCACGGCAAGGGGAAAAAAGGCTAAGACACGACAACGCAAGCTAGGCAATGCACGGCAAGGCAAGGAAAGGGTAACGCAAGGCAAGGAACGGTCAGGCAAGGCAAGGCTAATGCACGACAACGCAAGGCTAGGCAATGCACGGCAAGGCAAGGAAAGAGTAACGGAAGGCAAGGAATGCAAGGGAAAGCAAGGCAAGGCAAGAGTAACGGAAGGAACGGCACGGCAAAGGGAAACAAGGCTAAGGCACGACAACGCAAGCTAGGCAATGCACGGCAAGGCAAGGAAAGGGTAACGCAAGGCAAGGCACGATCAGGCGAGGCAAGGCTAATGCACGACAACGCAAGGCTAGGCAGTGCACGGCTAGGCAAGGAAAGAGTAACGGAAGGATAGGAAGGCAAGGCAAAGCAAGGCAAGGCAAGTGTAACAAACGGCACGGCACGGCAAGGGGAAACAAGGCTAAGGCACGACAACGCAAGCTAGGCAATGCACGGCAAGGCAAGGAAAGGGTAACGCAAGGCAAGGCACGGTCAGTCGAGGCAAGGCTAATGCACGACAACGCAAGGCTTGGCAGTGCACGGCTAGGGAAGGAAAGCGTAACAGAAGGAAAGGAAGGCAAGGCAAAGCAATGCAAGGCAAGTGAAACAAAAGGCACGGCACGGCAAGGGGAAAAAAGGGTAAGGCACGACAACGCAAGCTAGGCAATGCACGGCAAGGCAAGGAAAGGGTAACTCAAGGCAAGGCACGGTGAGGCAAGGCAAGGCTAATGCACGACAACGCACGGCTAGGCAATGCACGGCAAGGCAAGGAAAGGGTAACGCAAGGCAAGGCACTGTCAGGCGAGGCAAGGCTAATGCACGACAACGCAAGGCTAGGCAATGCACGGAAGGTAAGCAAAGAGTAACGGAAGGCAAGGAAGGCAAGGGAAAGCAAGGCAAGTTAAGGGTAAGGGAAGGAACGGCACGGCAAGGGGAAACAGGGCTAAGGCATGACAACGCAAGCTAGGCAATGCACGGCAAGGCAAGGAAAGGGTAACGCAAGGCAAGGCACGGTCAGGCAAGGCAAGGCTAATGCACGACAACGCAAGGCTAGGCAATGCACGGCAAGGCAAGGAAAGAGTAACGGAATGCAAGGAATGCAAGGGAAAGCAAGGCAAGGCAAGAGTAACGGAAGGAACAGCACGGCAAGGGGAAGAAAGGCTAAGGCACGACAACGCAAGGCTAGGCAATGCACGGCAAGGCAAGGAAAGGGAAATGCAAGGCAAGGCACGGTGAGGCAAGGCAAGGCTAAGGCACGAAAACGCAAGGCTAGGCAATGCACGGAAGGCAAGCAAAGAGTAACGGAAGGCAAGGAAGGCAAGGGAAAGCAAGGCAAGGCAAGGGTAAGGGAAGGAACGGCACGGCAAGGGGAAACAAGGCTAAGGCACGACAACGCAAGCTGGGCAAAGCACGGCAAGGCAAGGAAAGGGTAACGCAAGGCAAGGCACGGTCAGGCAAGGCAAGGCTAATGCACGACAACGCAAGGCTAGGCAGTGCACGGCTAGGCAAGGAACGAGTAACAGAAGGAATGGAAGGCAAGGCAAAGCAAGGCAAGGCAAGTGTAACAAAAGGCACGGCACGGCAAGGGGAAACAAGGCTAAGGCACGACAACGCAAGCTAGGCAATGCACGGCAAGGCAAGGAAAGGGTAACGCAAGGCAAGGCACGGTCAGGCAAGGCAAGGCTAATGCACGACAACGCAAGGCTAGGCAGTGCACGGCTAGGCAAGGAACGAGTAACGGAAGGAATGGAAGGCACGGCAAAGCAAGGCAAGGCAAGTGTAACAAAAGGCACGGCACGGCAAGGGGAAACAAGGCTAAGGCACGACAACGCAAGCTAGGCAATGCACGGCAATGCAAGGAAAGGGTAACGCAAGGCAAGGCAGGGCCAGGCGAGACAAGGCTAAGGCACGACAACGCAAGGCTAGGCAATGCACGGCAAGGCAAGGAAAGGGTAATGCAAGGCAAGGCACGGTGAGGAAAGGCAAGGCTAATGCACAACAACGCACGTCTAGGCTATGCACGGCAAGGCAAGGAAAGGGTAACGCAAGGGAAGTCACGGTCAGGCGAGGCAAGGCTAAGGCACGACAACGCAAGGCTAGGCAATGCACGGCAAGGCAAGGAAAGAGTAACGGAATGTAAGGAATGCAAGGGAAAGCAAGGCAAGGCAAGAGTAACGGAAGGAACGGCACGGCAAGGGGAAACAAGGCTAAGGCAAAACAACGCAAGCTAGGCAATGCACGGCAAGGCAAGGAAAGGGTAACGCAAGGCAAGGCACGGTCAGGAAATGCAAGGCTAATGCACGACAACGGAAGGCTAGGCAATGCACGGCAAGGCAAGGAAAGAGTAACGGAAGGCAAGGAAGGCAAGGGAAAGCAAGGCAAGGCAAGAGTAACGGAGGGAACGGCACGGCAAGGGGAAACAAGGCTAAGGCACGACAACGCAAGGCTAGGCAATGCACGGCAAGGCAAGGAAAGGGTAACTCAAGGCAAGGCACGGTGAGGCAAGGCAAGGCTAATGCACGACAACGCACGGCTAGGCAATGCACGGCAAGGCAAGGAAAGGGTAACGCAAAGCAAGGCACTGTCAGGCGAGGCAAGGCTAATGCACGACAACGCAAGGCTAGGCAATGCACGGAAGGTAAGCAAAGAGTAACGGAAGGCAAGGAAGGCAAGGGAAAGCAAGGCAAGTTAAGGGTAAGGGAAGGAACGGCACGGCAAGGGGAAACAAGGCTAAGGCACGACAACGCAAGCTAGGCAATGCACGGCAAGGCAAGGAAAGTGTAACGCAAGGCAAGGCACGATCAGGCGAGGCAAGGCTAATGCACGACAACGCAAGGCTAGGCAGTGCACGGCTAGGCAAGGAAAGAGTAACGGAAGGATAGGAAGGCAAGGCAAAGCAAGGCAAGGCAAGTGTAACAAACGGCACGGCACGGCAAGGGGAAACAAGGCTAAGGCACGACAACGCAAGCTAGGCAATGCACGGCAAGGCAAGGAAAGGGTAACGCAAGGCAAGGCACGGTCAGGCAAGGCAAGGCTAATGCACGACAACGCAAGGCTAGGCAGTGCACGGCTAGGCAAGGAACGAGTAACGGAAGGAATGGAAGGCAAGGCAAAAGAAGGCAAGGCAAGTGTAACAAAAGGCACGGCACGGCAAGGGGAAACAAGGCTAAGGCACGACAACGCAAGCTAGGCAATGCACGGCAAGGCAAGGAAAGCGTAACGCAAGGCAAGGCAGGGTCAGGCGAGACAAGGCTAAGGCACGACAACGCAAGGCTAGGCAATGCACGGCAAGGCAAGGAAAGGGTAATGCAACGCAAGGCACGGTGAGGCAAGGCAAGTCTAATGCACAACAACGCACGTCTAGGCAATGCACGGCAAGGCAAGGAAAGGGTAACGCAAGGGAAGTCACGGTCAGGCGAGGCAAGGCTAATGCACGACAACGCAAGGCTAGGCAATGCACGGCAATGCAAGGAAAGAGTAACGGAATGTAAGGAATGCAAGGGAAAGCAAGGCAAGGCAAGAGTAACGGAAGGAACGGCACGGCAAGGGGAAACAAGGCTAAGGCAAAACAACGCAAGCTCTGCAATGCACGGCAAGGCAAGGAAAGGGTAACGCAAGGCAAGGCACGGTCAGGAAATGCAAGGCTAATGCACGACAACGGAAGGCTAGGCAATGCACGGCAAGGCAAGGAAAGAGTAACGGAATGTAAGGAATGCAAGGGAAAGCAAGGCAAGGCAAGAGTAACGGAAGGAACGGCACGGCAAGGGGAAACAAGGCTAAGGCACGACAACGCAAGGCTAGGCAAAGCACGGCAAGGCAAGGAAAGGGTAACGCAAGGCAAGGCACTGTCAGGCGAGGCAAGGCTAATGCACGACAACGCACGGCTAGGCAATGCACGGCAAGGCAAGGAAAGGGTAACGCAAAGCAAGGCACTGTCAGGCGAGGCAAGGCTAATGCACGACAACGCAAGGCTAGGCAATGCACGGAAGGTAAGCAAAGAGTAACGGAAGGCAAGGAAGGCAAGGGAAAGCAAGGCAAGTTAAGGGTAAGGGAAGGAACGGCACGGCAAGGGGAAACAGGGCTAAGGCATGAAAACGCAAACTAGGCAATGCACGGCAAGGCAAGGAAAGGGTAACGCAAGGCAAGGCACGGTCAGGCAAGGCAAGGATAATGCACGACAACGCAAGGCAAGTCAATGCACGGCAAGGCAAGGAAAGAGTAACGGAATGCAAGGAATGCAAGGGAAAGCAAGGCAAGGCAAGAGTAACGGAAGGAACAGCACGGCAAGGGGAAGCAAGGCTAAGGCACGACAACGCAAGGCTAGGCAATGCACGGCAAGGCAAGGAAAGGGTAACGCAAGGCAAGGCACGGTGAGGCAAGGCAAGGCTAAGGCACGAAAACGCAAGGTTAGGCAATGCACGGAAGGCAAGCAAAGAGCAACGGAAGGCAAGGAAGGCAAGGGAAAGCAAGGCAAGGCAAGGGTAAGGGAAGGAACGGCACGGCAAGGGGAAACAAGGCTAAGGCACGACAACGCAAGCTAGGCAATGCACGGCAAGGCAAGGAAAGGGTAACGCAAGGCAAGGCACGATCAGGCGAGGCAAGGCTAATGCACGACAACGCAAGGCTAGGCAGTGCACGGCTAGGCAAGGAAAGAGTAACGGAAGGATAGGAAGGCAAGGCAAAGCAAGGCAAGGCAAGTGTAACAACCGGCACGGCACGGCAAGGGGAAACAAGGCTAAGGCACGACAACGCAAGCTAGGCAATGCACGGCAAGGCAAGGAAAGGGTAACGCAAGGCAAGGCACGGTCAGGCAAGGCAAGGCTAATGCACGACAACGCAAGGCTAGGCAGTGCACGGCTAGGCAAGGAACGAGTAACGGAAGGAATGGAAGGCAAGGCAAAAGAAGGCAAGGCAAGTGTAACAAAAGGCACGGCACGGCAAGGGGAAACAAGGCTAAGGCACGATAACGCAAGCTAGGCAATGCACGGCAAGGCAAGGAAAGGGTAACGCAAGGCAAGGCACGGTCAGGCAAGGCAAGGCTAAGGCACGACAACGCAAGGCTAGGCAATGCACGGCAAGGCAAGGAAAGGGTAACGCAAGGCAAGGCACGGTCAGGCAAGGCTAAGGCAAGGCACGGTGAGGAAAGGCAAGGCTAATGCACAACAACGCACGTCTAGGCAATGCACGGCAAGGCAAGGAAAGGGTAACGCAAGGGAAGTCACGGTCAGGCAAGGCAAGGCTAAGGCACGACAACGCAAGGCTAGGCAATGCACGGCAAGGCAAGGAAAGAGTAACGGAATGTAAGGAATGCAAGGGAAAGCAAGGCAAGGCAAGAGTAACGGAAGGAACGGCACGGCAAGGGGAAACAAGGCTAAGGCAAAACAACGCAAGCTCTGCAATGCACGGCAAGGCAAGGAAAGGGTAACGCAAGGCAAGGCACGGTCAGGAAATGCAAGGCTAATGCACGACAACGGAAGGCTAGGCAATGCACGGCAAGGCAAGGAAAGAGTAACGGAATGTAAGGAATGCAAGGGAAAGCAAGGCAAGGCAAGAGTAACGGAAGGAACGTCACGGCAAGGGGAAACAAGGCTAAGGCACGACAACGCAAGCTAGGCAATGCACGGCAAGGCAAGGAAAGTGTAACGCAAGTCATGGCACGGTCGGTCGAGGCAAGGCTAATGCACGACAACGCAAGGCTTGGCAGTGCACGGCTAGACACGGAAAGAGAAACAGAAGGAAAGGAAGGCAAGGCAAAGCAATGCAAGGCAAGTGAAACAAAAGGCACGGCACGGCAAGGGGAAACAAGGGTAAGGCACGACAACGCAAGCTAGGCAATGCACGGCAAGGCAAGGAAAGGGTAACGCAAGGCAAGGCACGGTGAGGCAAGGCAAGGCTAATGCACAACAACGCACGGCTATGCAATGCACGGCAAGGCAAGGAAAGGGTAACGCAAGGGAAGTCACGGTCAGGCGAGGCAAGGCTAAGGGACGACAACGCAAGGCTAGGCAATGCAGGTAAGGCAAGCAAAGAGTAACGGAAGGCAAGAAAGGCAAGGGAAAGCAAGGCAAGGCAAGGGTAAGGGAAGGAACGGCTCGGCAAGGGGAAACAAGGCTAAGGTACGGCTACGCACGGCTAGGCAATGCACGGCAAGGCAAGGAAAGGGTAACGCAAGGCAAGGCACGGTGAGGCAAGGCAAGGCTAAGGCACGAAAACGCAAGGCTAGGCAATGCACGGAAGGCAAGCAAAGAGTAACGGAAGGCAAGGAAGGCAAGGGAAAGCAAGGCAAGGCAAGGGTAAGGGAAGGAACGGCACGGAAAGGGGAAACAAGGCTAAGGCACGACAACGCAAGCTAGGCAATGCACGGCAAGGCAAGGAAAGGGTAACGCAAGGCAAGGCACGGTCAGGCGAGGCAAGGCTAATGCACGACAACGCAAGTCTAGGCAGTGCACGGCTAGGCAAGGAAAGAGTAACAGAAGGAAAGGAAGGCAAGGCAAAGCAAGGCAAGGCAAGTGTAACAAAAGGCACGGCACGGCAAGGGGAAACAAGGGTAAGGCACGACAACGCAAGGTAGGCAATGCACGGCAAGGCAAGGAAAGGGTAACGCAAGGCAAGGCACGGTGAGGCAAGGCAAGGCTAATGCACAACAACGCACGTCTAGGCAATGCACGGCAAGGCAAGGAAAGGGTAACGCAAGGCAAGGCTCTGTCAGGCGAGGCAAGGCTAAGGCACGACAACGCAAGGCTAGGCAATGCACGGAAGGTAAGCAAAGAGTAACGGAAGGCAAGGAAGGCAAGGGAAAGCAAGGCAAGTTAAGGGTAAGGGAAGGAACGGCACGGCAAGGGGAAACAAGGCTAAGGCACGACAACGCAAGCTAGGCAATGCACGGCAAGGCAAGGAAAGGGTAACGCAAGGCAAGGCACGGTGAGGCAAGGCAAGGCTAATGCACGACAACGCACGGCTAGGCAAAGCAAGGCAAGGGAAGGAGAGGGTAACGCAAGGCCAGGCACGGTCAGTCGAGGGAAGGCTAATGCACGACAACGCAAGGCTTGGCAGTGCACGGCTAGGCAAGGAAAGCGTAAGAGAAGGAAAGGAAGGCAAGGCAAAGCAATGCAAGGCAAGTGAAACAAAAGGCACGGCACGGCAAGGGGAAACAAGGCTAAGGCACGACAACGCAAGCTAGGCAATGCACGGCAAGGCAAGGAAAGGGTAACGCAAGGCAAGGCACGGTCATTCGAGGCAAGGCTAATGCACGACAACGCAAGGCTAGGCAGTGCACGGCTAGGCAAGGAAAGAGTAACAGAAGGAAAGGAAGGCAAGGCAAAGCAAGGCAAGGCAAGTGTAACAAAAGGCACGGCACGGCAAGGGGAAACAAGGCTAAGGCACGACAACGCAAGCTAGGCAATGCACGGCAAGGCAAGGAAAGGGTAACGCAAGGCAAGGCTCTGTCAGGCGAGGCAAGGCTAAGGCACGACAACGCAAGGCTAGGCAATGCACGGAAGGTAAGCAAAGAGTAACGGAAGGCAAGGAAGGCAAGGGAAAGCAAGGCAAGTTAAGGGTAAGGTAAGGAACGGCACGGCAAGGGGAAACAAGGCTAAGGCACGACAACGCAAGCTAGGCAATGCACGGCAAGGCAAGGAAAGGGTAACGCAAGGCAAGGCACGGTCAGGAAATGCAAGGCTAATGCACGACAACGGAAGGCTAGGCAATGCACGGCAAAGCAAGGAAAGAGTAACGGAATGTAAGGAATGCAAGGGAAAGCAAGGCAAGGCAAGAGTAACGGAAGGAACGGCACGGCAAGGGGAAACAAGGCTAAGGCACGACAACGCAAGCTAGGCAATGCACGGCAAGGCAAGGAAAGGGTAACGCAAGGCAAGGCACGGTCAGGAAATGCAAGGCTAATGCACGACAACGCACGGCTAGGCAATGCACGGCAAGGCAAGGAAAGGGTAACGCAAGGCAAGGCACGGTGAGGCAAGGCAAGGCTAAGGCACGACAACGCACGGCTAGGCAATGCACGGCAAGGCAAGGAAAGGGTAACGCAAGGCAAGGCACTGTCAGGCGAGGCAAGGCTAATGCACGACAACGCAAGGCTAGGCAATGCACGGAAGGTAAGCAAAGAGTAACGGAAGGCAAGGAAGGCAAGGGAAAGCAAGGCAAGTTAAGGGTAAGGGAAGGAACGGCACGGCAAGGGGAAACAGGGCTAAGGCATGACAACGCAAGCTAGGCAATGCACGGCAAGGCAAGGAAAGGGTAACGCAAGGCAAGGCACGGTCAGGCAAGGCAAGGCTAATGCACGACAACGCAAGGCTAGGCAATGCACGGCAAGGCAAGGAAAGAGTAACAGAAGGCAAGGAAGGCAAGGGAAAGCAAGGCAAGGCAAGAGTAACGGAAGGAACGGCACGGCAATGGGAAGCAAGGCTAAGGCACGACAACGCAAGGCTAGGCAATGCACGGCAAGGCAAGGAAAGGGTAACGCAAGGCAAGGCACGGTGAGGCAAGGCAAGGCTAAGGCACGAAAACGCAAGGCTAGGCAATGCACGGAAGGCAAGCAAAGAGTAACGGAAGGCAAGGAAGGCAAGGGAAAGCAAGGCAAGGCAAGGGTAAGGGAAGGAACGGCACGGCAAGGGGAAACAAGGCTAAGGCACGACAACGCAAGGATTGGTAGTGCAAGGCTAGGCAAGGTAAGAGTAACAGAAGGAAAGGAAGGCAAGGCAAAGCAATGCAAGGCAAGTGAAACAAAAGGCACGGCACGGCAAGGGGAAACAAGGGTAAGGCACGACAACGCAAGCTAGGCAATGCACGGCAAGGTAAGGAAAGGGTAACGTAAGGCAAGGCACGGTGAGTCAAGGCAAGGCTAATGCACAACAACGCACGGCTAGGCAATGCACGGCAAGGCAAGGACAGGGTAACGCAAGCGAAGTCATGGTCAGGCGAAGCAAGGCTACGGCACCACAACGCAAGGCTAGGCAATGCACGGAAGGTAAGCAAAGAGTAACGGAAGGCAAGGAAGGCAAGTGAAAGCAAGGCAAGTCAAGAGTAAGGGAAGGAACGGCACGGCAAGGGGAAACAAGGCTAAGGCACGACAACGCAAGCTAGGCAATGCACGGCAAGGCAAGGAAAGGGTAACGCAAGGCAAGGCACGGTCAGGCAAGGCAAGGCTAATGCACGACAACGCAAACCTAGGAAGTGCACGGCTAGGCAAGGAACGAGTAACGGAAGGAATGGAAGGCAAGGCAAAGCAAGGCAAGGCAAGTGTAACAAAAGGCACGGCACGGCAAGGGGAAACAAGGCTAAGGCACGACAACGCAAGCTAGGCAATGCACGGAAAGGCAAGGAAAGGGTAACGCAAGGCAAGGCATGGTCAGGCGAGGCAAGGCTAAGGCACGACAACGCAAGGCTAGGCAATGCACGGAAGGCAAGCAAAGAGTAACGGAAGGCAAGGAATGCAAGGCAAAGCAAGGTAACGCAAGCAAGGCTATGGCAAGGTCAAAAAAAGGCTACGGCACGACAACGCAAGGCTACGCAATGCACGGAAGGCAAGCAAAGAGTAACGGAAGGCAAGGAAGGCAAGGCAAAGCAAGGCAACGCAAGCAAGGCTACGGCAAGGTGAAACAAGGCTAAGGCACGACAACGCACGGCTAGGCAATGCACGGCAAGGCAAGGAAAGGGTAACGCAAGGCAAGGCACGGTGAGGAAAGGCAAGGCTAATGCACAACAACGCACGTCTAGGCAATGCACGGCAAGGCAAGGAAAGGGTAACGCAAGGGAAGTCACGGTCAGGCGAGGCAAGGCTAATGCACGACAACGCAAGGCTAGGCAATGCACGGCTAGGCAAGGAAAGAGTAACGGAAGGAAAGGAAGGCAAGGCAAAGCAAGGCAAGGCAAGTGTAACAAAAGGCACGGCACGGCAAGGGGAAACAAGGCTAAGGCACGACAACGCAAGGCTAGGCAAAGCACGGCAAGGCAAGGAAAGGGTAACGCAAGGCAAGGCACGGTGAGGCAATTCAAGGCTAAGGCACGAAAACGCAAGGCTAGGCAATGCACGGAAGGCAAGCAAAGAGTAACGGAAGGCAAGAAAGGCAAGGGAAAGCAAGGCAAGGCAAGGGTAACGGAAGGAACGGCACGGCAAGGGGAAACAAGGCTAAGGCACGACAACGCAAGGCTAGGCAAAGCAAGGCAAGGCAAGGAAAGGGTAACGCAAGGCAAGGCTCTGTCAGGCGAGGCAAGGCTAAGGCACGACAACGCAAGGCTAGGCAATGCACGGAAGGTAAGCAAAGAGCAACGGAAGGCAAGGAAGGCAAGGGAAAGCAAGGCAAGTTAAGGGTAAGGGAAGGAACGGCACGGCAAGGGGAAACAAGGCTAAGGCACGACAACGCAAGCTAGGCAATGCACGGCAAGGCAAGGAAAGGGTAACGCAAGGCAAGGCACGGTCAGGAAATGCAAGGCTAATGCACGACAACGGAAGGCTAGGCAATGCACGGCAAGGCAAGGAAAGAGTAACGGAAGGACCGGCACGGCAAGGGGAAACAAGGCTAAGGCACGACAACGCAAGGCTAGGCAAAGCACGGCAAGGCAAGGAAAGGGTAACGCAAGGCAAGGCACGGTGAGGCAAGGCAAGGCTAATGCACGACAACGCACGGCTAGGCAAAGCAAGGCAAGGGAAAGAGAGGGTAACGCAAGGCAAGGCACTGTCAAGCGAGGCAAGGCTAAGGCACGACAACGCAAGGCTAGGCAATGCACGGAAGGTAAGCAAAGAGTAACGGAAGGCAAGGAAGGCAAGGGAAAGCAAGGCAAGTTAAGAGTAAGGGAAGGAACGCCACGGCAAGGGGAAACAAGGCTAAGGCACGAAAACGCAAGCTAGGCAAAGCACGGCAAGGCAAGGAAAGGGTAACGCAAGGCAAGGCACGGTCAGGCAAGGCACGGCTAATGCACGACAACGCAAGGCTAGGCAGTGCACGGCTGGGCAAGGAACGAGTAACGGAAGGAATGGAAGGCAAGGCAAAGCAAGGCAAGGCAAGTGTAACAAAAGGCACGGCACGGCAAGGGGAAACAAGGCTAAGGCACGACAACGCAAGCTAGGCAATGCACGGCAAGGCAAGGAAAGGGTAACTCAAGGCAAGGCACGGTGAGGCAAGGCAAGGCTAATGCACGACAACGCACGGCTAGGCAATGCACGGCAAGGCAAGGAAAGGGTAACGCAAAGCAACGCACTGTCAGGCGAGGCAAGGCTAATGCACGACAACGCAAGGCTAGGCAATGCACGGAAGGTAAGCAATGAGTAACGTAAGGCAAGGAAGGCAAGGGAAAGCAAGGCAAGTTAAGGGTAAGGGAAGGAACGGCACGGCAAGGGGAAACAGGGCTAAGGCATGAAAACGCAAGCTAGGCAATGCACGGCAAGGCAAGGAAAGGGTAACGCAAGGCAAGGCACGGTCAGGCAAGGCAAGGATAATGCACGACAATGCAAGGCAAGTCAATGCACGGCAAGGCAAGGAAAGAGTAACGGAATGCAAGGAATGCAAGGGAAAGCAAGGCAAGGCAAGAGTAACGGAAGGAACAGCACGGCAAGGGGAAGCAAGGCTAAGGCACGACAACGCAAGGCTAGGCAATGCACGGCAAGGCAAGGAAAGGGTAACGCAAGGCAAGGCACGGTGAGGCAAGGCAAGGCTAAGGCACGAAAACGCAAGGCTAGGCAATGCACGGAAGGCAAGCAAAGAGTAACGGAAGGCAAGGAAGGCAAGGGAAAGCAAGGCAAGGCAAGGGTAAGGGAAGGAACGGCACGGCAAGGGGAAACAAGGCTAAGGCACGACAACGCAAGCTAGGCAATGCACGGCAAGGCAAGGAAAGGGTAACGCAAGGAAAGGCACGATCAGGCGAGGCAAGGCTAATGCACGACAACGCAAGGCTAGGCAGTGCACGGCTAGGCAAGGAAAGAGTAACGGAAGGATAGGAAGGCAAGGCAAAGCAAGGCAAGGCAAGTGTAACAAACGGCACGGCACGGCAAGGGGAAACAAGGCTAAGGCACGACAACGCAAGCTAGGCAATGCACGGCAAGGCAAGGAAAGGGTAACGCAAGGCAAGGCACGGTCAGGCAAGGCAAGGCTAATGCACGACAACGCAAGGCTAGGCAGTGCACGGCTAGGCAAGGAACGAGTAACGGAAGGAATGGAAGGCAAGGCAAAAGAAGGCAAGGCAAGTGTAACAAAAGGCACGGCACGGCAAGGGGAAACAAGGCTAAGGCACGATAACGCAAGCTAGGAAATGCACGGCAAGGCAAGGAAAGGGTAACGCAAGGCAAGGCAGGGCCAGGCGAGACAAGGCTAAGGCACGACAACGCAAGGCTAGGCAATGCACGGCAAGGCAAGGAAAGGGTAATGCAAGGCAAGGCACGGTGAGGAAAGGCAAGGCTAATGCACAACAATGCACGTCTAGGCAATGCACGGCAAGGCAAGGAAAGGGTAACGCAAGGGAAGTCACAGTCAGGCGAGGCAAGGCTAAGGCACGACAACGCAAGGCTAGGCAATGCACGGCAAGGCAAGGAAAGAGTAACGGAATGTAAGGAATGCAAGGGAAAGCAAGGCAAGGCAAGAGTAACGGAAGGAACGGCACGGCAAGGGGAAACAAGGCTAAGGCAAAACAACGCAAGCTCTGCAATGCACGGCAAGGCAAGGAAAGGGTAACGCAAGGCAAGGCACGGTCAGGAAATGCAAGGCTAATGCACGACAACGGAAGGCTAGGCAATGCACGGCAAGGCAAGGAAAGAGTAACGGAATGTAAGGAATGCAAGGGAAAGCAAGGCAAGGCAAGAGTAACGGAAGGAACGTCACGGCAAGGGGAAACAAGGCTAAGGCACGACAACGCAAGCTAGGCAATGCACGGCAAGGCAAGGAAAGGGTAACGCAAAGCAACGCACTGTCAGGCGAGGCAAGGCTAATGCACGACAACGCAAGGCTAGGCAATGCACGGAAGGTAAGCAATGAGTAACGTAAGGCAAGGAAGGCAAGGGAAAGCAAGGCAAGTTAAGGGTAAGGGAAGGAACGGCACGGCAAGGGGAAACAGGGCTAAGGCATGAAAACGCAAGCTAGGCAATGCACGGCAAGGCAAGGAAAGGGTAACGCAAGGCAAGGCACGGTCAGGCAAGGCAAGGATAATGCACGACAATGCAAGGCAAGTCAATGCACGGCAAGGCAAGGAAAGAGTAACGGAATGCAAGGAATGCAAGGGAAAGCAAGGCAAGGCAAGAGTAACGGAAGGAACAGCACGGCAAGGGGAAGCAAGGCTAAGGCACGACAACGCAAGGCTAGGCAATGCACGGCAAGGCAAGGAAAGGGTAACGCAAGGCAAGGCACGGTGAGGCAAGGCAAGGCTAAGGCACGAAAACGCAAGGCTAGGCAATGCACGGAAGGCAAGCAAAGAGTAACGGAAGGCAAGGAAGGCAAGGGAAAGCAAGGCAAGGCAAGGGTAAGGGAAGGAACGGCACGGCAAGGGGAAACAAGGCTAAGGCACGACAACGCAAGCTAGGCAATGCACGGCAAGGCAAGGAAAGGGTAACGCAAGGAAAGGCACGATCAGGCGAGGCAAGGCTAATGCACGACAACGCAAGGCTAGGCAGTGCACGGCTAGGCAAGGAAAGAGTAACGGAAGGATAGGAAGGCAAGGCAAAGCAAGGCAAGGCAAGTGTAACAAACGGCACGGCACGGCAAGGGGAAACAAGGCTAAGGCACGACAACGCAAGCTAGGCAATGCACGGCAAGGCAAGGAAAGGGTAACGCAAGGCAAGGCACGGTCAGGCAAGGCAAGGCTAATGCACGACAACGCAAGGCTAGGCAGTGCACGGCTAGGCAAGGAACGAGTAACGGAAGGAATGGAAGGCAAGGCAAAAGAAGGCAAGGCAAGTGTAACAAAAGGCACGGCACGGCAAGGGGAAACAAGGCTAAGGCACGATAACGCAAGCTAGGCAATGCACGGCAAGGCAAGGAAAGGGTAACGCAAGGCAAGGCAGGGCCAGGCGAGACAAGGCTAAGGCACGACAACGCAAGGCTAGGCAATGCACGGCAAGGCAAGGAAAGGGTAATGCAAGGCAAGGCACGGTGAGGAAAGGCAAGGCTAATGCACAACAATGCACGTCTAGGCAATGCACGGCAAGGCAAGGAAAGGGTAACGCAAGGGAAGTCACGGTCAGGCGAGGCAAGGCTAAGGCACGACAACGCAAGGCTAGGCAATGCACGGCAAGGCAAGGAAAGAGTAACGGAATGTAAGGAATGCAAGGGAAAGCAAGGCAAGGCAAGAGTAACGGAAGGAACGGCACGGCAAGGGGAAACAAGGCTAAGGCAAAACAACGCAAGCTCTGCAATGCACGGCAAGGCAAGGAAAGGGTAACGCAAGGCAAGGCACGGTCAGGAAATGCAAGGCTAATGCACGACAACGGAAGGCTAGGCAATGCACGGCAAGGCAAGGAAAGAGTAACGGAATGTAAGGAATGCAAGGGAAAGCAAGGCAAGGCAAGAGTAACGGAAGGAACGTCACGGCAAGGGGAAACAAGGCTAAGGCACGACAACGCAAGCTAGGCAATGCACGGCAAGGCAAGGAAAGTGTAACGCAAGTCATGGCACGGTCAGTCGAGGCAAGGCTAATGCACGACAACGCAAGGCTTGGCAGTGCACGGCTAGGCACGGAAAGAGAAACAGAAGGAAAGGAAGGCAAGGCAAAGCAATGCAAGGCAAGTGAAACAAAAGGCACGACACGGCAAGGGGAAACAAGGGTAAGGCACGACAACGCAAGCTAGGCAATGCACGGCAAGGCAAGGAAAGGGTAACGGAAGGCAAGGCTAAGGCACGACAACGCAAGGCTATGCAATGCACGGCAAGGCAAGGAAAGGGTAACGCAAACGAAGTCACGGTCAGGCGAGGCAAGGCTAAGGGACGACAACGCAAGGCTAGGCAATGCAGGTAAGGCAAGCAAAGAGTAACGGAAGGCAAGAAAGGCAAGGGAAAGCAAGGCAAGGCAAGGGTAAGGGAAGGAACGGCACGGCAAGGGGAAACAAGGCTAAGGCACGGCTACGCACGGCTAGGCAATGCACGGCAAGGCAAGGAAAGGGTAACGCAAGGCAAGGCACGGTGAGGCAAGGCAAGGCTAAGGCACGAAAACGCAAGGCTAGGCAATGCACGGAAGGCAAGCAAAGAGTAACGGAAAGCAAGAAAGGCAAGGGAAAGCAAGGCAAGGCAAGGGTAAGGGAAGGAACGGCACGGAAAGGGGAAACAAGGCTAAGGCACGACAACGCAAGCTAGGCAATGCACGGCAAGGCAAGGAAAGGGTAACGCAAGGCAAGGCACGGTGAGGCAAGGCAAGGCTAAGGCACGAAAACGCAAGGCTAGGCAATGCACGGAAGGCAAGCAAAGAGTAACGGAAGGCAAGAAAGGCAAGGGAAAGCAAGGCAAGGCAAGGGTAACGGAAGGAACGGCACGGCAAGGGGAAACAAGGCTAAGGCACGACAACGCAAGGCTAGGCAATGCACGGCAAGGCAAGGAAAGGGTAACGCAAGGCAAGGCTCTGTCAGGCGAGGCAAGGCTAAGGCACGACAACGCAAGGCTAGGCAATGCACGGAAGGTAAGCAAAGAGTAACGGAAGGCAAGGAAGGCAAGGGAAAGCAAGGCAAGTTAAGGGTAAGGGAAGGAACGGCACGGCAAGGGGAAACAAGGCTAAGGCACGACAACGCAAGCTAGGCAATGCACGGCAAGGCAAGGAAAGGGTAACGCAAGGCAAGGCACGGTCAGGAAATGCAAGGCTAATGCACGACAACGGAAGGCTAGGCAATGCACGGCAAGGCAAGGAAAGAGTAACGGAAGGACCGGCACGGCAAGGGGAAACAAGGCTAAGGCACGACAACGCAAGGCTAGGCAATGCACGGCAAGGCAAGGAAAGGGTAACGCAAGGCAAGGTACGGTGAGGCAAGGCAAGGCTAATGCACGACAACGCACGGCTAGGCAAAGTAAGGCAAGGGAAGGAGAGGGTAACGCAAGGCAAGGCACGGTCAAGCGAGGCAAGGCTAAGGCACGACAACGCAAGGCTAGGCAATGCACGGAAGGTAAGCAAAGAGTAACGGAAGGCAAGGAAGTCAAGGGAAAGCAAGGCAAGTTAAGAGTAAGGGAAGGAACGCCACGGCAAGGGGAAACAAGGCTAAGGCACGAAAACGCAAGCTAGGCAAAGCACGGCAAGGCAAGGAAAGGGTAACGCAAGGCAAGGCACGGTCAGGCAAGGCACGGCTAATGCACGACAACGCAAGGCTAGGCAGTGCACGGCTGGGCAAGGAACGAGTAACGGAAGGAATGGAAGGCAAGGCAAAGCAAGGCAAGGCAAGTGTAACAAAAGGCACGGCACGGCAAGGGGAAACAAGGCTAAGGCACGACAACGCAAGCTAGGCAATGCACGGCAAGGCAAGGAAAGGGTAACTCAAGGCAAGGCACGGTGAGGCAAGGCAAGGCTAATGCACGACAACGCACGGCTAGGCAATGCACGGCAAGGCAAGGAAAGGGTAACGCAAAGCAACGCACTGTCAGGCGAGGCAAGGCTAATGCACGACAACGCAAGGCTAGGCAATGCACGGAAGGTAAGCAATGAGTAACGTAAGGCAAGGAAGGCAAGGGAAAGCAAGGCAAGTTAAGGGTAAGGGAAGGAACGGCACGGCAAGGGGAAACAGGGCTAAGGCATGAAAACGCAAGCTAGGCAATGCACGGCAAGGCAAGGAAAGGGTAACGCAAGGCAAGGCACGGTCAGGCAAGGCAAGGATAATGCACGACAATGCAAGGCAAGTCAATGCACGGCAAGGCAAGGAAAGAGTAACGGAATGCAAGGAATGCAAGGGAAAGCAAGGCAAGGCAAGAGTAACGGAAGGAACAGCACGGCAAGGGGAAGCAAGGCTAAGGCACGACAACGCAAGGCTAGGCAATGCACGGCAAGGCAAGGAAAGGGTAACGCAAGGCAAGGCACGGTGAGGCAAGGCAAGGCTAAGGCACGAAAACGCAAGGCTAGGCAATGCACGGAAGGCAAGCAAAGAGTAACGGAAGGCAAGGAAGGCAAGGGAAAGCAAGGCAAGGCAAGGGTAAGGGAAGGAACGGCACGGCAAGGGGAAACAAGGCTAAGGCACGACAACGCAAGCTAGGCAATGCACGGCAAGGCAAGGAAAGGGTAACGCAAGGAAAGGCACGATCAGGCGAGGCAAGGCTAATGCACGACAACGCAAGGCTAGGCAGTGCACGGCTAGGCAAGGAAAGAGTAACGGAAGGATAGGAAGGCAAGGCAAAGCAAGGCAAGGCAAGTGTAACAAACGGCACGGCACGGCAAGGGGAAACAAGGCTAAGGCACGACAACGCAAGCTAGGCAATGCACGGCAAGGCAAGGAAAGGGTAACGCAAGGCAAGGCACGGTCAGGCAAGGCAAGGCTAATGCACGACAACGCAAGGCTAGGCAGTGCACGGCTAGGCAAGGAACGAGTAACGGAAGGAATGGAAGGCAAGGCAAAAGAAGGCAAGGCAAGTGTAACAAAAGGCACGGCACGGCAAGGGGAAACAAGGCTAAGGCACGATAACGCAAGCTAGGAAATGCACGGCAAGGCAAGGAAAGGGTAACGCAAGGCAAGGCAGGGCCAGGCGAGACAAGGCTAAGGCACGACAACGCAAGGCTAGGCAATGCACGGCAAGGCAAGGAAAGGGTAATGCAAGGCAAGGCACGGTGAGGAAAGGCAAGGCTAATGCACAACAATGCACGTCTAGGCAATGCACGGCAAGGCAAGGAAAGGGTAACGCAAGGGAAGTCACAGTCAGGCGAGGCAAGGCTAAGGCACGACAACGCAAGGCTAGGCAATGCACGGCAAGGCAAGGAAAGAGTAACGGAATGTAAGGAATGCAAGGGAAAGCAAGGCAAGGCAAGAGTAACGGAAGGAACGGCACGGCAAGGGGAAACAAGGCTAAGGCAAAACAACGCAAGCTCTGCAATGCACGGCAAGGCAAGGAAAGGGTAACGCAAGGCAAGGCACGGTCAGGAAATGCAAGGCTAATGCACGACAACGGAAGGCTAGGCAATGCACGGCAAGGCAAGGAAAGAGTAACGGAATGTAAGGAATGCAAGGGAAAGCAAGGCAAGGCAAGAGTAACGGAAGGAACGTCACGGCAAGGGGAAACAAGGCTAAGGCACGACAACGCAAGCTAGGCAATGCACGGCAAGGCAAGGAAAGGGTAACGCAAAGCAACGCACTGTCAGGCGAGGCAAGGCTAATGCACGACAACGCAAGGCTAGGCAATGCACGGAAGGTAAGCAATGAGTAACGTAAGGCAAGGAAGGCAAGGGAAAGCAAGGCAAGTTAAGGGTAAGGGAAGGAACGGCACGGCAAGGGGAAACAGGGCTAAGGCATGAAAACGCAAGCTAGGCAATGCACGGCAAGGCAAGGAAAGGGTAACGCAAGGCAAGGCACGGTCAGGCAAGGCAAGGATAATGCACGACAATGCAAGGCAAGTCAATGCACGGCAAGGCAAGGAAAGAGTAACGGAATGCAAGGAATGCAAGGGAAAGCAAGGCAAGGCAAGAGTAACGGAAGGAACAGCACGGCAAGGGGAAGCAAGGCTAAGGCACGACAACGCAAGGCTAGGCAATGCACGGCAAGGCAAGGAAAGGGTAACGCAAGGCAAGGCACGGTGAGGCAAGGCAAGGCTAAGGCACGAAAACGCAAGGCTAGGCAATGCACGGAAGGCAAGCAAAGAGTAACGGAAGGCAAGGAAGGCAAGGGAAAGCAAGGCAAGGCAAGGGTAAGGGAAGGAACGGCACGGCAAGGGGAAACAAGGCTAAGGCACGACAACGCAAGCTAGGCAATGCACGGCAAGGCAAGGAAAGGGTAACGCAAGGAAAGGCACGATCAGGCGAGGCAAGGCTAATGCACGACAACGCAAGGCTAGGCAGTGCACGGCTAGGCAAGGAAAGAGTAACGGAAGGATAGGAAGGCAAGGCAAAGCAAGGCAAGGCAAGTGTAACAAACGGCACGGCACGGCAAGGGGAAACAAGGCTAAGGCACGACAACGCAAGCTAGGCAATGCACGGCAAGGCAAGGAAAGGGTAACGCAAGGCAAGGCACGGTCAGGCAAGGCAAGGCTAATGCACGACAACGCAAGGCTAGGCAGTGCACGGCTAGGCAAGGAACGAGTAACGGAAGGAATGGAAGGCAAGGCAAAAGAAGGCAAGGCAAGTGTAACAAAAGGCACGGCACGGCAAGGGGAAACAAGGCTAAGGCACGATAACGCAAGCTAGGCAATGCACGGCAAGGCAAGGAAAGGGTAACGCAAGGCAAGGCAGGGCCAGGCGAGACAAGGCTAAGGCACGACAACGCAAGGCTAGGCAATGCACGGCAAGGCAAGGAAAGGGTAATGCAAGGCAAGGCACGGTGAGGAAAGGCAAGGCTAATGCACAACAATGCACGTCTAGGCAATGCACGGCAAGGCAAGGAAAGGGTAACGCAAGGGAAGTCACGGTCAGGCGAGGCAAGGCTAAGGCACGACAACGCAAGGCTAGGCAATGCACGGCAAGGCAAGGAAAGAGTAACGGAATGTAAGGAATGCAAGGGAAAGCAAGGCAAGGCAAGAGTAACGGAAGGAACGGCACGGCAAGGGGAAACAAGGCTAAGGCAAAACAACGCAAGCTCTGCAATGCACGGCAAGGCAAGGAAAGGGTAACGCAAGGCAAGGCACGGTCAGGAAATGCAAGGCTAATGCACGACAACGGAAGGCTAGGCAATGCACGGCAAGGCAAGGAAAGAGTAACGGAATGTAAGGAATGCAAGGGAAAGCAAGGCAAGGCAAGAGTAACGGAAGGAACGTCACGGCAAGGGGAAACAAGGCTAAGGCACGACAACGCAAGCTAGGCAATGCACGGCAAGGCAAGGAAAGTGTAACGCAAGTCATGGCACGGTCGGTCGAGGCAAGGCTAATGCACGACAACGCAAGGCTTGGCAGTGCACGGCTAGGCACGGAAAGAGAAACAGAAGGAAAGGAAGGCAAGGCAAAGCAATGCAAGGCAAGTGAAACAAAAGGCACGACACGGCAAGGGGAAACAAGGGTAAGGCACGACAACGCAAGCTAGGCAATGCACGGCAAGGCAAGGAAAGGGTAACGCAAGGCAAGGCACGGTGAGGCAAGGCAAGGCTAATGCACAACAACGCACGGCTATGCAATGCACGGCAAGGCAAGGAAAGGGTAACGCAAACGAAGTCACGGTCAGGCGAGGCAAGGCTAAGGCACGACAACGCAAGGCTAGGCAATGCAGGTAAGGCAAGCAAAGAGTAACGGAAGGCAAGGAAGGCAAGGGAAAGCAAGGCAAGGCAAGGGTAAGGGAAGGAACGGCACGGCAAGGGGAAACAAGGCTAAGGCACGGCAACGCACGGCTAGGCAATGCACGGCAAGGCAAGGAAAGGGTAACGCAAGGCAAGGCACGGTGAGGCTAGGCAAGGCTAATGCACGAAAACGCAAGGGTAGGCAATGCACGGAAGGCAAGCAAAGAGTAACGGAAGGCAAGGAAGGCAAGGGAAAGCAAGGCAAGGCAAGGGTAAGGGAAGGAACGGCACGGAAAGGGGAAACAAGGCTAAGGCACGACAACGCAAGCTAGGCAATGCACGGCAAGGCAAGGAAAGGGTAACGCAAGGCAAGGCACGGTCAGTCGAGGCAAGGCTAAGGCACGACAACGCAAGCTAGGCAATGCACGGCTAGGCAAGGAAAGAGTAACAGAAGGAAAGGAAGGCAAGGCAAAGCAAGGCAAGGCAAGTGTAACAAAAGGCACGGCACGGCAAGGGGAAACAAGGGTAAGGCACGACAACGCAAGGTAGGCAATGCACGGCAAGGCAAGGAAAGGGTAACGCAAGGCAAGGCACGGTGAGGCAAGGCAAGGCTAATGCACAACAACGCACGTCTAGGCAATGCACGGCAAGGCAAGGAAAGGGTAACGCAAGGCAAGGCTCTGTCAGGCGAGGCAAGGCTAAGGCACGACAACGCAAGGCTAGGCAATGCACGGAAGGTAAGCAAAGAGTAACGGAAGGCAAGGAAGGCAAGGGAAAGCAAGGCAAGTTAAGGGTAAGGGAAGGAACGGCACGGCAAGGGGAAACAAGGCTAAGGCACGACAACGCAAGCTAGGCAATACACGGCAAGGCAAGGAAAGGGTAACGCAAGGCAAGGCACGGTGAGGCAAGGCAAGGCTAATGCACGACAACGCACGGCTAGGCAAAGCAAGGCAAGGGAAGGAGAGGTTAACGCAAGGCCAGGCACGGTCAGTCGAGGGAAGGCTAATGCTCGACAACGCAAGGCTTGGCAGTGCACGGCTAGGCAAGGAAAGCGTAACAGAAGGAAAGGAAGGCAAGGCAAAGCAATGCAAGGCAAGTGAAACAAAAGGCACGGCACGGCAAGGGGAAACAAGGCTAAGGCACGACAACGCAAGCTAGGCAATGCACGGCAAGGCAAGGAAAGGGTAACGCAAGGCAAGGCACGGTCAGTCGAGGCAAGGCTAATGCACGACAACCGCAAGGCTTGGCAGTGCACGGCTAGGCAAGGAAAGCGTAACAGAAGGAAAGGAAGGAAAGGCAAAGCAATGCAAGGCAAGTGAAACAAAAGGCACGGCACGGCAAGGGGAAACAAGGGTAAGGCACGACAACGCAAGCTAGGCAATGCACGGCAAGGCAAGGAAAGGGTAACGCAAGGCAAGGCTCTGTCAGGCGAGGCAAGGCTAAGGCACGACAACGCAAGGCTAGGCAATGCACGGAAGGTAAGCAAAGAGTAACGGAAGGCAAGGAAGGCAAGGGAAAGCAAGGCAAGTCAAGAGTAAGGGAAGGAACGGCACGGCAAGGGGAAACAAGGCTAAGGCACGACAACGCAAGCTAGGCAAAGCACGGCAAGGCAAGGAAAGGGTAACGCAAGGCAAGGCACGGTCAGGCAAGGCAAGGCTAATGCACGACAACGCAAAGCTAGGCAGTGCACGGCTAGGCAAGGAACGAGTAACGGAAGGAATGGAAGGCAAGGCAAAGCAAGGCAAGGCAAGTGTAACAAAAGGCACGGCACGGCAAGGGGAAACAAGGCTAAGGCACGACAACGCAAGCTAGGCAATGCACGGAAAGGCAAGGAAAGGGTAACGCAAGGCAAGGCAGGGTCAGGCGAGACAAGGCTAAGGCACGACAACGCAAGGCTAGGCAATGCACGGAAGGCAAGCAAAGAGTAACGGAAGGCAAGGAATGCAAGGCAAAGCAAGGTAACGCAAGCAAGGCTATGGCAAGGTCAGAAAAAGGCTACGGCACGACAACGCAAGGCTACGCAATGCACGGAAGGCAAGCAAAGAGTAACGGAAGGCAAGGAAGGCAAGGCAAAGCAAGGCAACGCAAGCAAGGCTACGGCAAGGTGAAACAAGGCTAAGGCACGACAACGCACGGCTAGGCAATGCACGGCAAGGCAAGGAAAGGGTAACGCAAGGCAAGGCACGGTGAGGAAAGGCAAGGCTAATGCACAACAACGCACGTCTAGGCAATGCACGGCAAGGCAAGGAAAGGGTAACGCAAGGGAAGTCACGGTCAGGCGAGGCAACGCTAATGCACGACAACGCAAGGCTAGGCAATGCACGGCTAGGCAAGGAAAGAGTAACGGAAGGAAAGGAAGGCAAGGCAAAGCAAGGCAAGGCAAGAGTAACGGAAGGAACGGCACGGCAAGGGGAAACAAGGCTAAGGCACGACAACGCAAGGATAGGCAAAGCACGGCAAGGCAAGGAAAGGGTAACGCAAGGCAAGGCACGGTGAGGCAAGGCAAGGCTAAGGCACGACAACGCAAGGCTAGGCAATGCACGGAAGGCAAGCAAAGAGTAACGGAAGGCAAGAAAGGCAAGGGAAAGCAAGGCAAGGCAAGGGTAACGGAAGGAACGGCACGGCAAGGGGAAACAAGGCTAAGGCACGACAACGCAAGCTAGGCAATGCACGGCAAGGCAAGGAAAGGGTAACGCAAGGCAAGGCACGGTCAGGAAATGCAAGGCTAATGCACGACAACGGAAGGCTAGGCAATGCACGGCAAGGCAAGGAAAGAGTAACGGAATGTAAGGAATGCAAGGGAAAGCAAGGCAAGTCAAGAGTAACGGAAGGAACGGCACGGCAAGGGGAAACAAGGCTAAGGCACGACAACGCAAGGCTAGGCAAAGCACGGCAAGGCAAGGAAAGGGTAACGCAAGGCAAGGCACGGTGAGGCAAGGCAAGGCTAATGCACGACAACGCACGGCTAGGCAAAGCAAGGCAAGGGAAGGAGAGGGTAACGCAAGGCAAGGCACGGTCAAGCGAGGCAAGGCTAAGGCACGACAACGCAAGGCTAGGCAATGCACGGAAGGTAAGCAAAGAGTAACGGAAGGCAAGGAAGGCAAGGGAAAGCAAGGCAAGTTAAGAGTAAGGGAAGGAACGCCACGGCAAGGGGAAACAAGGCTAAGGCACGAAAACGCAAGCTAGGCAAAGCACGGCAAGGCAAGGAAAGGGTAACGCAAGGCAAGGCACGGTCAGGCAAGGCACGGCTAATGCACGACAACGCAAGGCTAGGCAGTGCACGGCTGGGCAAGGAACGAGTAACGGAAGGAATGGAAGGCAAGGCAAAGCAAGGCAAGGCAAGTGTAACAAAAGGCACGGCACGGCAAGGGGAAACAAGGCTAAGGTACCACAATGCACGGCAAGGCAAGGAAAGGGTAACGCAAGGCAAGGCACGGTGAGGCAAGGCAAGGCTAATGCACGACAACGCACGGCTAGGCAATGCACGGCAAGGCAATGAAAGGGTAACGCAAGGCAAGGCACTGTCAGGCGAGGCAAGGCTAATGCACGACAACGCAAGGCTAGGCAATGCACGGAAGGTAAGCAAAGAGTAACGTAAGGCAAGGAAGGCAAGGGAAAGCAAGGCAAGTTAAGGGTAAGGGAAGGAACGGCACGGCAAGGGGAAACAGGGCTAAGGCATGAAAACGCAAGCTAGGCAATGCACGGCAAGGCAAGGAAAGGGTAACGCAAGGCAAGGCACGGTCAGGCAAGGCAAGGATAATGCACGACAATGCAAGGCAAGTCAATGCACGGCAAGGCAAGGAAAGAGTAACGGAATGCAAGGAATGCAAGGGAAAGCAAGGCAAGGCAAGAGTAACGGAAGGAACAGCACGGCAAGGGGAAACAAGGCTAAGGCACGACAACGCAAGGCTAGGCAATGCACGGCAAGGCAAGGAAAGGGTAACGCAAGGCAAGGCACGGTGAGGCAAGGCAAGGCTAAGGCACGAAAACGCAAGGCTAGGCAATGCACGGAAGGCAAGCAAAGAGTAACGGAAGGCAAGGAAGGCAAGGGAAAGCAAGGCAAGGCAAGGGTAAGGGAAGGAACGGCACGGCAAGGGGAAACAAGGCTAAGGCACGACAACGCAAGCTAGGCAATGCACGGAAGGCAAGGAAAGGGTAACGCAAGGCAAGGCACAGTCAGGCGAGGGAAGGCTAATGCACGACAACGCAAGGCTAGGCAGTGCACGGCTAGGCAAGGAAAGAGTAACGGAAGGAAAGGAAGGCAAGGCAAAGCAAGGGAAGGCAAGTGTAACAAAAGGCACGGCACGGCAAGGGGAAACAAGGCTAAGGCACGACAACGCACGGCTAGGCAATGCACGGCAAGGCAAGGAAAGGGTAACGCAAGGCAAGGCACGGTCAGGCAAGGCAAGGCTAATGCACGACAACGCAAGGCTAGGCAGTGCACGGCTAGGCAAGGAACGAGTAACGGAAGGAATGGAAGGCAAGGCAAAAGAAGGCAAGGCAAGTGTAACAAAAGGCACGGCACGGCAAGGGGAAACAAGGCTAAGGCACGACAACGCAAGCTAGGCAATGCACGGCAAGGCAAGGAAAGGGTAACGCAAGGCAAGGCACGGCCAGGCGAGGCAAGGCTAAGGCACGACAACGCAAGGCTAGGCAATGCACGGAAAGGCAAGGAAAGGGTAATGCAAGGCAAGGCACGGTGAGGAAAGGCAAGGCTAATGCACAACAACGCACGTCTAGGCAATGCACGGCAAGGCAAGGAAAGGGTAACGCAAGGGAAGTCACGGTCAGGCGAGGCAAGGCTAAGGCACGACAACGCAAGGCTAGGCAATGCACGGCAAGGCAAGGAAAGAGTAACGGAATGTAAGGAATGCAAGGGAAAGCAAGGCAAGGCAAGAGTAACGGAAGGAACGGCACGGCAAGGGGAAACAAGGCTAAGGCAAAACAACGCAAGCTCTGCAATGCACGGCAAGGCAAGGAAAGGGTAACGCAAGGCAAGGCACGGTCAGGAAATGCAAGGCTAATGCACGACAACGGAAGGCTAGGCAATGCACGGCAAGGCAAGGAAAGAGTAACGGAATGTAAGGAATGCAAGGGAAAGCAAGGCAAGGCAAGAGTAACGGAAGGAACGTCACGGCAAGGGGAAACAAGGCTAAGGCACGACAACGCAAGCTAGGCAATGCACGGCAAGGCAAGGAAATTGTAACGCAAGTCATGGCACGGTCGGTCGAGGCAAGGCTAATGAACGACAACGCAAGGCTTGGCAGTGCACGGCTAGGCACGGAAAGAGAAACAGAAGGAAAGGAAGGCAAGGCAAAGCAATGCAAGGCAAGTGAAACAAAATGCACGACACGGCAAGGGGAAACAAGGGTAAGGCACGACAACGCAAGCTAGGCAATGCACGGCAAGGCAAGGAAAGGGTAACGCAAGGCAAGGCACGGTGAGGCAAGGCAAGGCTAATGCACGACAACGCACGGCTATGCAATGCACGGCAAGGCAAGGAAAGGGTAACGCAAGGGAAGTCACGGTCAGGCGAGGCAAGGCTAAGGCACGACAACGCAAGGCTAGGCAATGCACGGAAGGCAAGCAAAGAGTAACGGAAGGCAAGGAAGGCAAGGGAAAGCAAGGCAAGGCAAGGGTAAGGGAAGGAACGGCACGGCAAGGGGAAACAAGGCTAAGGCACGGCAACGCACGGCTAGGCAATGCATGGCAAGGCAAGGAAAGGGTAACGCAAGGCAAGGCACGGTGAGGCAAGGCAAGGCTAAGGCACGACAACGCAAGGCTAGGCAATGCACGGAAGGCAAGCAAAGAGTAACGGAAGGCAAGGAAGGCAAGGGAAAGCAAGGCAAGGCAAGGGTAAGGGAAGGAACGGCACGGAAAGGGGAAACAAGGCTAAGGCACGACAACGCAAGCTAGGCAATGCACGGCAAGGCAAGGAAAGGGTAACGCAAGGCAAGGCACGGTCAGTCGAGGCAAGGCTAATGCACGACAACGCAAGGCTAGGCAGTGCACGGCTAGGCAAGGAAAGAGTAACAGAAGGAAAGGAAGGCAAGGCAAAGCAAGGCAAGGCAAGTGTAACAAAAGGCACGGCACGGCAAGGGGAAACAAGGGTAAGGTACGACAACGCAAGCTAGGCAATGCACGGCAAGGCAAGGAAAGGGTAACGCAAGGCAAGGCACGGTGAGGCAAGGCAAGGCTAATGCACAACAACGCACGTCTAGGCAATGCACGGCAAGGCAAGGAAAGGGTAACGCAAGGCAAGGCTCTGTCAGGCGAGGCAAGGCTAAGGCACGACAACGCAAGGCTAGGCAATGCACGGAAGGTAAGCAAAGAGTAACGGAAGGCAAGGAAGGCAAGGGAAAGCAAGGCAAGTTAAGGGTAAGGGAAGGAACGGCACGGCAAGGGGAAACAAGGCTAAGGCACGACAACGCAAGGTAGGCAATACACGGCAAGGCAAGGAAAGGGTAACGCAAGGCAAGGCACGGTGAGGCAAGGCAAGGCTAATGCACGACAACGCACGGCTAGGCAAAGCAAGGCAAGGGAAGGAGAGGTTAACGCAAGGCCAGGCACGGTCAGTCGAGGGAAGGCTAATGCTCGACAACGCAAGGCTTGGCAGTGCACGGCTAGGCAAGGAATGCGTAAGAGAAGGAAAGGAAGGCAAGGCAAACCAATGCAAGGCAAGTGAAACAAATGGCACGGCACGGCAAGGGGAAACAAGGCTAAGGCACGACAACGCAAGCTAGGCAATGCACGGCAAGGCAAGGAAAGGGTAACGCAAGGCAAGGCACGGTCAGTCGAGGCAAGGCTAATGCACGACAACGCAAGGCTTGGCAGTGCACGGCTAGGC